>NW_016806622.1:1019106-1042855 GCF_001698545.2 Rhinopithecus bieti
TTTTTTTTTTTTTTTTTTTTTTTTGCATGTTGATATTCAGATTTTTCTGTGTCCTTTATTTAAGAGAGTTTCCTTTCTTTGTTGTGGATTTTTGGCAGCCTTGTTAAAGATTAGTAGACCATATAAGCATAGGGTTATTTCTAAGCTCTCCTTTCTGTTCTGTTAGTTTATGTGTCTGCTTTTAAGCCAGAACAACACTGTTTTGATTACTATAGCTTAGTAATGTAGCTTGAAATTTGGGAATGTAATGCTTGCAGCTTTGCAGGCTTTGCAAGACCACTATTGGGCTTTCATAAAATTTATTTGGCTATTTGGAATCTTTTGTGGTTCCACGTGGATTTAAGGATTGTATTTCTATTTCTATGAAAAATGCCATTTGAATATTGATAAAAATTGCATTGATTTGTAGATCACCTTGGGTAATATGGACATTTTAATAATATTAACTCTTCTTATTCATGAAGATTAAATATATTTCCGTTTATTTGTGTCTTCTTCAATTTCTTGTATTAATATCTTCTAGCTTTCAGTGTACAGACCTTTCAGCTCCTTCATTAAATTTACTCTTAAGTATTTTACTCTTTTTCATGTGTTTGTAAATGAGATCATTTTCTTAACTTCCTTTTCAAATAGTTCACTGTTAGTGTGTAGCTATGCAACTGATTTTTTATATTAATTTTATATCCTGAATATCAAAACCAGATTAAGATGCTATAATAAAAGAAATTACAGGTCAAAATCCCTAATGAACATAAATGCAAAAGACCCTCAACAAAATATTTCAAAGCAAATTCAACGGCATACTTAAATGATCACACACCATGATTAAGTGATATGCAAGGATGGTTCAGCATCACAAATTAATAAGTGTGGTAAACCAATTGACAGAATGAAAGACAAAAAACATACGATCATCTCGATAAATGCAGAAAAAGTTATTTGACACACTTCAACATTATTTTACGATTTTAAAAAACTCTCAATAAATTAGGTACAGAAGGAATGGGCCACAAAATAATAAATGCCATTTTTGACAAGCCCTCAGCTAATATCATACTCAATGATGAAAAGCTAAAAGCTTTTCCTCTAAGATCGAGAACAAAACAAGGGTTCCCACTCTCACCATTTCTACTCAGCACAATGCTGAAGGACCTACCTAGAGCAATTAGACAAGAAAAAGAAACAAAAGGTGACCAAATTGGAAAGGAAGAAGTTAAATTGCCCTGTTTGCAGATGACATAATCTTACATACAGAAAACCCTAAAAACTCCACCTAAAAAACCTTTCAGAATAAACAATTTTTTTTGCTATTTTCACTAAAATTCTAGCAAAATACTGAATAGAACTACAGTACATACAACATACAAAATATGTGTTAATTGCTTGTTTATGTTACCAATAAAGCTTGTGGTCAACAGTAGGCTATTAGTGTTTATGTTTTTGGAGAGTCAAAAGTCATATATGAATTTTTAACTGTCCAAGGGGTTAGTGCCCTAACCTCCACATTGTTCAAGAGTCTACTATAATGATAATGAATGATTGTTTTGCTCCTATTTCAGAAGACAGGGTTAGTGTCATCATTGAACGTACTGTATAGGACCTTTCCAATTACATTTCATCCACTAAGTTAATTGTCCATTAACTTGTAATATATATGGCTATCATCAGTTCTTTTAATGGTTAGCCTAAAAATTACAATATTCATCCTTGACTTATTAATGTAGTATTTCTAGAGAACACAGAGATCTTATCTTAATTTCATTTACCCCAAAGCTGAATTTGGTGATGAAACCTAGGCACTTCTGATGGCTGGGGAAGAGCAAAATTTCAACTTGACAGTCACAGACGATTGCTGAAGCAGATGCAACCACAAAGGCAGAAATCTGGTTGCAAGGAACCTGAACTCCTCTCTGACTTGAACACCTGCAAAGGACAGGGATTGGGGCCCTTAGGTACACTGCTCTGCACCCAGGAGTTACAGATCACTAACACTCTGAACTGTGACTTTTGTGGTGCCCCATTCAGATGTTTCATATGATGTACGTGTTTTTTTTTTTTTTTTTTTTTTTTTTGCTCTGTGGCCTTGCACAAGCCACCCGAAGACCTTCACAGTAAAATTTCTATCTTGTCTCAAATTGACAGTTTAAACCCTTAATAAAGCCTTATATTTTAAAACACACACACACACACACATACATACACACAAATGGACATTTATCCCACTCCTGCTTTTGTGCTATTGTGGTCATGCATGGTATTTCTTTCTTGTTGTTGTTTTTCTTGTTGTTTTCACTGTCATGCAGATATTTATGATGAAAACAGAATCAGAGTCTGACCTGCCTGACTTGAAGTACAAGGTTTTGGGTTGTTTTGTGTGTTTTTTAAAAAATTATTTGTGTTTTAATCAACAAATAAAATTTTATACACATATGCTTCCTGATTTATAATGAGGATACATCTCAAGAAACCTATTGTAGGTTGAAAATAATGTAAGTCAAAAATGCAGTTAATAAACCTATCTTACCAAACATCATAGCTTAACCTAGCCTATGTTAAACGTTCTTGGAACACTTACAATAGTCTACAGTTAGGCAAAATCGTCTAATACACAGCCCATTTTCTAATAAAGTTATTAGAAAGGATTTTTATTCAAAAATCAAAGTATGATTTCTACTTAATGTTTATTGCTTTCACATCATTGCAAAGTTGAAAAATGTAGGTCAAGCCATCTTAAGTCAAGGAATGTTTGTATATCGTAAGAGTGTACATGATATTTTAAAATATGTATACTTGAATAGCTATATTGAGCTAATTAACATATGAAATACCTCACTTATTTATTTGTGGTGAGTAGATATAAAATCTACTCTTTTAGCAATTTTTAAGTATATAATACACTACTGGAAGCATCTCCAGCTAAGTTGTTTTCTTTCTGAACAGACATTTCCCACAAACAAGTGCAGAAATTCCCTGTGAACAGGGGAAACAGTAATGCTGACAACAAAACTCAGATGTAAATTTAGAATAACAAAAGGCTCATGGTTGACTGCTTTGGGCTATACTTCCGTAATCTCTCAAAAAAATAAGTTATTGCCCTCTGGATTATTTTGATGTAAAATTTTAGGAAGACTTGATAATCTGTAAAAGTTGTAGGCTGTAGGCCTGAGATCCTAAAAGATTTATATTTAAATTCATATAATCTATAGAAGTCTACTTAATGACTCCAGGTTTATTTTTCCTTACTTGTGAGGTAAATGTTGTAACACACATCTACCTCACAAAGGTGTTGTGAGAATTCAATGATATATTATTTACAAAGAAAGTATTGGTTACCTTCCTTCTGTCCCAGTGATAGATCACAACAAGAGATTATGAAGAGGGCATGGCCGCCATGTCATTCTAGAGGGGGACAGAGTAAAACAAAGAAGGTGATGGGGTAAAGAGCAGTCGCCTTCTATGTATTGTCTACTTTGTCTATTTTTGGCTTTTTGCTTACCTTTTATATTTACACCTTCTATATACAATAGGATTATAAGCAGCTTGAGTCCAGTGAATATACCATTTAATTATGCTATCCATGACTGCACTTAGCTTAGAGGGAACAATCACAGCTTATTATTGATTAATTAATTAATAGATGAATGGTGAACAGATGATTATCATCCCAAGAAATGGGATTTTATTAGTTCTTGGCAACTAGGAAAGTTTTTAACTACAGAGAAATATTGACATGGGCAGCAACTTCATCATACAGCACAAAGTCTTGTTTTTTTTGTCTGTTTATTTGTTTTTTTTTGAGACAGTCTTGCTCTGTAACCCAAGCTGGAGTGGAGGGCAGTGGTGTGAACTTGGCTTCCCGCAACCTCCACCTCCTGGGTTCCAGCAATTCTCCTGCCTCAGCCTCCCGAGTAGCTGGGAATACAGGCATGCGCCATCACGCCCAGCTATTTTTTGTATTTTTGTAGAGACGGGGTTTCACCATGTTAGCCAGGCTGCTCACAAACTCTTGACCTCAGGAAATCTGCCCACCTCAGCCTCCCAGTGTGCTGGGATTACAGGCATAAGCCACCATGCCCATCCCAAAAAGTCATTTTATTTAATATTTTTTAAAAGATATTGCCAAGTTTGAGAGGGCAGAACGATTCATTTTACAACTGTGACTGGTACCAGATCACAGATAACATATGTATAAAAAACTTGCCTTTGTGGTAGTAACAGAGGCAGTTGGAAGACAGAAAGCAGATAAAACAATCAGCTGTTGAAGCTTTTGTCAACACTTTGTTCAAACATACACTGGAACAATTGGGAATGGTATTGATTTTCAACTTAAACCTGTAAGGTAATATCTCAAGAATTGTTACAGAAAGACTGAATAAATATATATGAGAAAGAGCTCTATAATTTAATTACATTATGTATTAGAGAAAGAGCTCTATATTCCAATGTAACATGTGATTTAGGTATACCTCTCTCCTAGAAGAAAATGCAATTCAAGAGGCAAATTCATGATTTCTTTTTCAGTGGGTTGGGTGGGCTAGCTTACACTAACTTTCAAAAACTCAACTTTTGAACAAAATTCTGGAAAGAAGTTTTAGATTATGACTCAGGATGTGCATGTTAATGTACTTATTTTAACAGCAGCCTCTCTACAAGTCTCCTGACTTAACCTTGTGGGAAAACACTTCCTACCACTAAGGTCATCTACTTGATTACTGATACTTTGATCATGGAGCTTTGGGCATGCCACTTTATAGAAATTTGAAGAGCAATTATGCTTTTCAAAAAGAGTTTTGAATAATGTTAGGATAGATTGCATACATGACTATCAATTCTTCCCTTCCCAGCAAAGGACAGAGTCTGTTTATCTAGCCTTTGAATCTTGATTATTCATGTGACTTGCTTCACCAAATGTAACATTAATAAGCGTAATGCAAGCAGAGGCTTGCCAAGAATTTGTTTTGGTTCTAATGCTTAGAAGAAGAATGGCGTGCCATATTTCTGCATTTAGAACTCATGTGGAGACATGTGTGGCCCAGTTGCTCCTCTTTCATCTCGGGCAATAACCAGACACGGGACTGAGGCCATCCAGGATCAGCCAGCCCTAGCCCACACACAACCTGATCACAGATGCATGAGTAAGCCTAACTGAGACCAGACAAGACCAGCCTAGAATAGAACTGCTCAGCAGCAGCAAAAACTAAATAAATTGTTACCTTAAGCTAGTTTTAGAGCTATTTGGAAGTGTATTTTTGTGCAGCAAACATTTACTAACAGATAAAGTGGTGATTCTTTATCTTTGTCTTATTGATGTTTTAAAGAAATCATTTCTGCTAAAAGGAAATATCTGGTCTTTGTCGTGTTAAATCAAGTTTAGCCTAAAGCTGCCTCCTTAAATTTGCAGCACAACCCCCACCCTGCAACACCTCAAATTGTTTCGCCTTTTTTGACAGAACCAAGATATATCTTAAATGTACTTGATTGATGTCTCATGTCTCCCTAAAATGTATAAAACCAAACTGTGCTCTGACTACTTGTGTACATCTTCTGAGGATCTCCTGAAGGCTGTCACAGGCCATGGTCACTCATATTTGACTCAGAATAAATATCTTCAAATATTTTATGTAGTTTGACTCTTTTCCTCAATATAACTCATCATTTGACCAGTTAAGTATTTGGAGTTAGTTTGGGATTAAATACGAGAGTTTTGACAGGGAGGTGAAACAATAGTAGTTTCATTAAAAGTTGATTCTTGGTGCATGTATGTTTTCTATTATAATGAACACAGATGATAATGATGCATACGTGTTTACCTAGATTAGAGAAAGGAAGAGAAAAAAATAAAAATGTTGGAAATGAGATAAAAAGATATTGATCTCACTGATGTTTCTGCATCTAAGACTGAACTCAACTATTAGTTGTATTTACTGCTTATTAGATTTACTAAGAAAGTTCTTTAAGGTACTTGCAGCCCTAAAATTATTTGCAATATTCAATAGCAAGGGACTTAAATACAGTCCTGATTACACTATCACAAAATGCCAAAAACAATTAGGCACCTTAAAGGAACTACCCAAATAGGTTTAAGATATCACTCAGGCCATAAAAATGTTCTTAAAACTCACTCCACAAAATAGCTAATTGACACATCAGAAACAAAAGCAAAAAAGTCACCCTAATTCAAGGCAATTACTTCAGTAATTCAAAATAAAATGTTAAACATGACCAAAAAACAAATGCAAAATATTTTAATGACTTTAAATGGCTGTATAATTTCCTCATCACTTCACTTGGTAGAGTTAAGATGGCATTTAACCTAAAATCACATCATTAATAAAAACACTGCACCATGATGCTTTTCTTAATATGCATTCTCAAATTAGCATACAGAGAAAAATGAAACTATAATAGAGATGTACATTTAATTCCTGTTTAGGTCACCAGACCTTTATTAGCCTTACCACAGGTTAATACACATGCATTTGCATCTGTTTCTAAATGCTAATTATGTGACCTCAGAACACTCATTTATGGGCTTCATTTATTGAAAAATAAGTCCCTATGATTTGATCATAGAATAACTTTTAGTGTCTAATTTTACGTAGTATATTACAGTTTTCAAAACATTTTTGTAAAAAGTATTTTGTTTATTTACAGCAACTATATATCATAGATATTAATTTGTATATTTTACATGTAAGCAAGTTGGAGTTCATAAGGTTGAATTATTTCAAATGTACAAATGCATAGTAGTGAATATTTAAAATACATTTTTAAGAATATGACCCAGAAAAATAGTTGGCATTTAAGAAATATAGGCATGGTATCTATCTCACATGTATATTAGGAGTGGACAGTTTTCTAAGATTAGAAGCAAACAGTTGTCAAGCAAGGGTCTGATTTTTGTAAGTCTTGTGGGAAAGAAAGATAATAGAGGGTTTCATTGCAAAGATATAAAACTACTCTAGATAGTTTAAGCAAAAAGTAATCTAAAAAATTGAGTTTTCCAAATTATTGAAATGCCTTGAGAACTAGTGCCTGGGCAGGCCTGGAGAAATGACTCCAGGAACATCATTACAGAACTCATCTGCCCAGTGGCAACACTGCCCAGATTGCTCTTCTCCATTATCCAGCCGGAGTTCCAGATCAGCTTGATCTGAAGTCCCAGCTTCACCTCTGGGAAGACTTTGCAGAACCTCCAGATTTATGCCACCTCTATAACCTGTATAATATTAGTACAATGCATATTATGTTCTATTTTACTTACAGTCAGCCCTCCTTATCTGTGGGTTCCACATACATGCATTCAACCCAGAGTAAAATGAAAATATTTGGGGAAAAAATTAATGTTTGTATCTGTACTGAACATGTAGACTTTTTTCTTGTCACTATTCCCTGAACAATACAGTATAACAACTATTTACATAGTATTTACATTATATTGGCATTATAAGTAATTAAAGATGATTTAAGTATATGGAAAGATGTATGTAGGTTATATGCAAATACTGTGCCCTTTTATATAAAGCACTTGAACATCACAGATTTTGGTATCAATGAAGGGTGCTGAAACCAATTGCCCATGGAAACCAAAGGACAGCTATATTTGTTTCAATGTGTACCTCTCCTTCTAAACTCAGTTCTTAAGCATATAGTATCTTTATAGCTATATACCTAGTGTCTATCACAGACCCTAAACTATGGTAGGCCCTCAATAAATTTTATTGTTATAGGTAGATAGATAGGCATGAGTGGGACAGGAGAGGGCTCTCCCTCCACGCACTAGGAATGTCCAGTGATGTTTCAAAAATTGTCACACTGCTCCTCTAAAAATGATAATTCAGCAGCCAGGGAGAGACAATCTTCTATGGTCTACACCTGTTAACATTAAAATGTTATTAAAGGCAGACACCAGAGAGAAGAAACTTCCTGGGCATGCACATTAAGAGATAAAAATGGCAAAGTATGATCTTCCACATACCCTCAACTGGAAAAACGAAGAAAGCTTCAGATGGGCGTATGTACACTTCCTAAACACGCTGCGCATGCTCACTTCCCAAGGGTATGGAGGGCTCTGCACATGTGGGCTGCCCATCATAAGGGAAGAATCTTGGGAAAGAGTGAACCTATAAAAGTCCAAGGATCATGGTTGAACGGGACATTTGACCTTCTCTCTTAAACCTTCATGTGTCCACTTGGGTCTCTTCCAACTGCACCTTCCTTTCTTTCCTGTTCTAAGGCTGTTTTAAATAAACTTGCACTCATGCTTTGAAACTTGCCTCAGTCTTGTTTTCTGCTTCATGTCCCTCAGTCAAATTCTTTCTTCTGAGTAGGCAAGGGCTAAAGTTGCTTGTAGACGCATGTAGATTTGCTACTGGCAACTTGGGGTAACTTAGATCTCTGCCACCACTAACAGTATTAAATCTTTTTTTCATATTGTCATAATTTTAAGCAGTTACATGAATTAATTAATTACTTGAATTAACTTTTTTAATACTCATAATTTCCCTGTGAAAGAGGTCTGTAAGGAAAATGACTATGCTTCAGTCAGTAGGCCGAGGCAGACATCCAGTACAGTATGACACAGCGGGTTTGGAGCCCAGGAGCACAACCCCATGCATTACATAGTGACATTATGTGCCTGCCACTGTTATCCTCACATTGCCTAGACACCCACATAACTGGAAGGCAAAATGTTTCTGGTTTTTGCCAATGCAACGAGCCCCCTGGTGGTTCTACGCCTTAGCATTAACTATCCCTGGAGCGGGTGTTACAACTGTAGAAGTGTCAGTTATGGCCCTTGCGGAGCACACTGCTTGAATAACACCTGAGTTGCCCTCATTCTGTTAACAGATTAGGTTGATCAAACCAGGAAGGTTGTACTGCAGAACCGTATGGCCCTAGACATATTAACCTTTGCCCAAGGTGGCACTTTTGCTCTTTTGGGACCACAGTGTTGTACCTTCATCCCTAACAATCAACAAAGCATAACAGCAGCTTTCCAAGGAGTTTCCCAGGAAATCAAGGCAGTTGAGAGCCTTACCCATGAATCCCTACAGACATGGTGGGTGTCTCTGGGCTCTGGCCTATGCTGGACCCTAATAATAATGAGCAGCACAGCGGGAATATTAGTCATGGGTGTTGCTTCCGGTATTGCTGCTGTGGCCTCTGGGTCCAGGATTCTGCCCTATGGGCATGTCTCCCCACTAGAACTCCCTCAGCCTAGGGGGTGGAGTGCAAAAAAATTGCTGTGCTTCAGTCAGGAGTGGGCTGAGGTAGACAAGTACAATATGACACAGCAGGTTTGGAGCACAGGTGCACAACCCCATGCATTATGTAGCCATTTAATGTAACCTATTTGTGTGAGCTCTTACCTGGCTTAAAGCTACCATTGCCTGTGAATAATATAACTGCACTGCTGACTCTGTAGGAGAGAGAGAATAAAGCCATGTCCCAGCTTCCTGCCATCTCTCAAGAGTTCTTTCGGCTACCTGCCACCCATCCCCCAACTCCTCTCAGACCCCAGCTCAGGTTAGAACCTGACAAGGTTTTATTTGAATATAGGCAGTCTGGATCCAGAGTTCACATGCTAACCATCACGGTACTCTTCCTCATCGTAAAGATAATGTCTCCCAAAGATCACACCTTTAGTAGAGGAAAAGCAATAAGAAAAACAAATGGAATAACAGTACATAAGAAGACTGAAGCTCCAAAGATTCAATCAAGCTGTAGAGATTAAGCTCATTTAATGGAACTTTACAGGAAAGATTTAAGGGCCACATATTTATGTAAATAATCATCTATCACAGATTATTACTTTTTTACAATCACACAAAGAAAAAGCTAGAGCCTTTTTTTAAAGACTTTAAATGTGACACTCAGAATAATTCAGATATGATAGATCATGATTTAATGTGCCATTTGAGCTCAGCACTCCCTGATATAAAGTTTAATTAAACAAAGTGCATTTTGTTTTGTTTTGTTTTGCCTTTTCACGACTTTTATTTAAGTTTGGGGTACATGTGCAGATTTGTTATATGGTAAACCTGTGTTACAGAGGGCTGTTGTAGATTTGTGAGTGGAGCTTCGGAGGAGCATTGCTAGAAAATGCAGTCTTTCGGGAAGATAAGAAAAAAGGGCTATTGTCTTTTTTAAACAGTTAAATATTTTTCAGTAAATGTTGGCTATTAAGAGGACTGAAAAATAAAAGCAATGAGAGTAACCAATTCTCTCTTTCTCCATTTAAAATGTGATTTCAGTGAGAAATTCCTAAACAGATAAGCAGCATGAGAAAGAAGACAAAGGGAAGATGCCGGACAACCTGGAAATTGGATAATGGAGACCTGGGGAGAGTATAAAAGAGAAACTACTTTGTAATAATTTATATCGATTATTCCTTTCAATAGATTTTGTGGAGTAGTTCAATATTTCCATAATCCATTCTTTGTGACCTGAAGGAAAGGTGAATGAGATAGCTCAGTTCCATAAAAAGGCAGTGGCAGGTTTGAGACTACTGCTTTGTGCTCCTTAATTTGCCAGCTTTTTGTGTGCATGGTGAGGATTCCTGCCCTCTTAAAAGCAACAAATATCATGAATAACAATCACTCAGTATTCTAAAATCCAAATGAAATTACTGGGGAAAAAAAAATCTGCATTCCAAGGATTTTTCTAAGCCAATCCTTTAGTCTCAATTCCTCATAAATATTTTATTCTGTTGTCGCTACTCAGGATATCTGCATTGTTCTTAGACCACTGGTAAAAAAAGAGATAAAAGTATCAAGTTTTTTTTTTTTTAACTTGGCTACCTCTGTCACCAAATACATTTTTACACAGATACAGTCTTAAAATTTTTTCATAGTACAAAGCTATCCACAATATTTGTGTTGAATGCAACACATGTACACACAAGCAAGAAACTAACATGAATAACAAGAGATGAGCTAGAGATTCATTCTCAATTAGACTTTTGTTTTTATAAAGGATGTGTAGCTGTTTTTCATGTCTTTGACCATTGGTGTGAAACCTATATAGAGTCAGGAGAACATACTCATAGTAACCGTACATAATTTAGGACTAGATGATGCTTTTCAATTTTATTGTGTGTAAAATAAATTTAATTATGTTTAAGATGGTATACAGAAATGAGTTACTTAGTTACTGAGTGAACTAGCCAAAATTTCAGCATTCATATCTCATCAACTGTTGCTATTTATCATCAAACCTTTAGTAACTGTCAGGAATCTAAACTTTACTGACTCTTGTGTGAGAAATGTATAACCCATAGAAGTATTCACAAATTTAGAAATCTACTAAGCTCTCAGAATATATATTTCCAAAATAGGGTGAATTTATATCCCCTGGGACAAACCTGTGTTACACCAATTGACTCAGCATTATAATTAGTAGTGCCCTTTCACTATTGATATGCTCTTTTTTAGATGATGGATTAAATGGCTTTCTGGGTCATTGATTACAAGATTCTGTCTTATAGCCATATTTTAATATTAAATATTTATCAAGATGTTCATGTACTATATCAGCAAAAAATTACTAAAGTTATATAATGTGGTTTGATCTTACCTCTCAATTATTTGCTAAAAGACTAAGATGCTCTCTCAAGTAAATACCTCACTTTGGTAAAGTTCCATTACTAAAACTCCCAAGTATCTGAACCTTTCATTATGCTTCCCTATACTTCTCTTTCAATCCAGTTTGTCAGTGCCTGTTCACAGCCTAATAGAGCAGTTCTTGCAGTGTTAGGGGTCATCAACACTCTGTCAGTGGGTATAAGACTATTTTTAAAATAAACTAAAATACTGTTTGCCTTTTTCACTCTTATTCTCTAATGAGTGTCTGGTACAGTTTTCCAGAGGTTACATGATGTGTGATGATATTATCACTCTGATAGCTAATGGAAAGTATGATTGTATATTCTGTAATGTTCTAGAAGTTTCTGAGGTTTAGGTTTAGGGTATAAAAGGGGGCATGTTCAGAGATTAACTCAATTTTTTCTCAGTACTTCTATTGTGTTTTTACTAAGTACCTTTTCTTATATTTGCCATAATCTGTATAAATTTATTGTCATACAATAAATCATATTTTAAAATCTCAATGATTTCTTTATGCCTACACAGAAACAAGCAGTAATCTTGTTTTCAAAATGTTTGTAAATTTGGTGAAAGTTTTCTATATTTTAATTTTTATGTGGAGCTGTTATTATCTTAGTGTTTTAACAGATGTAATTCCAAAATTCAAAATGCATATTTATTTTTCTCCATCCATTTTATTTTAAGCTCTGGGGTACATGTGCAGGATGTGCAGGTTAACACAGGTAAACATGTGCCATAGTGATTTGCTACAAGGATCAACCCATCACCTAGGTGTTAAGCCCAGCATCCATTACCTATTCTTCCTGATGGTCTCCCTTCCTTCACCACCACCCCACCCCCACAGGCCACAGTGTGTGTTTTTCCCTGCCATGTGTCCTATGTGTTCTCATCATTCAGCTCCCACTTATAAGTGAAAACATGCAGTGTTTGGTTTTCTGTTCCTGCGTTAGTTTGCTGAGGACGATGGCTTCCAGCTTCATCCATGTCCCCACAAAGGACATAATCTCATTTCTTTTTATGGCTGCATGGTATTCCATGGTGAATATGTACCACATTTTCTTTATCCAGTCTATCATTGATGGGCATATGGGTTGATTCCATCTCTTTGCTATTGTGAATAGTACTGCATTGAACACACATATGCATGTACTGTAACTTTATAATAGAATGATGTATACCCTGTAATGGGATTGGTGGGTCAAATGGTATTTCTATCTTATAACCACATTTCATCTTATGTCAACTGTGTATTAAAGTATTTCTACCTTATAACCATATTTCTAGATCTTTGAGGAATTGCCACACTCTTCCACAATGGTTGAACTAATTTATGTTCACACCAACAGTGTATAAGTGTTCCTGTTTCTCTGCAACCTCACTAGCATCTGTTGTTTCAGAATAATTGCTATTCTGGTTGGTATGAGATAGTATCTCATTGTGGTTTTGATTGGCATTTCTCTAATAATCAGTGATGTTGAGCTTTTCTTCACGTGTTTGTTGGCTGCATGAATGTCTTCTTTTGAGAAGTGTCTGTTCATGTCCTTTGCCTACTTTTTAATGTGGTTGTTTGCTTTTTTCTTGTAAATTTGTTTAAATTCCTTGTAGACACTGGATATTGGACCTTTGTCAGATGGATAGATTGCAAAAATATTCTCCCATTCTGTAGGTTTTCTGTTCACTCTGATACAACAACAACTAAAAACCCTTCAGGCCAATATCTCTGATGAAAATGAATGTGAAAATTGTCCATAATATACTGGCAAACCAAATCCAGAAGCACATCAAAAAGCTTGCCCACCACGATCAAGTTCAGTTCATCCCCAGGATGCAAGGTTGGTTCAACATATGCAAATCAATACATGTAATTCATCATATAAACAGAACTAAAGACAAAAACTGCATGATAATCTCAATAGATCCAGAAAAGACCATCAATAAAATTCAACATCCCTTCATGTTAAAAACTCTCAATAAACCATGTATTGAAGGAACATACCTCAAAATAATAGGAGCTATTTATGACAAACCCATAGTCAATATCATACTGAATGTGCAAAAGCTGGAAGCATTCCTCTTGAATACAAGCCCAAGACCATGATGCCCTCTCTCACCACTCCTATTCAACATAGTATTGGAAGTTCTGGCTAGGGCAATCAGGCAAGAGAAAGAAAAAAGTGTATTCAAACAGGAAGACAAATTATCTTTGTTTGCAGATGACTTGATCCTATATCTAGAAAACCCCATCATCTCAGCCCAAAACCTTCTTAAGCTGATAAGCAACTTCAGCAAAGTCTCAGCATTAAAAAAAAAATCAATGTGCAAAAATCACTAACTTTCCTATATACCAACAGGCACATAGAGAGCCAAATCATGAATGAACTCCCATTTACAATGCTACAAAGGAATAAAATATCTAGGAATACAGCTAACAAGGGAAGTGAAGGACCTCTTCAAGGAGAACTACAAACTGCTGCTCAAGGAAATCAGAAAGGACACAAAGAAATGGAAAAATATTACATGCTTATAGATATGAAGAATAAATATTCTGAAAATGGGCAAACTGCCCAAAGTAATTTATAGATTCAATGCTATTCCATAAAACTATCATTGACAGTCTTGACAGAATTAGAAAAAAACTATTTTAAAATTTATATGAAACAAGAAAAGAGCCCGTATATCCAAGACAATTCTAAGCAAAAGGAACAAAGCTGGAGACATCATGCTACCCACCTTCAAACTATACTACAAGGCTACAGTAACCAAAACAGCATGGTACTGGTACAAAAATAGACACATAGATCAGTGGAACAGAATAGAGAACTCAGAAGTAAGACCCTACCCCTAGAACCATCTGATCTTTCATAAACCTGACAAAAAGAAGCAATGAGGAATGGATTCCCTATTTAATAAATGGTGGTGGGAGAAGTGGCTACCCATATGCAGAAAATTGAAACTGGACCCCTTCCTTACACCACATATAAAAATTAACTCAAGATGGATTAAAGACTTAAATGTAAAACCCAAAACTATAAAAACCCTAGAAGAAAATCTAGACAATACCATTCAGGACATAGGCACGGGCAAAGATTTCATGACAAAAACACCGAAAGCAATTGCAACAAAAGTAAAAAAATTGCAAATAGGATCTTATATTTTTTCCTCATGAAAAATTCATTGACTTCAAAAGCGAGGAATGCACTCCAAAAAAATTTTAAAGCTGGGCAAAACTGTAAATGATATACAACAATATGAAAGTTACCTTTCCCTTAACTTTAAACATACTAATAATTTACCTTGCTATATATTATGTAATAACATGCAACAGAATATTTTCAAGTAATATTATACCAGTTATGCTTCAGTGTCATTTTGAGACTATTGACATTTTAAGATAAAAGAAATTTAGGACCACTTAAAGACCAATATATCAAATGCTGACAAAGATATGGAGCAACAAAAATTCTCATTCATTCCTGATGGGAATGCAAACTGATTTGACCACACTGGAAAACCATTTGACAGTTTCTTAGAGAGGTACATAAACCATTATCACACAACTTACAATTTCATTGCTAAACAGTTACCCAAATGAATTGAAAATTTATATTGACACGAAAACCTGTACGTAAATATTTGTAGCAGTTTTATTCATAATTGTCCCAAACTGGAAATAACCAAGATGTCCTTTTAACAGGTGACTGAGTAAAAACCCTGTGATATATCTGTGCAATGGAATTCACTTCTCAGCAATAAAACAGAATGAACTATGAATTCATGCAACAACATGGATAAATTTTAAATACATCTTTCAAATAGAAGAAACCATACCCAAACCTTATATATTATACAATTTGATTTATATAACATTTTGGAAAAGGCACAAAAACTATAGGAATGGGAAACAGATTAGTGATTGTCATGACTTGGGGGAAGATTCCTACCACAAAAAGACTGTATGAGGGAAATTTTAGGGTGACGGAATTGTTCTGCATGTTACTGTGGTGGTGGATACATTTCTTTATGCATCTGTCAAAACTCAAAGAACTGTATACCACATAGAGTAAACTTTACTACATTCCAACTTTTAACAGTTAACTAGATTTGGGGGATCCAAACCCATTTGTTTCTAGTTTTGAAAGCAGACTATGAAAAAATGAATCTAACTGTATTACAAATGTATTGTGTAAAACTTCACTGAAGAGGGTGGGGGAAAATAATCTGATCTATGTAACTTTGGGAAACAGTGTATTAACTGGGTATTTTAAGACGAAAGTTTTCCTTTTAAAATTACAGGACACAAACACTGTACTCAATGGCAAATTTGATTGTCACAAGAGTACAGTTTAGTTATTCAGAAACCATTTTGGATGTATACTAGGGTATACATATAAATAAATAAATGGTTCATTAAGTAAATGAATTGTAGATGGTGGGAATCAGAGTTTCTACTGTCAGAAAAAGAAATTACAATAAAAAATAAAGAAGGCTAGAATAATCTCTGTGGTGCTTTCAGTTGGATATATCAGTATATACTCAAACATTTTAATAAATAGAAAAACAAATATAGATATGTCTATGTACATGGATTTTTTACATACAAATATTTCCTGACTAAATTGGCCTATCAGACAGGATTAGAGGCTTTAGAGCCAGTGACACTCCCATAGCAGTAAGCATGCTCTGGGCCCAGATACTCTTTCCCAAACACCACGCTTTAATGAAGTGAACCAGGTACCCTCAGAGAAATGGTTAATGGTAGGGATGAGGGCAGGGAAAATTCAAGATGAGCCTGGAGGAACTGTCATTCCAGAAAAGATACAGGAGCTAATCTAAAAGAACTCCCAATTGCCAAAGATGAAACACTTTGAGCAACAAAATAATGACGGTATTAAATTATAGTCCAAAGATTGAAATAATCATTCATGAGCCCATACTGATATATATAAATAATTTCATAAACAAATAAGCAAACAACTGGGGAAATGGAGAACTCTTCTTTACAAAGCAATTTCAAATAATAAATGTGGAGAAATGAAGGAATATTACCATTAGAACACCACAATAATTGCTGCAAGCAAAATCCTCTGACAAATGCTGAGATTAGTGGAAGAAATTCTTAGGAAAAATTAATATTTACATATCTCTCCCCAAGTATTGTTTAACTATTGTATTCATACTTCCCTGAAATATGTATTAATTATTATGGTGATTTTAGCCTACAAATAGAAAATGACAGGCTAAAGTCCAGGTAATAAATTGATTTATCTGACTGACTTATATAAATTAGAATTGAAATTCTCTGCACATTTTTTTAAGACTAAAATCTTGAAAATAATCCTGTCCTTGATTTCCCTTAGAAACTTATTCATAAAGTTGGGCTTAGGAAACTACTAATTTCTTCAAAAATCTGCTTAACTCTAATTTTATACTTCTAATTAAAATGCATTATAAATGGATAAAAATGTTTGTCATGGTAAAGAATCACAAACCATCAAAATATTTGTGCCAGTGTCAACATTTCACAAAATTGGAAGAGACAGATAGTGTTGAAATTGACAATGCAAGAGCCACTGAAGAAGTACACCAATCTCATGGCTCAAGGGCAATTCACTTCCCAGGGGATTCCCACAGGATAGCTATTTGCCTAGCAACCGTGTTTAGGGCAGCCAAATGCTTCTATCGCCAAACCTTGGTATTTTAAAGTGACTTTAGAGATTCTAGAGCAATCATGATTCAAAAAGAATCTGCTCCACTTTAAAATTTCCCATTCCATGATATATGCTGCATGAAATTACACCAAGTGCTTAGGTTGCTGAGTGTTTTAGAAAGTTTACCCCATACCCTAACTTCCGCCTGGAGGAACCTTACTCAGAATTATCCAGATATACTGAAGTGGTGGCACAGCCAACAAATCTGAAACCTGTATAGACTAAAGATCTTTAAGTGCTTAGTCCTTTTTGAATCTGAAGTATCTGTAGGTTTACACCCTTTTGCATTACAAAACAGTAAACATCTTTATTCATTGAAAAGCACATTCACATATATTATTTCATTTGATCCTCACAAGTTCCCTGTGAAATAGCTTAGACAGCTAATGAGATTCCTCTATTACAAATTAAAAAGTGCGAGAGAGAGATTCAAAAATGGTAGGTTATCTGCTCAATACTTCACACTTGTTAGTTAATGGTTCATGATGTCTTCATCTAATTTTTTAAATCTGTATCAGGTATGGGCAAAATCTATAACAATTTCTGTCTTTTACTTTCTTCTACTTTAACCAAATTTGTTATTCTTTATCTTGTATGACTATTGAAACTCACATCCTACTCAGAAACACCTAACAAATTCTCTAAACGAGTTTGTTTAGAATCCAGCAAAATCTTGAGAGATGAGCGTTAAAAGTTAAAGAATAGGAGTAGATACATTTGGCAAATGCTAACCAAATAAAGCGAGGATGAGTATCCTAATAATCATTTAGTTGAAAGAATAGAAGCTACTTAAGATGCTCAAAGGAATTAATAGGAAATAAACTGAAGAGAAAGAACAGCTGAGTATCTACAAAGACTGGAACCAACAACCAAACCATTTTTAGCACCAGGGAAACACTGCCCTCCATTCTATGTGGATTGTATGGTCTTTGGTCCCTGCTTCTCTCTACATGTCTACTCCAATCTTCATTCTCTCTGAACACCATATTTTCTTGCTTCACCCATGCAAAATTCAAACATAGTCACTTAAGCTCCAGCTTTGCACCACCTTTCTGTTCAAAGTACACAGCAAATAAGAAATCAGTCTATCTCTCAGCTAAACTCTCAGTAGCACTAGTGTTTATTCAGTTCTGACCTTGGGAAAGAGCCATAGGGTCCAAGGAGGACATTGAGAATAGAGTAAGGGGTGAGTGTGAAGTTAATGTTAGTTTCTTCTAGAGTGAGTTGTGCAAGAAAGATGGTAAAAATGAGTTTGCAATGTTAACATCCTAATTTTAATTTAATTTTAATGTTTAAAAAATATCAGTGTAGACTCAATTATTGGGTTAATTCAAAATTCTAGTCCATAATGTGGGTATAAAAGTTGATACCAGTATTAACTTTGTGCATCAAATGAAAGGGCAACACATACATAAGCAAAGTCTTTTAGAAAAAAATAAGAAATTGATAGCAACAATCAGAGTACGAAATTTTCCCATATCTCTATCTATCTATGTCATGTGAAATGGCCAATTAACAAGACATAGATTACTTTAAATAATGAGACTGAGTTAAATAAATTCATATATATGTAAAAATGTATGCCCTTCAAATATAAACCATATCATCTTCTCAGTTATAAATATTCATCACAATCATAAAATACCACAAATAAAATTTCAATAATTTGTCAAAATTAGAACATTTATAGGTCATCTTATCTTAATATCACTCTGTGATTAAATTATAATTAATTTCAAAATTGTAAGTTAACAACAAAGGTATAAGCAACAATATGCACTACTTGCAAGCAATGGAGCTAAAGTGCTTCTATTAAAAAAGAAAAACACTGCATATAATGGGTAACAAATTAAACAAATCATAGTTCAAGAATGGTGCTTTTTTCTGCTTATTGTAAATATTTTTCATCTAAGAGAACAAATCATTGTTTATACATATTTTAACCTTGTTTTGAGATTATCAGAGAAGTCAATACTGGCTAAATTCATACTAGCAATGACTGTCATGTTCAGCATATAATAAGTACTTAATATTTCTATTGTGATTGGCTTAATTGATCACAAAAATGAGTAAACCTCTTTTCTAAGTAAGTTGTAACAGCTTGGATTTTCACCCAAGCATGTTAGGCATGTGCTTTAGGCATCTTCTACACATCATATACGCTTTAGGTATCTTACATGCTTTAGGCCGTGTAAGGGACATCATCATTTAAATTTTCCATAGCCAGATATATAAGAGACAACTTTAGTTAGGTGAACCTACAAGTGGGCAGTCCACTGTCTGCTTAGGAACAGACTCTGAGTCAGGCAACTGTAAACACATAATAAAGATCATCTTCTCATGATGCAGGTACTCCTCACGCTGGCCAGCTGCCTCAGGGCTAATGTAGGCCTCCCAGGAAACCTAGTGGTATAGAAATCCATAGATCTCATATGTGTGTGAGGGGCATTACCATATGAACAACCACAACCCACATTTTTACCTTTAATGAAAAGGAAAATAATGGATGTCATTTGACTGTTTCAAGACTATGTTTCCAGGGAGTATTTATTCTTGAACTTGTTTTTCTCTAACTGCTAATTTTCAGCTCATTTTATTAAGGATTGGCATGTTCATATGTGGCATGATATGAATAATTTAATAGGATAGGAAGTAAATCAAGGTGTAACACATTAGCCCAGACTATCACAAACTACATTGACAAAGTACAACAGAGGTCTGTCAAGAGCATTTTCTCCATATTTTTAAGCCCAGGGTTGTGGTTACTATGAACCGCTATGGGCAGCACAGTATGCTCAACACCAGGTAGGGTAAAGACATTTTATATGTGTGCTGTTCAACAGACTCAAGAAACTACATAAAGGATTAAAATGTTAGTTCTGCTATGCATACCATCACTATATTCAATTACTGGAATATTGATAATTATAATTGGATACTAATTTGCATAAAGAATTTAAGTAAGCTAGATGCAAAACTTAACAGATGCTGATATTTTGAGGAATTAGAAGTAGTTGCTAAAATGTTTTCATTGATTCTAATATTTTAAGTACTTCAAAATAAAAACCAGTTTTCATGCTCTTGCTGCGGTACAAATTCATGACAGGACTTTCAGTTGCGTATGCTGCTAGATTATTTTTCCCATTAGATTGTAACTGTTAGTTTAAGAACATTAAAATGAATAAACAAATGACTATAATAACCAAAGGTCAATCAGCTGATTTCTTTGTGTCTGCACCTCAGTTTCTTAACTGTAGTGAACAAAATCTCAGATTATATATAAACCAGCAACTAGAATAATGTTGTCTAAATGGTGCAGCAATCCATGCAAAACAAATGTTTGATTTCCAAAGAACTTTTTTTTTCCACTAAAGTTTCCTCACCAGCCCTCTCACAACCAGACTGGTTCTACAGAATTGCTGCATAGCACATTACATCAAATAAGTGAAAACTTTTATATGACACAAAAGTACAAAATCCCATAAAATATGAATTTACTATGATTTTAAAAAATATTACTGAAATTAGTACATTTTCTGTGTTTGTTCTAACTAGAAAATATAACTGGAAAATATAAATTCAAACAATGCATATTGTCATATATATACATATATTCATGCATATGTATGTATTATTGTATGTCTGTATATACACACATGAACACACAATATTAATTTTAAATGGATGACTCATATTTCTCACTTTTTGACCCAATACATAAATCTAAATATTACTTGTAGTATTCAAATTAAGTGCTATTAGTCACCTCAATAAGAGGTGAAATAATGATTCTAGAATGAACTAAAAAACATCTAAGACTTGGACTAAAAATTTATCCCCTTTGGAGAAGTATAAATGTAATAGAGCTGTTAATACAGATTATCAGTGTCCCCAAAAGGAATCTAAAATGATGGAACACAGTTTAAGTTAGTATTTTCATGGTTAGAAAAGCAGAAAAATTGAGGACCTCAGTTTTCCTTGATAAAGACAAGTATATGTGGAGAACTAAGGTAGAAGCTTGAACAACTCAGGAAGAGATCAGCCCAAAGAAAAGGTCAATGGCCAATAAACGTTCAAGAAAAGATAAATGTTACATAAAAGTTATATTAAATGAAACAGTAGGAAAAATTTTAACCTCACTCTTTTTTTCCCAAGAGTAACATTCTTTGCTAAGAGCAAAACTGTTGCTCAAATAGTAATTTGGCAACTTTGGACAACCAAGACAAAAGATTGTCATTAACAGTAGTATATGAATCTGCCTATCAATGCATCTGCATGCTTATGCAATGATAAAGTGTATGGATTATTTGGTTACTAGGGTAAATCCATTTGAAAGAATGGGGTTATTTTTAGAAAGTTTACAACTAAAAGTCATAACAGAAAACTTTAGGATGGGACATTTTGAAGGAAAATTATGACCATCAAATTATGAGCATCAAAAAAGTATGAATCTGAATTTGCTAAATTAAAAAATAATAAAAGGCAACAGTGCCCAAAATATAATTTGGATGTGTGTCCCCTCCAAATCTCATGTTGAAATGTAATTCCCAATATCAAAGGTGGGGTCTCGTAAGAGATGTTTGGACTTTGGGTGAGATCCTTCATGAATGGTTTGATGTCATCTCCATGGTAAGTTCTCATTCTGGCAGTTGACAAGAGCTGGTTGTTTAAAGGTGTGGCACCCCCCCACTTTCTCTTGTTCTTTCTCGCTATGTGATATGCCTTCTCCCCCATACCAGCTGCCCATGATTGTAAGCTTCTTAAGGCCCGCACCAGAAGCAAATGCTGGCACCACATTTCCAACATGCCCTGCAGAAGCTTGAGCCAAAATAAACCTCTTTTCTTTATAAATTACCCAGTCTTAGGTATTCCTTCTTAACAATGCAAATGGACTGATACAGCCTGACATGATATACATTTCTGAAGTTCCTTAAACTTGACATTATACATTAAAAATTAAATAGTTTTGGAGGCTGGGCGCGGTGGCTCACACCTGTAATCCCAGCACTTTGGGAGGCCGAGGTGGGCAAATGATGAGGTCAGGAGATCGAGACCATCCTGGCAAACACTGTGAAACCCTGTCTCTACTAAAAGTACAAAAAAATTAGCCGGGTGTGGTGGCAGGCGCCTGTAGTCCCAGCTACTTGGGAGGCTGAGGCAGGAGAATGGCATGAACCTGGGGGGCGGAACTTGCAGTGAGCCAAGATCGTGCCACTGCACTCCAGCCTGGGCAACAGAGTGAGACTCCATCTCAAAAATAAATAAATAGTTTTGGAATTTTCTATCAATGATTTTACCTTTTTTATAATCCTAGGTTTGAAATCATACATTATATTTTCCATAATAGAAGCATTTTTTAAGAAGGTGACAAATTATAGGACATTCACTTGCCTAAATTCTTCTTTAGTTCCTATTAAGCAGACTTTCAAGGAGAAAAGAACTAAACACATCTTTAGATTAGAATTTTATCTTAGCTGAGTTGAATGCCTGGAGTCACTGATAAAATCAAATAATGAAATAAATGCCAGGGTTATTTATTTTTCCCTCCCAAATACTTTGTAGAAAGTAAAGAGTGTCTTGCATCTATACTAAGACAGTTTATGGTTGTCTTGAGAATTTTTTTGCTCTTTATAGATCATTTAATATTCTACCTGCATTAAAAATTAATTCAGAATTAATCAGATTTTCAAGTAATTAATTACTTCCCAGAGCATAATGGCTAGTAATTTAATTTCTGGATACAAGCATTGGACTGATGTAAAATTTATATTTTAATAGAATGTAAATAGAATTCCACTATCTCAGAAGAAATTACTCCTTCTGTGTAATGGCCTAGCCACCTTTTTGAAAAAGACAGTAAGAAGCAGAAGACATTTCTCACCTTTGAAATTCAACATTTAACCTAGTTAAGTACCTAATCTATTGTATGGCATAAATGTGCCTTTGATTATGGTTAATGGGTCTTTTTTGAATTTTCTTTCTTATATTTTCAACACAGTCACAGCTCTGAATGTGCAATCACTAAACAAAGGATGGTTCTGCACTGAGTGCTGATGAAGAAATTTGAAGCATGAAAAATATGTAGAAAATAGACCTGGTGTAATTAGTGTTAGTCATTAATACATACTTTACTGCTTTATAATTTACACAACTCAAGTCAATTATTATACACTTATTTTTCATGAACACACATGTTTCTCTAAGAATTACATACTTATTTTAGAAATTCAAGAACCAAAATTACAAATAATGAAATTTGAAAACTGTAGTTACCTTATAAAATAACTTTCCACGTAAAATAGAAGAATATTTTGTAACAGTGAATCAAGAAGACATGAGAGCAATTAAAAGTAGAAATAACTGAAATAGAAAGCAAACATACAAAAGTGAACTTTAATAAAGCCAAAAGATGATTTTTCAAAAGTTAATGAATTT
>NW_016806622.1:1043865-1099138 GCF_001698545.2 Rhinopithecus bieti
GGAAGGAAAGGAGAAAGGAAGGAAGGAAGGAAGGAAGGAAGGAAGGAGAGAGAAAGAAAGAAAGAGAAAGAGAGAGAGAAAGGGAGGGAGGGAGGGAGGGAGGGAGGGAAGGAAGGAGAAAGAAAGAAAGAAAGAAAGAAAGAAAGAAAGAAAGAAAGAAAGCAAGAAAGCAAGAAAGCAAGAAAGCAAGAAAGCAAGAAAGCAAGAAAGCAAGAAAGCAAGAAAGCAAGAAAGAAGAGAGAGAGAGAGAAAGAGAGAAAGGAAGGAAGGAAGGAAGGAAGGAAGGAAGGAAGGAAGGAAGGAAGGAAGGAAGGAAGAAGAGAAGAGAGGAGAGGAGAGGAAAAAGAAAAGAAAAGAAGGAAGGAAAGAAAGAAAATTAAGTGTTGTTGAGGATGTGGAGAAACTGTAACTCTTACACACTGTTGGTGGGAAGGTAAAATGGTGCAGCCACCATGGGAAAAAGTATGGCAACTCCTAAAAATAACTAAAATTAGAATTACCATGTGATTAAGTAATTCTACTTCTGAGTATATACCAAAAGAATTGAAAGCACGGACTTGAACAGATTTTTGTGCACCTATATTCAAAGCAACGTTATTTGTAATTGCCAAAAGTTGGAAGAATTCCAAACTATGTGTTCATTGACAGGTAAGAGGAGGAACAAAACATATATATATATATATATACATATATACATACACACACCAAAATATTATTCAGCCTTAAAAAGGAAGAAAATTCAGACATGTGACATGAATGAATCTGAAGCCATAATGCTAAGTGAATAAGCCAGTCCCCAAAGGACAAATAGTTTGATTCCACATAAGGTTTACATGAGGTACCCTTACAGTAGTCAAATTGATAGACAGAAAGTAGAATGGTGGTTGTTAGAGTATGGGACAGCAGAAAAGGAGAGTTATCGTTTAACAGATACAAAGTTTCAGTTTTGAAAAATGAAAAACATTCTATGGATGTGTGATGCTGATGGTTGAATGACAATGTGAATGTACTTAATGCCACCTAACTGTACATTTACAAATGATTAAAATGGGAGAAAAACTGTCCCCCCACAAGAAAGAAGTATTTGAATATTACACTCCTATATGTATTTTTAACTGGATTCATTATTTAAACTATTCTGTAAGAAAACTCGATGCCTAGGAGATTTAACCAATAAATTACTCTAAATTATTAAGATCTACATAAAATGAATCTTATGCCAACTTCCAGAGAATAGTGAAAGGAAAATATTTCTCTACACCTTATTTTATGAGAATAAAATAAATTTGATTCTAACACTGGATGATAATATGAAAAGAAAATATTAAATACCTATCCAACTTATGAACATAGATACAAACCTCCTAAATAAAATGTTAGTAATTTGAAGGCAGTAATTTATAAAAGGATAGTATATTGCAATCATTAGGCTTTATCTAAGAATGCAAATGCAATGTTTTACAAAATCAATGTAATTCATTATATTTACAGAAAAAAGAAAATTATATGATTTTCAGTCACCTCAATAAATGCAGAAAGGAGTATGATAAAAATTCAATACCTATTTATAATAAAACACTTTGCAAACAATAAATAGAAAGAAACCTCCTTATCTGATAAAAAGTATTTCAAAATAAATATTAAATGGTCAGTTATTGCATATTTTTGCTCTGACACTGAGAATAGATCAAGAATGCTCACTATCACCAACTCTAGTCAACATTGTATTAGAGATAGTGTAAAATATAAACTCTAAAAAAAACTACAAGAAAACTCCCAAAATCAATAAGAGGATTTACAAAGATCAGCATGCATTTATATGTGTAATTTCAGTATACATATTCAGTAAATATATATCTAATGAAAATTATATGTATAATGAAATGATATATATAGAAATCAGTAAGAGGATTTACAAAGACCAATATATACTTATATATATATATGCATGTTTATAACACATATATAACTGCCCCACACTCTAACAACCGCCATTCTACTTTCTGTGTCTCTCTCTCTCTACATGTATATATCAGGAAAAAATAAAACACAAATAGACAATGAAGTTTTAAAATAATACAATGTGTTTCCATTTCAGTTACAACAGAATAAGATCATTCTAGATGACTGTATCACAGAAAATAAGAATTCAAAAAGCAACTCCCTGAAAGAACTAGAGAGTGAAGAAAAGCAAACAGATTCTGGTGAAAATTTAGGCTTAAAGAGAGGAGGAGAGCTGTACAATATACTTTCCCCATTTTCATAACTTTTATCCTTTTTTATTTTTTTAAGTGCACACTGGTGTCAAAAGCAATGCTAGAAAAAAATCCAGTCTCTTTAGATAGTGAAACCATAGTTTCAAAAGAGAATGGAAGAATTAAGAAAAGAAAAAATTAGAATGGGGTGCCACAAATTCTATTAGTTACAACTTTGCTGACTTCTGAGCCATGCATGTCCTGAATAAACTCAGAACAACTAAGTCAAAGACAAAGTGCCTAAAGTTAGACTGGAGATGCCATCCCCCCAAAAAAGTTCGTAATCCAACCTCAGCCAAGATAATTACTTTCTAAAACAAACAAAACATCACCCACTGTACAAAAATAAAAGAATACAGAATTTCCACAATTTAATATTTATATTGTCTAGAATTTAATCCAATATGATCTAATATATGAAGAATCAAGAAAATAAGCAACTTCTTAAGAGAAAGAAAATTAGCTGAATCCAAACATAAGATGAAGTCAGTACTAAAACTAACAGGCAAGGATTTTTAAACGGCTATTGTGGATTATCTAAAGTCAGTACTAAAACTAACAGGCAACGATTTTTAAATGGCTATTGTGATTATCCTCAGGAAATGCAATATGGTTTCACAGATGGAAAATGGGAAATTTCAACAGACTAGAACCAATAAAAAAGAACAAATGTAAACTCTAGAACAGAAAAAGATAGTTCTAAAAAATGTTAGATCTGGCATTAAAAATTTCTGTGGCTGTGGTTTGAACAACCTATAGAGAGCACAATAAAAAAGTAGGTAAACATGAAGATGGTTCAACAGAAATCATCCAACACTAAAATACAGATTAAAGAATGTTGAAAGAAGGAAACAGAATCTTGGGGATCTGTTAGATATCAAATAGCCTAACATATAGGTAATGACAATTTCAGAAGAAGGGTGAGGAAGAATGAGACAGAAAAAATACTTTAAGAAATAATGACCAAATGACTATTGAATAACCATATTACCATATAAATTATGGACATGTAGTACATGTAACAACTATAATATACACAATCAGTTCATTTGTAAGATTCCTGTATTTTACATGGATTTGTACAAGTTTAACATTGACTGGGCTATAAAATGTTAACAATGTTTATTATAACCTCTAGAGTAAACACTTTTAAAAAATAATTAACTAAAATGAAATACAATCTAAAATAACCAAAACAATTTAAAAAAATTTTAACACACTTAAATAATCAAAAAAAGTCAAGAATGTAGAACCAGCAGAAAAAATTCAGAAGAGGAAAGTAGAAAAAACAATAATGAAGACATAGACAAAATCCAGTTATATACATAACTACGTTAAATACTATAGACTAATCAAACAAAAACTAATAACTAAAAAAGAGTGAAATTGTTGGAATGAATTTTTTAAAAAGACAATTACATGCTGTAAAAAAAAAGTATACTTTAAAGACAGGTATGCTAAAAGTAAATGGATGAAAAAGAATATGACATGCAAACAATAAGCATAAAAGGGCTGAAGTGGCTATATTTATATCACAAAAAATATAAGGCAAATGTATAAGCAGAAAGAGGAATATTTCATTATAATAAAATGTTAACTTATGAGGAATAAAATTAATAATGTGTATGCATCTAAAAACAGACCAAAAATTGACGTAATTATAGGGAGAGACAGATAACTCAAGGGTCATAGTTGAACATGCTGACACCTCTTTCTCAACAATTATTAGAACAACTAGATATACAAATTAGCAAATATGTAGAAAAATTTAACAGTATTATCAACTATCCTGATGATAATTACAAAAAATTATACCCAACAACAGTAGAGTTCACATTTCTTTCAAATGTACATGGTACATTACTAGGATAAAACATAAAACAGGCATTAAAAAATTAAAAACATTTAACTACATTGGAATTAAATTAGAAATCAATAGCAGTAACACAATTAGGAAACCACCAAATACTTGCAAATTAAACAACACATATTTAAACAATTCGCAAATAAAAGAAGAAATCACAATGGAAATAAAAATTATTTTTAACTAAATGTAATAAAATCTAACATACCAAAATTTAAAAAATGCAACTAAAGCAGTTCCTAGAGGGAAATTAACAGCACTAAATGCTAACACTAAAAAAAAAGCTAAGAAATGAAACCAATAATCTGAGCACCAAGAAAGCTGTCAAGAAGGGCGAAATAAATCCATATTCACTAAAATAAAGGAAACAGTGACAAGAATAAAAATCAATGAAATACAAATGAGCAACAGCGAAACAGCAATAAAGCTAAAACTGGTTCATTGAAGATATTGATAAAACTGATATATCTCTACCCAGAATAATCATGAATAAAAAAGAGAAGATACAAATTAATAATATTAGAAACAAAGGAGGGGACATAATTGCAGACTCTTCACACACAAAAAGTATAATAAGGAAATACTTTTACCAACTTAATGCAAATAAATTTTGCAACCTGGATAAAATACACATATTTCTTGAAAGACATAGATGAACCAAAATTAATTCAAGAAGAAAAAAAGAATGAATAGTCTTATATCAATCTTAAAAATTGATTTTATCACTTAAAATCTTCCAACAAAGAAAACTTCAGGTCCAGATGGCTTCACTTCAAATTCTATCAAAAATTTTAGGAAGAAATACCACGAATTTCATACAAAAACCTTACAGTAAATAGAAGAGGAAGTTTCCATTTTATTTTATGTGGTCAGCATTACCTTGTATCAACATCGTACAAAGATATCATAAAAGCAGAGAACTGCAGATAAGTATCTCTCATAAACATAGATCTAAAATCTTGAAAAGAATTTTAGTAAATCAAACCCAACAATATATATAAGGGATAATATATAATGACTAAGTGCAGTTTACCTGGAAATGAAGATTGTTAGCATCCATATATCAAATAACACATTTTATTATATTATTAAATACAGAAAAAGAGCTATATGATAATTTTAATAGGAGCATTAATTGCTTTTATAAAGTTCAACAACAATTGACAATAACAACTCTCAGTAAGCAGAAATAGAAAGAAGCTTCTTCAACATAATAAGGTGACCTATAAAAAACCTACAGCTAGAATCCTGCTCGATGTTGATAGCACTTTCTCTCTATGGTGGGAGTAAGGCAATAATATCTGCTTTGTCACCTTCAATTTGACATTATTCTGAAGGTCCTAGTCAGTGCAATAGGACACAAATAGTTATAAAGATTAGAAAGAATATAATTATTATTACTTGCAGAAGTCATGGGTGTGCATAGAAAAAATACTCTAAAGAATCTACAGCAGAAAGCTGTAAAACTTAAAACTGTAAAACAGAAAAAAAAACTAAACAATAATTTCACAGATTTTGAAATGCTTAAATATGTTTTGAGTAACACAATATTAATATTCTATTTTCATCTATCACATTAGCAAGAATTAACAACCATTTTTAAGTGATATTGCTGTAAGATAGAGATTGGATAAATGGGAATCTTTTGATGGAAATAAAGAAGAGAAAACTTTTCTGGAAATTTATTTTAAAGGTAAAAGTACATATACACAATATAAAAGTATATAACATGATATCAATTATGGAAAGCATAAAGAAGCAAAACCAGAGAAAGCAGGAGAGGAGAGAAGGAGGTTGGGGGGAGGAAGGGAGCGGAGGGGAGGGAAAGGGAAAGGGGAAGGGTAAAGGGAAAGGGGAAGGGGAAAGGGGAAGGGGAAGGGGAAGAGGAAAGGGAAGGGGAAGGGAGGGAGGCAGGAAATGTGTATTTAAAATATTAGAAAGAGGCTGGGCATGGTGGCTCACACCTGTAATCCCAGAACTTTGGGAGGCTGAGGTGGATGGATCACCTGAGGTCAGGAGTTCAAGACCAGTCTGGCCAACGTGGTAAAACCCCTTATCTACTAAAAATGCAAAAATGAGCTGGTGTGGTGGCACATGGCTGCAATCCCAGCTACTCGGGTGGTTGAGGGGGGAGAATTGCTTGAACCCAGGAGGTGGAGGTTGCAGTGAGCCGAGATCATGCCACTGCTCTCCAGCCTGGGTGACAGAGTGAGACTCCATATTAAAGAAAAAAAAAATTAGAAGGAAATACAGTCCACACTGAATTATAAAAGCAGGTGTCTAGTGATGGGATTTTGAGTGTGTTTTTAATTTTATTCTTATACTTCTCCTAATGATCTATAATAAGCATTCTGTAATAACTTAAAAAACAAACACCATATAATCAAGCAGAAGCATAGAGAAAAAGAATAGTGAAGGTATACTTAGAGAGTGGACTTGTTAGATAATTTTTGTTGGTAGGATCCTGCTTTGGCCATCCTTTCTCTAGGGTCCCAATATGTGGGTGTTGATGCTACCCATAACCTCTGGGACCAGAATTGTGGCCAATAATTTACAATATTCTTTATCAAATATACTGTAGTACAAAGGTATGAAATAGAATATAATTTATGAGTGAATTAAATTAAATTTACAATGTATTGATTGAACAAATATTTATTGATTACATATTATGTGTCAGGCATGTTACATATTCTGGGCATATTGTTTGTGTGTGTGTGTATGTTTAAGTGTAAGCGTACATATATGTGTGGGTATAAAGATATACACATATATACATATATTCACCAAATGTCATGTAGAAATAAATCCACCTCATAAAAAAAAATTAAGGAGGGAGGACGGAAAGGGCATAAAAATTAATGGGAAAGAAGGAGCTACAATAGTAGCCCTCCATTATTGAATAATGGCATGTCTGAGTATGTGATAGTTTAGAATACCTTGCTGAAGTAAAGGCAGGAAGTAAATAAAAGCACCACATAGAATCCAGGTTTGACAGCAGTGTCCATGTTATTTATAACTGTTCTAGGCCAACTAACTGTTAAATTTATTCTCCAAAGTGCGGGGGTTACAGGTGTGAGCCACCGTACCCAGCCTCTAAAGGGAAAATTATATAAAAGTCTTTCTTTACATTGGTTTTATTATATTCTATTGATGCTTACAACACATTGACATATGAATAGAGAGTATGTCTTCCTTTTATAAAATAAAATAATATACAAATTTATTCACTTAATCTTAGCCAAAAGGCTGAGATGACAAATTTCTTGAAATTTTTAATATCTTGCTAAATCAAAGTGACCTCTCAAGAAAATAATACCATCCAGTGGCAGGATTTTTCTGCAAAAATATTTAAACATCACTTTCTGAAAGTACCACTCAATAAAGAGATTCATAAAATGAAAACACTAATGCTCAGAGATATCATTTCAGTTACTGATGTAGGAAAAGTTGCCAGGTTGACCAAGTTTGATCAAAATGACCAAACACATTGTTTAGAAACATTAATTTATCTTGTATAGAGAATATTTGGAAATAAGATTATTTCATAAATTGTATTCTTTCATTGTTACAGACGTCATGATAGCATCCATACAGTAAAATTTAAAAACTATAGTGAATATTCCTTCATCATTTAGACTTTACGTCAAATGAAATTACTCAGCAATACTTATTTTTGAGAAATCTATATTTGAAAATGATCAAAATAAAATTAAATAATGCAAAGAAATCTTAAAATTAAGCATTTTGCCATAAGATCTTCAGAAACAATGTATTACTATATATCCTGGCATTATATTTCTATCCCATCATCCAGATTTGTTTTTTAATCTGGATAACAAAGGCCACTTGACAAAATTCTATTAGTATGATGTTACTTTTCCTGAAGTTGAGATCGTCCCAATCTTCCCAAAACTTTCAGGTATTCGCCCTCAAAAAATAATGTTAAGCATTTATTGGAGCCAAGGTGGGCAACTAGATACAGCCAGGAAGGACTTCTCCCACCAAGAGAGGGCAGATCATCAAGTAGTCTGGGATAGTCCAAACAGATTTTTGAAAACAAGGCACCAAGAGTGGACAAGGGAAGATTCAAACTTGGCCTGAAAAGGGAGAAAGCTGGGACCCCATGCACATGGTTGCCTAGCACCAGGACTCATTCCTGGCCCCAAGGGGATCTTGGGAGAGGGATGAGTGAAATAGGCATAGAGTGGCCCACTGTCATAACAGACCTCCAGAATCCTAGTTGCAGGAGACCCCATGACCATCATGGACTTTTGACTTGGCAGGGGGAATGTCCCAGAGAGTTGACAATGACAGAATTTAAGCCTTCATGGACCCAAAAGATTTTGGTATGGGAACGGCTGCGGTGGGGCACAGTAAAGGGTGCCCATGCCCCAAAGTTCTCTGTACTCCTCTAGGTGGCTTTAGCCTTTGTTATCTGCCAGACCAGGACAGAGTAGGGCTATCTTGCCCATGAGTCAGGGATAGTATGATCTGGGTGTCCCCCCTGCCTGCTGGCCTATCCCAGGATCCCAGCCTGGCTGCCAGCTCTTACAGTGCAGCCTCAGCTGCCTTGCTGCGGGGTTTGCCAGCAACTGATGCCACAGGTCTTTTGCCAGCAAAACCTACCTAACAGTTGGAGAGCTTCTGCATGTAGGCCCCTTTGGGCATGCACCCGCCCACAGCCTTTCCCTTCCAGTCTGCACTCACCCATAGCCTCCTTCCACTGCTTTGATGGCTCATGTGTACATGCAGGACTCACAACTGCCCACCACCACTGGTGCAAGCACATATGTGGGAACTGCTGCAGCCCACCATCGCCCTGGTGAAACAATTTTGCTAGCACTTCTTATCGGAATTTTGTTGCCTGCTAACCAGGAACACTTCTGCCCTTCTAGTACAGCAGGTGCTTAATTTCAAGGGGCCCGGAAAAAAAAAGCCATGGGCCTGGTCCCAGCCCCCCATCCCCCAGGGTTAAAGCACAAATCCCAGGAGTGCTGAGCTGAACCTAAGCCCCCTGAAATAATCCAGAAATGAATCCAATCAATAAAATCCAACTCATAACACAAACAAACCCCTCAAGGTCATCAAAGAATGTGAAAGCAAAAAGCGCCATCCAAAGGACAGAGATTTTAAAGATTTAGAGAACATCAGGCCACACACATGAGAAAGAACCAGCACAAGCACTCTAGGAACTCTAAAAGCCAGGAAGTCTTCTTAACTCCAAATGACTGCATTAGCTCCCCACCAACAGTTCTTAATTGGTCTAAAATGATATACAACTAAGAATCCAGATAGCAACAAAGATTATCAAGATTCAGGAGAAAGTTGAAACCCAATACAAGGAATCTACAGAATCCAACAAAATGATACAAGAGTTGGAAGATGAAATAGCCATTTGAGAACCAAACTGACCTTCTAGAGCTGAAAAACTCACTACAAGAATTTCATAATATAACCAGAAGTATTAACACCAGAATAGACCAAGCTGAGAGATTCTCAGTGCTTGAAGACCAGTTCTTTGAATCAACTCAGAAAAGAATAAAGAAGGCTGGGCATGGTGACTCATGCCTGTAATCCCAGCAGTTTGGGATGCTGACGCGGCCAGATCACCAGAGGTCAGAAGTTCAAGACCAGCCTGGCAAACATAGTGAAACCCTGTCTCTACGGAAAATACAAAAAAAAATAAAAGTATTGCCCAGGCATGATGGTGCATGCCTGTAGTCCTAGCTACTTGGGAGGCTGAGGGAGAAGAATCGCTTGAACCCAGGAGGTAGAGGTTACAGTGAGCCAAGATCATCCCACTGAACTCCAGCCTGGGTGACAGAGTGAGACTCCATCTCAAAATAAAAAAATAAAAGAAATAAAGAGAATTTTAAAAGTGAACAAAACCACTGAAAAATATGAAATTATGTAAAGAGACCAAACCTACAACTCACCGGTATCCCAGAGAGGAAAAGAGAGCAAACAACTAGAAAACATATTTGTAGATATTTTCCATGAAAATGTCCTCAAGCTCATGAGAGGTGAACATGCAAATTCAGAAAATTCAGTGATCCCTAGTGAGATACCATATGAGATGAACATAACCAAAACACATAGCATCAGATTCTCCAAGATCAACATGAAAGAAAAAATGTTAAAGGCAGCTGGAGAGAAGGGGCAGATCACATAAAAAGGAACTCCATCAGGCTAACAACAGAACTTTCAGCAGAAACTCTACATCCCAGAAGAGGATTGGGGGCCTATATTCAGCATCCTTAAAGAAAAGAAATTCCAACTAAGAATTTCATATCCAGTCAAACTAAGCTTCATAAGTGGAAGAGAAATGAAATGCTTCTGATACAAGCAAATACTAAGGGAATTTGTTACTACCAGAACCTTCCTTACAAAAGGTCTACAAGGGAGTACTAAACATGGAAACAAAAGTCTGTTACCTGCCATGAAAAAACCTGTTTAAGTACATAGCCTACTGACACTATAAAGCAACTAGACAATCAAGTCTACCTAGAAACCAACTAACAATATGATGAACTCATAACCACCAGTCTGAACATTCTATCCTTAATCTCCAAGGTTATGATATTAATGCCAGGTTACCTACTGGTCTTGCCATACAAGCCTTAACCTGTATTTGCCCACCAGGTTACCTACTTGGTCTTACCATATGTATTAGTCTGTTCTCATGCTGCTAATAAAGACATACCCGAGACTGGGTAATTTATAAAGGAAAGAGGTTTAATATACTCACAGTTCCACATGGCTGGGGAAGCCTCACAATCATGGCAGAAGGTGAAGGAAGAGCAAAGCCACATCTTACATGACGGCAGGCAAGAGAGTATGTGCAGGGGAACTCCCTTTTATATAATCAGCAAATCTCGTGAGACTTATTCACTATCAGGAGAACAGCATGGGAAAAACCCACCCCCATGATTCAATTACCTCCCACAGTGTTTCTCCCACAGCACGTGGGGATTATTACAATCCAAGATGAAATTTGGGTGGAGACACAGAGCCATACCATATCACCATCCTGGCCTTAACCTCTTGGACTTATCAACTTGGTGTTAACCACCTAACTTTATTCAACTAGGAATATCTACCTGGCCTTACACACTGATCCTTACCCTGCTGGTCTTACCAAATTGGCACTTAACTGCTGGACCTATCCTTCTGCCTTATTTAATGGTTTTATTAACCACCAGGCCTCAAACACCCAATTTAACTTGCTGCTCTTACCCACCTGACCTCAGGCAATTGGCCTTACCTGCCTGGCTTTAACTTCTGCTGTTACCAATCTGGTGTTAACAACCTAGCCTGATTCATCTAACCTTGACCTCCTCTCTTTAACATCTTGACCTCACCCATCTGACCTTACTCACCTGGTCTTATCTATCTACAATTAATATCTTTACCTTACTAAACTAGCTTTAATACTATCTACAATTAACTTCTTTACCTTACTACCTGGCTTTAATGCCATGTTCTTACCTATCTAATATTAATCACCTGGCTTCATTCACCTGGCCTCGACCTTCTGGCCATAACCTCCCAGTGTTAACCTCTTGTACTTACCCACCTGGTTTACTCCCCTGACCCATCTGATGTTAACCATTAAGCTTTCAGTAGACTTAGACTAGTATTTAAGGTTAAGTTCAGAAGGCTAAAGTGTACAGGGTAAGGCCAAATGCTAGTAGACTAGCATTTACCCACTGCTCATAAACTCTTGGGCTTAGTTATACCTGTCTTATCCACATGGTCATACATACCTGGCCTTAAAGTTATAGCCTTAAATTCCTCACTTTAAATCCTTGTCTGGGCATTCTGAACTTAATTACCTGGTTTACTCACTTGGCCTTATTTTCCAGGTTAGCCACCTGGGCTTCACTTTCTGAACTTATTCACCTGAACTCACCCCGACCTTACCCATGTGGACTTAATCATATTGCCTTAACTTCATATGCTTTAACTCATGGCCTTACCCACATGATATTAACCTTCCAGCATCACCCACCTGGCCATATCCTTCTAGATTTAGCCTCCTGGCTTTGCCAAACTGGTGTTGACCACTTAGCTTTATTCATCTGGCCTTGACCACATAGTCCTAAACTCCTGGCCTTAATCTCTTGTACTCATCACCTGACCTTATCCCCTTGGCCATTCCTCCCTAACCCTCCCCACCTTGTCATAACCCCTTGATCATACTCATCTTGCCCTAACATCTCTGGTTGTACCACCCCAGCGTTATTCCCCTGGCTCTTACTGCAAGCCATTAAAAACCTGGCCTTAAGCTTATGACCATAATTAATGGTGTTATCAACCTGGCTTTAACTTCCCAACATTAGCCACTATCCTTAGCCACTGGGTAACCTACCTGGTCATACCCACCTAGCATTTTGGCCTAAATTACTTAATGTAAACCACCTGCTTTATTCAGCTGGCCTTGCTCTCCTTTGTCTTAATCCCCTAGACTTCACCTCCTGGCCTCACCCACATGGCCCTACCCCACTGGTCTTACCCATGTGCAATTAACCTCCTGAGCTTTACCAACCTGGCCTATGTGAGATTATGTCCACGTTGGAAGGACATAATCATGATCTTACCTAATGGCCTTAATCATGTGCCCTCATCCACCTGGTGTTGACCACTTAGCTTCATTCAGCTGTCTGGGCCTTCTAGCCTCAACCTCCCACCTGACTTACCTCTGAGACTGTGCCTCCTAACTGTACACTCCTGGCCATATTCCATGGGTCCCAGCATCTGGCCTCACCTCTGAGATTTTTATCCCCTGTCGTATGTAATCTCATGCCTCTAACTTCTAAATATCACATCCTGGGCTTAACCTCTAGACTTTCCCCACCTATCCTGGCAGACAAGTTTGCCCACTCATCATGCTGGACCCATATTGACCTTAAAAGGAATGGCATCATGTTTCAAAGGCCAAAGAAAAGACCTGCAGCCAGTGAATGAGACATAGGGTTTATTGAAAGGACTTACATACAGGACAATCTAGTTGTGGTGGGCTGAACAGGAGAACCATCACCATTTGTAAAAAGCACATGGTTTATATATAATTTTCTGGCAACTTTCGTTTAACCCAGAACAAAGGGCCTCAGTCCTCTGTAAGGCCTGCATTCCATGGAATAGGCCAGGGATTTCAATATTCCTCATAGAGAAGGAATGAATCTGCAGGTTGGCCACTCCCAGATTCCTTAGCTCGAAAAGCTGGACACACATTCTTCTTAGACCACAGGGTCATTCCCAGGGTATGCTTAAGCTAACTTATTGCTGTTAGGTGCTGCTCTTACCCACTTTTTTTTTTTTTTTTTTTTTTTTTTTTTTTTGGCCTTCTGGCCTTACCTCCCTTTGCAATTCCCCTTGACCTTAACCATCTGCCCTTCACTTCCTATCTGTAATCTCCTGGCCTTATTCAGGAACCTGGTCCTATCTGTGAGGCTTTACATACCTGGCTTATTCACTTGGTCATACCTATCTAATGTTAACTACTTGCCTTTACCAACTGGGCCTCCTGGCATTACTCAATCACCTTACCTACCTAGCTCTAACTTCCTGGCCTTTCCCTCCTGGCTTTCCTTACTGAACCTAACTTATTGTAGTTAACTTATTTGCCTTCTCCCTTTGTCCTTATTCTGATGGCATTATCTTCCATCCAGCATTGCCCTTATGGCCACACCCACCAAGATTTACACACCTCCCTCACACACCTAGCCTTATCTACCTGCCCTTGTTCACCTGCTTTTGACCACATGACCTAACCTCTTGGCCTTACCCAACTGACCTTACTCACTTGGTCCTACTCACTTTTCCTTGTCCATCTCACCTTACCCTTCTGGCCTCATCTTCCCTGGCCTTACCCATCAGGCCTCACCTCCCTGGCCTTACCACCCTGGCCTTACCCAACTGACTTGGATCTTGCATCCTCTTCTGGTAATGAATAACTCTTGGATCTCATCATATGTGGAGCACACTAATGGGTCCTAGTACAGAGTTTTACTTCTTGGCCTCTGGGCCATGGCTGGTGACTGGTCACACAGGTTCTCACCATGGTTATCTTTGCACCAAAGCATACTTTTCTTTTCTTTTTTTTTTTTTTTTTTGAGACAGAATCTCACTCTGTCGCCCAGGCTGGAGTGCAGTGGCACAATCTCGGTTCACTGCAAGCTCTGCCTCCCAGGTTCACACCATTCCCCTGCCTCAGCCTCCGGTGTAGCTGGGACTACAGGCGCCCACTATCACGCCCAGCAAATTTTTTTTTGTTTTCAGTAGAGACGAAAAAATTGAAAATACAATTTTTTGTATTTTCACCATGTTAGCCAGGATGGTCTCGATCTGCTGACCTCATGATCTGCCCGCCTCGGCCTCCTAAAGTGCTGGGATTACAGGCATGAGTCACTTCACCTGGCCGAAAGCATACTTTTATCAGCTCTCCATGCTGGTTCTACATCAGGTGTGGTGACATTAAGAGTGCCTTCCAAGTGTGGCCCAAATGTGCAATGACAGGCTCCTGGACATTGCAGAGCCTGTGTTCCTATAACTCTGCTGAGGCTAGTGTGATAGAGACTTCCTAGGAAGCACCTAGACCTGATCTCTCAAGGCCCAAACCTGAAAACTGCAGGGCCCTCATGCAAGCACCTTGCTTTCCTCCATGGCCTGGCATGCTGGCTGGCCTTTGCTCTGTGTAACAGGTGGCCTAAATGGTGATTATGAAGGTGCCTTCACACCCTTCTTGTCACACGTTCCAGCTTCATCCATGTTTCTGCAAAGGACATGAACTCATCCTTTCTTATGGCTGCATGGTATTCCATGTGTATATGTGCCACATTTTCTTAATCCAGTCTATCACTGATGGACATTTGGGTTGGTTCCAAGTCTTTGCTGTTGTGAATAGTGCTGCAATAAACATACCTGTGCATGTGTCTTTATAGAATAATGTGTAACCTTTTGGGTATGTACTCAGTAATGGGATTGCTGAGTCAAATGGTATTTCTGGTTCTAGATCCTTGAGCAATAACTACACCGTCTTCCACAATAGTTGAACTAATTTACATTCCCACCAACAGTGTAAAACCATTCCTATGTCTCCACATCCTATCCAGCATCTGTTGTTTCCTGACTTTTTAATGATCGCCATTCTAACTGGCGTGAGATGGTATCTCATTGTGGTTTTGATTTGCATTTCTGTAATTACCAGTGATGATGAGCTTTTTTTCATATGTTTGTTGGCCACATAAATATCTTCTTTTGTGAAGTGTCTGTTCATATCCCTTGCCCACTTTTTGGTGGGGTTGTTTCTTTCTCGTAAATTGGTTTAATTCTCAATATTAGCCCTTCGTCAGATGGATGGATTGCAAAATTTTCTCCCATTCTGTAGGTTATCTGTTCACTCTGATGATAGTTTCTTTTGCTGTGCAGAAGCTCTTTAGTTTAACTAGATCGCATTTGTCATTTTTTGCTTTCATTGCCGCCACTTTTGGTGTTTTAGTCATGAAGTCTTTGCCCATGCCTATGTCCTGAATGGTATTGCCTAGGTTTTCTTCTAGGTTTTTTATGGTTTTAGGTCTTACATTTAAGTCTTTAATCCATCTTGAGTTAATTTTTCTATAAGGTGTAAGGAGAGGGTCCAGCTTCTGTTTCCTGCATATGGCTAGCCTGTTTTCCCAACACCATTTATTAAATAGGGAATCCTTTCTCCATTGCTTGTTTTTGTCAGTTTTGTCAAAGATCATGTGGTTGTACATGTGTGGCGCTATTTCTGAGGCCTCTGTTCTGTTCCATTGGTCTATATATCTGTTTTGGTACCAGTGCCATGCTGTTTTGGCTAGTGTAGTCTTGTAGTATAATTTGAAGTCAGGTAGTGTGATGTCTCCAGCTTTGTTCCTTTTGCTTAGGATTGCCTTGGCTATATGGGCTCTTTTTGGTTCCATATGAATTTAAAGTTGTTTTTTCTAATTTGGTGAAGAAAGTCAAAGGTAGCTTGATGGGGATAGCATTGAATCTATAAATTACTTGTGTAGTATGGCTATTTTCATGATATTGATTGTTCCTATCCATGAGCATAGAATTTTTTTCTGTTTGTGTCCTCTCTTATTTCCTTGAGCAGCGGTTTGTAGTTCTCCTTGAAGAGGTCGTTCTCATCCCTTGTAAGTTGTATTCCTAGGTATTTCATCTTCTTTGTAGCAATTGTAAGAGGGAGTTCACTCATGATTTTGTTCTCTGTTTGTCTATAATTGGGAATGTTTGTGATTTTTGTGCATTGAGTTTGTATCCTGAGACTTTGCTGAAGTTGCTTATCAGTTTAAGGAGATTTTGGGCAGAGACCATGGGGTTTTCTAAATATAAAATCATGTTGTCTGCAAACAGAGATAATTTGACTTCCTATTTGAATACCTTTTATTTCTTTCTCTTGCCTGATTACCCTGGCTAGAACTTCCAATACTATGTTGAATAGGAGTGATGAGAGAGGCCATCCTTGTCTTGTGCTGGTTTTCAAAGGGAATGCTTCCAGCTTTTGCCCATTCAGTATGATATTGGCTATAGGTTTGTCATAAATAACATGACAAATGTTATCTTATTATTTTGAGATATGTTTCGTCAATATCTAATTTACTGAGAGTTTTTAGCATGAAGGGATGTTGAATTTTATCGATGGCATTTTCTGCATCTATTGAGATAATCATGTGGTTTTGGTCACTGGTTCTGTTTATGTGATGAATTACATTTATTGATTTGTCTATGTTGAACCAGCCTTGCATCCCAGGGATGAAGCCAACTTGATCGTGGTGGATAAGCTTTTTGATGTGCTGTTGGATTTGGTTTGCCAGTATTTTATTGAGGATTTTCATATTGATGTTCATCAGGGATATTGGCTTCAGATTTTCTTCTTTTGTTGTGTCTCCACCAGGTTTTGATATTAGGATGATGATGGCCTCATAAAATGAGTTAGGGAGGATTCCTTCTTTTCCTATTGTTTGGAATAGTTTCAGAAGGAATTGTACCAGCTCCTCTTTGTACCTCTGGTGGAATTCAGCTGTGAATACATCTGGTGTTGGGCTTTTTTTGGTTGGTAGGCTATTAATTAACGCCTCCATTTCAGAACTTGTTATTGGTCTATTCAGGGATTCGACTTCTTCCTGGGTTAGTCTTGGGAGGGTGTATGTGTCCAGGAATTTATTCATTTCTTCTAGATTTTCTAGTTTATTTGCATAGAGGTGTTTACAGTATTCTCTGATGGTAGTTTGTATTTCTGTGAGATCAGAGGTGATATCCCCTTTAACAGTTTTTATTGTGTCTATTTAATTCTTCTCTCTTTTCTTTATTAGTGTGGCTAGTGGTCTATCTATTGTGTTAATCTCAAAAAATCAGTTCCTGGATTCATTGATTTTTTTAAGAGTTTTTCATGTCTCTCTCCTTTAGTTCTGTTCTGATCTTAGTTATTTCTTGTTTTCTGCTAGCTTTTGATTTCATCTGCTCTTGCTTCTCTAGTTCTTTTAATTGTTACGTTAGCGTGTCAATTTTAGATCTTTCCCTCTTGCTCCTGTGGACATTTGGTGCTATAAATTTTCCTCTAAATACCATTATAGCTATGTCCCAGAGATTCTGGTACACTATGTCTTTTTTCTCATTGGTTTCAAATAACATTTATTTCTGTCTTAATTTCGTTATTTACCCAGTAGTCATTCAGGAGCAGATTGTTCAGTTTCCATATAATCGTGTGGTTTTGAGTGAGTGTCTTAATCCTGAGTTCTAATTTGATTGCACTGTGATCTGAGAGACTGTTATGATTTCCATTCTTTCTCAATTGCTGAACAGTGTTTCACTTTCAATTAGGTGGTCTATTTAAAAATAAGTGTAATATAGTGCTGAAAAGAATGTATATTCTGTTGATTTGGCATGGAGAGTTCTGTAGATGTCTTATTAGGTGCATTTGGTCCAGAGTTGAGTTCAAGTCCTGAATATCCTTGTTAATTTTCTGTCTCATTGATCTATCTAATATTGACAGTGGGGTGTTAGACTCCCACACAATAATAGTAGGAGACTTTAAGTCTCTTTCACGGTCTCTAAGAACTTGCTTTATGAATCTGGGTGCTCCTGTATTGGGTGCATATATATTTAGGATAGTTAACTTTTCTTGTTGCATTGATTCTTTTAGCATTATGTAACAGCCTTCTTTGTCTTTTTGGATCTTTGTTGTCTGTTTTATCAGAGACTAGGATTGCAACCCCTGCTTTTTTTTTTCTTTCTTTCTATTTACTTGGTAAATATTCCTCCATCTCTTTTTATTGAGCCTATGTGTATCTCTGCACATGTGATGTGTCTCTTGAATACAGTACACTGATGGTCTTGACTCTTTACCCAATTTACCAGTCTGTGTCTTTTAATTGGGGCATTTAGCCCATTTACATTTAAGGTTAATATTGTTATGTGTAAATTTGATCCTGTCATTATGACGCTAGCTGGTTATTTTCCCCATTAGTTGATGCAGTTTCTTCATAGTGTCAGTGGTCTTTAGAATTTGGTATGTTTGTGCATAGCTGCTACCAGTTTTTCCTTTCCATATTTAGTGTTTCCTTCAGGTGCTCTTGTAAGGCAGGCCTGGTGGTGACAAAACCTCTCAGCATTTGTTTGTTTGTAAAGGATTTTATTTCTCCTCCTCTTATGAAGATTAGTTTGGCTGGTTATGAAATTCTGGGTTGAAAATTCTTTTCTTTAAGAATGTTAAATATTGGCCTCCACTCTCTTGTGAATTGTAGGGTTTCTGTAGATAGATCCACTGTTAGTCTGATGAACTTCCCTTTGTTAGTAGCCCGACCTTTCTCTCTGGCTGCCCTTAACATTTTTTCCTTCATTTCAACCTTGATGAATCTGATGATTATGTGTTTTGGGGTTGCTGTTCTTGAGAAGTATCTTTGTGGTGTTCTCTGTATTTCCTGAATTTGAATGTTGGTCTGTCTTGCTATGTTGGGGAAGTTTTCCTGGATGATATCCTGAAGAGTGTGGTCCAACTTGGTTTCATTCTCCCCGTCACTTTCAGGTACACTAATCAAACCTAGCTTTGGTCTTTTCACATAGCCCCATATTTATTGAAGACTTTGTTTGTTCCTTTTCATTCTTTTGCTCTCTAATCTTGTTTACACTCTTTATTTCATTAAGTTGATCTTCAATTTCAGATATCCTTTCTTCTGCGTGATCGATTTGGCTATTGATACTTGTGTATGCTTCATGAAGTTCTCGTGCTGTGTTTTTCAGCTCCATCAGTTCATTTATGTTCTCTCCAAACTGGTTATTTTAGTTAGTAATTCCTCTAACTTTTTTCAAGTTTCTTAGCATCCTTCCATTGGGTTAGAACATGTTCCTTTAGCTCAAAGGAGTTTGTTATTACCCACCTTCTGAAGCCTACTTCTATCAGTTCATCAAACTCATTTTTTGTCCAGTGTTGTTCCCTTGCTGTTGAGGAGTTGTGATCCTTTGAGGGAAGAAGAGGCATTCTGGTTTCTGGAATTTTCAGCCTTTTTGAGCTGGTTTTTTCCTTATCTTCGTGGATTTATCTAACTTTCTTCTTTGATGTTGGTGACCTTCAGATGGTTTTTTTGTGTGGATGTCGTTTTTGTTGATGTTGATGCTATTCCTTTCTGTTTGTTAGTTTTCCTTCTAACAGTCACACCCTTCTGCTGCAGGTCTGCTGGAGTTTGCTGGAGGTCCACTCCAGACCCTGTTTTCCTGGGTATCACCAGCAGAGGCTACAGAACAGCAAGGATTGCTGCCTGTTCCCTCCACTGGAAGCTTCATCCCAGAGGGGCACCTGCCATGTGCCAGCCAGAGTTCTCCTGTATGAGGTGTCTGTCGACCCCTGCTGGGAGATGTCTCCCAGTCAGGTGGCACGCGGGTCAGGGACCCACTTGAGGAGGCAGTCTGTTTTTAGCAGAGCTCGAGTGCTGTTCTGGGAGATCCGCTGTCATCTTCAGAGCTGGCAGGCAGGAATGTTTAAGTCTGCTGAAGCTGTGCCCACAGCTGCCCCTTCCCCCAGGTTCCCTGTTCCAGGGAGATGGGGGTTTTATCTATAAGCCCCTGACTGGGGCTGCTGCCTTTCTTTCAGACATGCCCTGCCCATAGAGGAGGAATCTAGAGAGGAAGACTGGCTATAGCAGCTTTGCCGAGCTGCGTTGGGCTCCCCCCCAGTTCAAACTTCCCAGGGGTTTTGTTTACACTGTGAGAGGAAAACTGCCTACTCAAGCCTCAGTAACGGTGGAAGACCACCCCCCGCCCCTCACCCCTCCACCATCAACAAGCTCTAGCATCCCAGGTCAACTTCTTACTGCTGTGCTGGCAGTGAGAATTTCCAGCCAGTAGATCTTAGCTTCCTGGGCTCCAATAGGGTGGGATCTGCTGAGCTAGAACACTTGGCTTCCTGGCTTAAGCCCCCTTTCCAGGGGAGAAAATGGTTCTGTCTTGCTGGTGTTCTAGGAGCCATGGGGTATTAAAAAAAAAAAAAACCTCCTGCAGCTAGTTTGGTGCCTGCTCAAATGGACGTCTAGTTTTAGACTTGAAACCCAGGGCCCTGGTGGTGTAGGCACCTCAGGGAATCTCCTGGTCTACGGGTTGTGAAGACCATGGGAAAAGCATAGTATCTGGGAAGGAATGCACCATTCCTCACTGCACAGTCCTTCATGGCTTCCCTTGGCTAGGGGAGGAGTTCTCCAACCCCTTGTGCTTCCCATGTGAGGTGATGCCCCACCCTGCTTTGCCTCACTCTCTGTGGGCTGCACCCACTGTATAACCAGTCCCAGTGAGATGAGCTGGGTACCTCAGTTGGAAATGCATAAATCACCCACATTCTGCATTGATCTCGCTGGGAGCTGCAGACTGGAGCTCTTCCTATTCAGCCATCTTGCTAGCCCTCCCTCCCTAGGAGCTTTCTTACACTAGGAATCCTCATCAGTGGAATTGGGACCTCATAACATTTAGAAGACATTTGCACATACATACCTTGTTGTGTTTTATTTTGTTTATTTTCATTTCTGGGTTATATACACTATTTGCATAAGTTCTGAAAATATAGAAAATGTAAAGAATATAAAGATGATTTGTTTTCCTTCCACCAATAGATAATAAACACATCACCAACTCTATGGGCTCTTCCAGATGTTTACTGTGACCAGCCACACTAATTTTGCTCATAACAAAAGAAGGAGCTATAATGGCACACTGTGGTAGACTATGGTGCACACCTCACATGAAGGGGGCATCTTCCCATATCAGTAAGTTTTTTGTATGTGTATATATTTTCTTATGAGAAATTGCTCTTTTCTGTTTCTTAAGGAATCCAGGGGAGGAAGTAAGGTAGAGAGGTTAAAGCAACATCTCTTGAATTATCCTACAGTTTTAAGTTTCCACTTTGGTACTCAAAGTGACACTGTGATGAGCATCTGTGAACCTACATATTTTCGCTTCCCTGGTTACTTCCTCAGATAAATTTCTAGACATAATTGCTGTATCAAAAGGACACACATCTTTGAAGCACTGATGTGCAGTGCCTGACCCATTGTAAGGCTGCATTGTCGTGGAGTTGTGATAGTTTGTGCAAGGCAATTTTACTGCAGTTTGTTAGAACATTGCTAAAAGACAGATTTGTGGAAAAGCCTACTTTGTCCAAGAAGAATTTGCTTGCAGAAGGCCAAGTGAGGCCCCTGTGAGTTCTCTAAGCAATAACGTTCCCTTAATTTGTGTCAAGACTAAAAGCCACACTAAAAGCCCAGTGGTCTTGTTGCAGTTTTAGGTTCTGTTTAAGCATTATTTACTTCTGATTTTTCTAATTATTCTCATAAAATAAGCTCTTTTTACTCTTAACAGTGAGATCCTAATAAGTGATCTCTTGATCACTTGGGAGAGTTTGAAAGTGGTTCACGCCTGTAATCCCAGCACTTTGGGAGGCCGAGGCAGGCGGATCACGAGGTCAGGAGACCGAGACCATCCTGGCTAACACGGTGAAATCCCATCTCTACTAAAAATACAAAAAATTAGCCAGGCATGGTGGTAGGCGCCTGTAGTCCCAGCTACTCGGGAGGCTGAGGCAGGAGAATGGCATGAACCCAGGAGGCAGAGCTTGCAGTGAGCCGAGATCGCGCCACTGCACTCCAGCCTGGGCCGCAGAGCGAGACTCCGTCTCAAAAAAAAAAAAAAAAAAAAAAGGAAGTGGTGACCAGGTCCCCTGCGTGATCTTCTGCCACGTCTCTGCCTGTGCTGATTCACTTGTTTCTAGTGTTTTTGGCCAGAGCTAGTATGATAGTCTAACTGTGCCACCCACATCCCTGTAGAGCCAGGTCCAGATGCTTCCACAGGTCTCTTCCCAATGAAGGACATAGGGATTGAAAAGGGTCTTGATCTCATAACCTGAGCAAGCCCGAACCCTCCCCCAGGCCTCCAGGTGCCCTGTTGGACTCAGCTGCTCCAGGCCCACCACCTTTAGTGCTTGCATGGCCCCTGCCCCCATGGTGGGCAGCGTGTGTCATGCTGGCCACCGCCTCTCTCTAGACCTCACGCTCCAGCTTGCAGGAGGCTCTCTCTGTGTGCTCCCTGCAGGAGGGCAGTGGTGTGCTGGCCCCTGCTTTTCTACTGAGCCTGGTCCTTCCCTGGTTGTTTTCCAAGGATGAGGATTAATATACAAAGCCCTCTTAGGAGTAAGTATTTATAAGCTTTTTAGCTTGATGATTTTCAGCATTCACAGATTGCATGAGAGAAATATTGTTTCAGTGTAACTAATTGAACATTTAAAATTTTAGAAATTTCAAGCACTATATTTTCTATTCAAATGATTAAACAAAAGAAATAATTTTAAAAATCAAAGCTCTGTTTCCTTAGAAATGATGAAGTCTCTGATTATGTTATTTATTTTGAATTCCTCTGTTGTCTGGATACACCCAAATAGTCTTTCTTAGTACCACATGCTGCTTATCTCTTTTTTCATTGTTACTAACAAATCTACATTTAAAGCACTACCAAGTTTGATTGTGAGTCAAATAATAGAATGAGAGTTATCAGGAAACAAAATATTCTGGCATTAATTCATTTCACAGTTGAAAACATTCTGTATGTCAGTTTTGGACCTGGCACGGCACATCCTCCACATTTTCCCTTTTGCTTATTCTGAGTATTCCCCCAGTCTCAGTTGTTGGTCATGGCCATTCTGTTCCCCTGTGAGCTGTGGGTCAGGTCAGATCTGCTTCTGAGCTTGGTCTACAGCAGACTGCATGGGACTCTGAGGGCTCACCTCTCTGTACTCTCCTTCTTCCTCACCAGACACCAGCACTGCCTGCCCAGGCACTCAGTGTTGCTTCCACTTCAGTTACTTCAAACTCACTTACTTTTGAATGGGCATCACATTCATATTGTAAAATTTTGCAGTTTGAAAAGGTGCACAGTGGTCTGTCCTCAACCCTGTTCCCTGTTTTCCTCCCCTGCCCAAGAAAATGAGCACCAATGTTAATTTCTCATGTTCATTCCAGAGAAATCTTTTTTAACAAAGAGAAATTTTTAACAAATAGAAATCTTTAACAAATAGAAATCTTTCCCCATTTGTCGAGTATGCACTTCTCACCACCACAACAGATGCTGTTCTGGGCAGTGATTTTGGTGTCAGAGGGAGCACCTCAGCCCTGAGGAGCTCCGATGTGTAGATGCAATAGCATAAAGGAGACACTAGGCACATAGGGCATGACTCCCACACAGCACTGAGCTGTGGTGTCATGGTCACCATGACACTAAAATCACCAAGAGCCACTGGCCATCCTGAGACTTTAGAAGCAACGTGCTTCCTAAGAATTTAGAGCCTCCCCATGTCTTTTGGCTGTGTGTGTTCTCCACCCTGTGTGCTGTTCTGTCGCCCCTTGTCCTCAGACCCAACGTGCATGGGCTCACTTGACTCTCCCGTGCTCTCTTCACTAGCTAATTTTTTTTCACTTTCTAGTTCAGGGGTTTTTAGGATAATTTAAGGCAGTGTTCTAGCTCATCTGAGCTGCTCACTTTTGGTTATTTATTATTATTTCATCTGGTGGAAGAGCCCAGTGGATCCTGCTGGTTGTCAACATTCAAACATCCTTTCATTGAACCATCACTCATGGGTACTTTCTGAGCAGCACTTGCCAAATGCTTGGGGTGCAGAGTCAGGAGGATGGCTGGCCCTCATCAGAGCATGTCCTGCAAATCCAGAGAGGGCAGCAATGTTTCAAACACTAGAGAGGCATCTCTTGAATAAGAGTTTTTATATAATGCCCAGATCTCTCAGAAAGGAAAAACAGAAGTGCTTGTGATTCAGTGCATTCGGCTTCAAGATAAAGAAAACCCATATGTATCTGGTCCTAAGGTTGGTTTGAAGGTTCAACATTGTCATCAAGAGTCCAGTTTCTTTTCTTTTCTTTTTTTTTTTTTTTTATGGTTCTATCCCTAGCTGTTGGTTTTCATCCTTAGGCACATCGCCTTTGGTTGCTATATTATGGAGTTAGCTCAAAGTATAAAGAGAAAATTTGGTTTCTATTTCTTTTCCTTTATCAGGAAGAAAAAAAAATCTTGGCCAGATGTTCAATAACAGAGTTTTTCTTATATCCATTGGCTCCAACTGGTCACCTGAGCACTGGTAACTTCAAAAGAGGCTGCAATATATTCAATATATTGATATAAATGAGTAATTAGAATAGGACAGGGAGTGGCTGTTGGGTAGCAAATCAGTACTGATGCCACACTTGGGAGAAGACAAATATAATAATATAGGGGAAATAGCATCAGGCAAGGTGACATTAGCATGGCAGAAGACTGTGAAGTAGTTTAGTAAATAGAAGTAGAAGAAAGCACTTATTTTTACATTTAATTTCTGCTAGTGGAAAAAAAGAATGTGTTTGGTAAGAAGGGAAAAAAGAATGTGTTTGGTACAAAGGTGTTATTTTATCTAATTATCAGCAGCTCATGCACACATAAATTATATTTTCAATATCTTTTTCATTAACTTGAATTTGCAATACCTTTTCAAATGACTTTTCATTTCAGAGCTAATACCAAGAAATATAGCAAGATGTGGTTAATTTTCATCAGAAGTGAAGAAAAGTTTGATATTGTTGATAATATACTACCCCCACATCAAGTACTTCAATCAAGTATTTTATTTTCTGTAATTATATCACATGTCATCATAAGTGTGGCTCCTGAAATGATTTAGCTCTCCCTTGATAATTTTTCAAACATTTTCTTTCTGTGCAAATATGTATTATAACAAATTACTTTTGAAAAAACTAGTTGTTTAAGCCGGCTTCAAGCAGAGCAATAAAGAAATACATGACTAGTGAAATGAACAGATCATCAACCAAGATTTATACTTAGAATATGTATCAGTCTGAGTTCTCTAGAGAAATAGAAATAATAGGATATTTATCATAAGGAATTATAGATGCTCAGAAGCCTCAGGATCTACCCCCATAAAAGAAAAAAACATTTTTTCTGTCAATTCCCTAAAGACTTGATTTTTCCAAAGTAACCTGTTGCCTGTCCAAGGGCAGGGTAAAAATGATTTGAAATAGCTTAGGACATTTGATCATTCAGAGAAAAGTTTCTAAGCCCATTAAAATTTATAGAAACTATTTTCACAGAAAAATAGGAAAAGTAGGTATAGAATTATTATTTCCCTAGGCTTTTAAGAATGAAACAGAATATTTCCAAAGTTAAGAGCAGTAGATGTTTTCATTTGAACTACGAATATTGGCCTTCCACCTTTCACTGAGTCATCCAATGCCATGATTGAACTTTCTTCCAAGTGGGTCTCTGAGAAATTCTCTTGTATTTGCCAGAGGGCACTACTAATGATGCGTATTTCCTCTGAAAGTCACCCTCACCTTTGTATTTTTCCATAAATGACAAATCAGTCTTTTAGCCAATTCTTGACTGTGACTGTCTTTACTGTGTTCACAAAGGCAAAAGTTGGCATAACATACATTATAAAATATATTAAAGGTGTGCTCAGTGGGGACTAAGGTGGTCATTAGAAAGCTTCTGCTTGGAATTTCTGTCTCAGAACACATGCTTGAAGCTGTGATTTAGATATTTGATAGACTATAACTGCTACTCAGACAATCTTCAACAACAGACGTTAATTTCCATCCCATATGTTTGCTTCCATTTATATATTGTATATATGTACTAGGTATTATTTGAAAAATAATTTAATCATTAAATATTTGTGAGCATGTGAGTGGATACTATTAGATAGATTTGAACCCTGTCCTTAAAGAAATAATAGTAATAACAACAATATTACCTATAAAAAGAAAAACTATAACTATCTGTTATGCTGTGCTAAGTGCTTTACACATATTTAATTTGTGCAATAACCAGGTGCTTAAGTTATGTGTTATATGTAATATCATAGTGTATTTTGCAAATGAGTAAAATGAAGCTTAAAGAGGTCTATAACCCACCTAAGTTACATAAATAGCAAGAGAAAGATGAAAACTCAGTTTTGATCTTTGATGAAAAACTTATGCTCTAATTCATGATATACTGCTGCCTCCTTGGGGTTTATATCTAGGGTATAATAAGCAGACATAAGTAAATATGTAATTGATTCTATTTTAGAAGTATGTGCTTTTGGTTTTTTAAAAGGGCCCAATTTTGGATCATTATGCTACATCTCCAGCTGCCACATCACCATCAGCCAGCACCAAGTAGTGCCCTGGAGGTCAGGATGAAATATTTGTCTTCAGGGAAATGAAAAATAAACTCGTTATAAGCTACTGTCAAAGCAAAAGCTGCATCAAAGTCAAACAGGAAAGGAAGACTTTACTCAAGTCTATTGCAACAAGAGGGAGAGCCAGAAATCACTCTGTGCTCAACTCTACTGAAATACAGAGTGGGAGGATTTTTAAGCATTGGGGTGAAAGGGGGGAACATAGGCTACCTGTGTCTGCTAATTGCCCTCACAAATAAACAGCAAAACGTCTCTTATCTTCATGACAGAAGACACTTTTACAACTTAGAGCCCGGTGCCCATTGAAATTAAGCACTTACTCTCCCACAGAGACTGAGAGATAGGGTCGCTATTTTCCCTAATGATAACATTTCAAAGGAATGCCTCTAGGTCCTTGAGAAAGATACTCCTGGAGGGTAGTAAAACTGATAAGACATGTTTAAAAATTTACATCTCAAGTGACAGACAAGAAGAATTTGCAATTATATCTGAAATATCTGAATATGTGAAATATCTGAAATAAATACTCTTTAAAAAGGGAGGAGAGGAACCTCTGTGATTGGGCCATCTAGATTCTTTAGTGGGAGGGAGTCAGAGGGAGATCAAAACTTAAAGGCCAAACGAAGATTGTCTGAAGTTTAATCAAGCTAAGGGACATGTTAAGACTGTCTTGGTTGCTACAAAGCCAGTGCATAACACAAAATATGTATTTATAAATAAAGAGTTATATATTTTTCTCACTTTTTTCTCAAAATTCCCATTCCTCTTTAAAATTTGTTCCCCTTATGTGAGCTTCAATTTGTATTTTTAGTCATTTCTTCTCACTCTTGCAGCCCTAGATATTAATTGGCAATTCACCTCTTATTCTTAAGTTTCCCCAGAATGTTTTGATCTGAGTTTGCAGCAGCAACAAAACAACTTGCCATCAAAGCCCCAGCTGGAACCCTGAGGCTAGTTTCTTTCAAGTACTTCCCATCTTTCTCTGTATTCCTTGACTTTCTAGTGCTCTTGATCTAAAACCCACATTGCAAACTCTTTCATCTAATTTATATCTTCTCCTTCTCAGACTTATCATTCTGTATCTAATTCTACTTCTACCTCTTTACTGTAACTACATAGAAACCCATCCTATTTCAAAGAAACTTCTTTACAATATGCAACATCTTTACTATTCCCCTTCACTTCTTCACGCTAACTACAACATTTTTCTCCTCTAATAATACCATTTTGCTCAAACAGCTCTCAAAAGAAGCTTTAATTCTCTGTATTTTTAAGTGAGGAGGTACGTTCATCTTTCTCATGGTTACCCACTGCAGTTTCATTGTCGTTATACTTGATACTCATCCAAAAAGTCCTCCATATTTAAGTCCCTAAAAATTGAACTATACTCTGTGCTCATCTTCATCACTGTCGTCAGCTCACCTCTACTCTTTTATGCCACATTTAGTGAGGGCTTTGGTATCTGGATTGTAATCTTTCCTTCCACCAATTCCTGTCACTACTCTGAAAGACAGTGTTCATGTGGGCAGCCATCTGAGAAACTTCTGTCCCACCCCCCTCGAACAAAACACTTTTAAGGTCTATATTCCAGGCCTTGTCATCTTCCAAAATTCATTTTCTCATCCGAAATTTGAAAATATAATTCTCACAGCACAATCCTCTCTCTTTACATGTCTACTACTATCTCATCCCACTGAACCTTGATGCAACATTACACATTCTTTAATAAACTGACCCTACGAACCAGCACTTTGTGGACATTAACACAGGTTAATTTCCTGTTATTCACACTTCTTCAAGGCCTGCTTTGTAAATCTCTATCTTTTGAGGTATTACACACTTGGGTACAAATCACAGCTTCTCTGATTGCTAATGTCATTTACTCCTTATGCCATTTACTTGTACTTTCTGACCTTCAGTTTTCTTATCTATAAAATAAAAAAAATTGAAAATATGCATGAAAAACTGCATTTTAAATGCTAAGCTCATATATGGATCGCTATGCTATATCCATTATCAACCATTATTATTTCCAAAATGCATTTTCTCTGAAATTAAATGCAAGACAAAAACATAATAGCTTTCACTACAAAGCTGTGGTTTTCAACCACAATTGAGTGTTCCACATTATTGAACAATACTTTTCTTTTCTCATTCGTCTCTCTTTATCGTTTTTATTTGTAGCTATCCAAAGTTGTACCAATCTTCTCAAGTTTTCTTTTTGCAACCAGGTACCCTACTTTTGCACAAATCCGTCATGGAGAAAACCTGATACAAAGTATCTGATTGATAAAATTCTTTCAGACTCTTGAACCTTCTCCTGGGTTCATCTGTGCACTTCCTTGTAAAATCCAGTCTTAGCAAATACCTCACCTACTATGTTTAGCAAGAATCTCCTAACCCCAATATCTGCTCATCCTTGGTATCCACTGGGGTTCCTCATCCTCCACTATCTCATAAGTTATGTTTGATCACCCTAGCCTACCTCCAGCAAGAATCTTTCTAGTCAATTCAGCCAGAACCTCCTTTACCCCTGACGCTTCCTCTTAGTCATGTTTTATCCACAGACCCGCACCTTGTAACTTGACTATAAATTCCCACTTGCCCACCCTTTATTAAGACTTGAGCCCAATCTCCCTCCCCCCACTGCAAAATCCCATTTCAGAGGTCCATATACTTACCATGATGATTTATAATAAAGACTTCCTTATTGTGCTTAACAAGCGTCATTAAACAATTATTTAACAAACTAAAGGCTTCAGAGTGGGGTTATATCAGTTTATTTCCCATTCATCTATGAACATATCTATTTTTGTACTTATCCAGGAATCCATTTATCCATCTTCCTGTGAGTTCAAGAAATATTTACTAAACATCCTGCTATGTGCCAGATACTGGGAATATAATAAAGAACAAAACAGAGTTCCTCTACTCTTCAGTCTTACAATCTAGCATGAAAAACAGTCATTGAATAATTCATTGCAGCTTTTCCAAGTATTACAAAGAAGAAAACAACTTTCCACAGGAATATAAAACATTCTTAGTTCTGAATAATAACTGTCAGCTGAATCAAGGAGGAGATGAAGTGCATATGAACCAAGAAAATGACATGTACAAAGTCCTTAGGGATGTAATGAGCAATCAAAGACTAAAACCCCATGTATCTGAATCACAAAGAATAAACAAGGAAACAACAAATGTTGCTGAGACTACCAATGATTAACCAAAGTTCTTTTCCTCATCTTCCACAGTGTGTCAAGAATTGGTGGGTTCTTGGTCTCGCTGACATCAAGAATGAAGCCATGGACACTCGCAGTGTTACAGTTCTTAAAAATGGTGTGTCCGGAGTTAGTTCCTTCTGAAGTTCGCATGTGTTCAGAGTTTCTTCTTTTTGGTGGGTTCATGGAAACTCCTTCTGGTGGGTTACTGGTCTCGCTAGCTTCAGGTGTGAAGCTGCAGACCTTTGCGGTCAGTGTTACAGCTCATAAACGCGGTGTGGACGCAAAGAGAGCAGCAGCAAAATTTACTCCACAAAAGAACAAATCTTCACAGCATGGACGCAGACCCCAACAGCTTGTCACTACTGGCTCGCAGTCTGCTTTTATTCCCTTATCTGACCCCACCCACATTCTGCTGATTGGTCCATTTTACAGAGAGCTGATTGGTTCATTTTACAGAGTGCTGATTGGTCCGTTTTGACAGGGTGCTGATTGGTGCATTTACAAACCTTGAACTGGACACAGAGCACTGACTGGTGCTTATACAATCCTTTAGCTAGACATAAAAGTTCTCCAAGTCCCCACTAGATTAGCTAGATACAGAGTGCTGATTGGTGCATCCACGAACCCAGAGCTAGACAGAGTGCTGACTGGTGCATTTACAATCCTCCAGTGAGACATAAAAGTTCTCCAAGTCCCCACCCCACTCAGGAGCCCAGCTGGCTTTGCCTAGTGGCTCCAGCGCTGGGGCTGGGGCTGCGGGCAGAGCTGCCCACCAGTCCCACACCAGCACCCGCACTCCTCAGCCACTGCGTGGTGGATGCCATGGGGTGCCCTGGAGCAGGGGGCGGTGCCTGTTGGGGAGGCTCGGACTGTGTGGGAGCCCACTGCGGGCTGTGGGGGGCAGGCCTTGGGCATGGCAGGTTGCAGGTCCCGAGCCCTGCTAAGGTGCTCAGTCCCTTACTGCCCAGGGCCGGCAGTGCTGGCTGGCAGGTCCAAGAGGCGGCCCGCGGACCCCGCGCACCCTGCACCCACTTGGAACTCCCGCTGGCCTGCAAGTGCCACACGCAGCCCCTGTTCCTGCTCCAGCCTCTCCACAGCTCCACGCAAGCAGAGGGAGCCAGCTCCGGCCTTGGCCAGCCAAGGGAGGGGCTCCCATAGTGCAGCGGTGGGCTGAAGGGCTCCTCAAGCACGGCAGAGTGGACTGCCGGGCCGAGGATGCACCAAGAGCAAGCGAGGGCGGCTAGCAGGTTGTCACCTCTTAATAGTTGCTGGAAATATGGCCGTCCAAATGCATTACATTTCCCAGTCTTCCTTGCAATGAAGTGTGCCTTGTAACTAAGTTCTTTTCATTGTAGTGAGAATAGAAATATGTTCCACTTCCTTGCTTCACTCATGAGGCATATCCATGCATGCTTATTTATGCTCTTTCTCTTTCAGGATGATTGTTGGGCCATGCTCAGAATGACCTTGGAAACTAAGTATTAGAGATTGCAGATCTCATCAGCTTGTATCCCAGTGTGGAGCCAAGTACTTGTTTATCTGAAACATCTACCCTGAACTTTTATAAGATAAAGAAATAATTTTCTACTATTTGAACCCTTACTTTTTGGGAGATTTCTTTGTTATAATGGTTCAGTCTACTGTAACCGTAAAAGTGAGGAATTTTATGTAGAGCCTTGGAGACGATAATAAGAATTTGAAGTAACTGATCGAAATAAAAAAAAGGGAAAAGTCAGTGATATCTTGTATGTTCCCAGCTGGAGCAATTGCATGGAAATGATAGTGCAATTTGCTAAGATGAGAAACACTGGAGGAGCAGGTCTAAAGAGCAATTTCACCAGTTCAGTTTTACACAGACTGAATTTAAGTTGCCAGTGAATAATTCAAAAAGAGATGTCTAGTTGGTACAGTTATTTAGTTGTGGAGCTCAGAAAAGAGATTCCAGCTGGAAATAAAACTGAGAGTGGCAGATACGGAAGAAAACTGATGTCACAGGGATGCATGAGATGAGCTCTTAACATAAAACATTTATTTCACTGTGTAGTAAATAGAAATTTATGTTCTCATGTTCAATCTTTTTCTACTAATAGATATCTCTGGAGCTACGTAATTCATGAAATACCTTTTTGTTCCAATTAATCCCTCAAAGATAGACACTGTGACAATCCATTTCTGTAAGTATACCAATATCTATTATTAATTTATTAATTTAACATATTATCCTTCTACTTTAAAACATAAACAGCAATAGAATTACGCTTTACTTCCAACTCTTAATTGAGTTATAGGAATCCAGTGATTGTACCAATCTATTCTCATATATTCAGTTGCTACCACAACCTCACCAACAAGCTTCTTGCCTTTTATCTTTGCAACTAAGCTTTTAGCATTTCATAGTTTTTATTATATGCATAATATTGATCTGAAATACATCAGGTCATTCTTTTTCACTTGAGCAACTGGTCTTCAGATGTTTAGTGCACAGTGTCCCGTCTATGGGGAAAGAGAAATAACCAGTCATTTAGTGAGTGTCTACTGTGTGCCATGCATAGCACTAGGTACTTGAAGCATATTATCTCTTTTTATGTCAGCAAGTCTCACTGGAGTTGAACAAATTTTAGTTCCAAGTCACCTGGCAAATGCAGTGGTACAATTTTAGCTCACTGCAGCCTCCAACTCCTGGCATCAAACAATCCTCCCACCTCGGCCTCCCAACGTGCTAGAATTACAGATGTGAACTACTGCCCAGCCTTATTTTATACTTTGAATAGGACACACCAACGTCAAATTTCATCAGCCAAAGCATCTCTGTCACAGACTAAGCACCAAAATAGGACTTAGTCATGATGAACTCCAACCCTACACATACTTTGAAGAGTATTGTAAGTAATAACAAACTCCTGAAAACATAAAATGGGGATTGAAAACTTGTAGGGGAAGGAAAGGGAGGTCGGGAAATAGAGAGTTCGCGGTGCTGGTGAAGTTATAAATCAGACTCCTGGACTTCCTGATAGTGTTGGTATGTGGAAATATGAGAATTAAACTCTTTGCATCCAATTTCCTACTTAAGCATATGTTTATCAAGTAGGGTCTTCAAATATTAACATGTCCATATCTAAACTGTATTCCTACCTGCAATCCCCAAACTGTTTTTTTCCCATCTTAGTAAATGTTATTATTCTGTGTTGTTACTCAAGTAAAAAACTTACAAGTCTACACTTTAAACAAAAATTAACTCAAAATGGATAACAGATTTAAATATAAAATGCAAAACTGTAGAGCTTTGAGAGGAAAACGTAAGAGAAAACCCACATGACCTTAGGCTTGGTGATGAGTTTTACATACACCAAAAGCATGAAAGAAAACTTGATGTTAGACTTTTAAATTTAAAAAGTCTGCTCTGCAGAAGACAGGAGAATAATAAAACAACAGACTGAGAGGAAATATTTTAAAAATACGTATCTAATAAAGGACATCTATCCAAAATATACAAATGACTCTCATATCCAAAATATACAAAAAAGAGACAAAATTGAACAATAAGGAAACAACTCAATTTAAAAAGAGGCAAAATATTTTAACACAGACATCAAGAAGATAGGCGTATGATAGATAAGCAGATTTTTAAATGCTCACTATCACTTTTCTGTAGGAAATCCAAATTAAAACAATGAGATTCCACTACACACCTCAAAGAATAGCTATGATTGAAAAAATTGACAATACAGTAGTTCCTCCTTATCCACGGTTTCACTTTTCACTGTTTCAGAGATCAGAAAATATTAAAGGTAAAAATTCACGAAATAAACTATTTATAAGTTTTAAATTGCATCCCATTCTGAGTAGCATGATAAAATTTCTCACCTGCCCTCCTGTGACCTTAATCATCCTTTTGTCCACTGTATCCACACTGGATATACCATCTGCCTCTTAGTCACTTAGTTGCCATCTTGATTTTCAGATTGACTGTCACAGTATCACAGTGCTTATGTGATCAAGTAACCTTATTTTACTCAATAATGGCCCCAAGGCACAAAAGTAGTGATACTGGCAATTCAGATATGCCAAAGAGAAGCCATAATGTGCTTTGTTGAAATGAAAACATTAAGTACTTGGCTTAATAAGAAAGGAAAATATTGTGTGCTGAATTTGCTAAGATCTAGAGTACAATAAGATATTTTGAGAGACAGCAGTCACATAACTTCAATTATAGTATATTGATATAATTGTTTTAGTATTATTGTTATAATCTCTTACTGTGCCGAATTTATAAATTAAACTTTGTCATAGGTATGTATGTATAGGAAAAAACATAAAAAGGGTTCAATACTGTCTGAGGCTGCAGGCATCCACTGGGGGCCTTGGAACATATCCTCCAAGACTTTAATGGGGGACTGTGGTACTCCTTGCTGGTGAAGAGGCAGAGTGACGGAATTCTCATTCATTGTTGATTACAATGCTTACATGTTTTAAAAGAAAACTCAAATGTATTTCTCTTATACAGACTGTTTTTAAGATTCTTACATATTACTATAGCAACTCATTTTGGAAATCAAAATTTATATACTATATACTCTGAGTCTAAACAATACTACAAAATAAAATTGAACTCCACAAGCATACATTCCAAAATATTTATTTTTCTAAATATTCCTGTAAGAAGCTATGATGTATTAAGACAACCTTTTGATTTTTCATATTTATGCTCTTACAGTTCATGACAAACAGGCATCACATTTTATTGAGAAATATTCAGTTGCCTTTCTGTCTTCTCACTTATACAAGTGAATTTTATATAGGTGATTTTTTCCTATAAAAAACGAATTTATTTAAACTTTAGTTTCCTTATTTATCTTTCAGCTATTCTTGTTTTTTTTTTCTATAATTTTAATACAAAATTGTCAGTAAAGAATATTTTAATGGTAGATTGGTGGTACACTGCTTAACTACTAACAGCAAACCGCAACCACCCCAGATACATCAGACACATGGTACATTTCTTCATGATTCAATCTGCTGACCTATGCAACCATCATAGTATTGTTTGTTTTATTGTTAAAAAAAAAAGTAAAATAATAAAATAATAAAATAAAATTATTTGTGGAAAGTAAAACATTATATCTAACTTAATGACTTCCTTTTTCCCCAGATATAATCTTGGTCTTGCCCATATGCATTTATATTTCAAACAGTTGAAAGCATAAAAGTTATTGCATGTTTCATTCCTGTTCATATTCCTGATTTGATTCAGCCAATATCTGGATACAGTCATGTATTGCCTATCAATGAGGACATATTCTGGAAATGCATTGTTAGGTGATTTCATCACTGGGTGAACATCATCGTGTACTTACACAAACCTAGATAGTATAGCCTACTACACACCTAGACTATATATAAAGCTAGATAGTATAGCTTATTTCTCCTAGGCTACAAACCTGTACAGCATGTTACTGTCCTGAATACCATCGGCAAAATTGTAACAGAGTAGTATCTGTGTAACAAAACATATCTAAACACAGAAAAGGTTCAGTAAAAATACAGTATAATAATCTCATGAACCTGCTGTGGTAAACATGGTCTGTTATTGTCTGAAACATCCTTACGTGACATACAATTGAAATTTTCATTTCAATAAAACAACACACATCCCAGCACTTCCCTGATTTTGGAAAGGAACATAAAAACTGTTAGAGGCAGCACCCCTGGAGATTCATTGAGGGATGAGAAAATTTGAATGGCTGGGAAAGGAGGGCATTGTCTTGTAGGAAGTAGGCAGCATTGTTGAAAAATTAGGCCTCTTAAAAATATCCTTTCATTCATTTATTTCATTTTATGTTTTAATAGTATTCCAAAAGCATTCTTGAAATACTTTTAAATGTATCATTTTAGTGGAATGAATACTGTTACAGTTCTAATTTATTTTAGAATAATTGCTAATATGTCATTTGCGCAGTTAACAAAAAAGCTCTTAGAAGAGAACTGGAAAAAATATGAGATAATGAATAAAAACTAAAATTGTGAATGAAAATTTTCTTAATATGATTTCGAATCCTTCTGCCTCTTCACAATTTCAATGTTAAATAGAGTGTACTGACTCTTCCTTAATTTTCAAAAGTACACATGATACAAAAATAGTTTTTCTAAGAATTCAGATTTAATGGTTCCTTGAATGGAGCAAACCTGTCTCCACAGATATGTCTACAAAAAGTGTTTCTGTATTAGCTCTTAACTTTCTGTTGAAATTTTATTTTATTGAAAATAGTGCATTCTTAATGAATGCTGGCTTTAATTATCTATGGCATTTAAATTTATTCTGCCAGTCAATAAACAATTTCATTGAACATCTATTATATGACTGGTATGATATCAGATATTGGAATATTTTTTAAAAAGAATGAAACATGGTCATTGCTTTCATGAAACTCATTCTCCATTGAGCAGACAGTTATTTTAGCAGGGAAGTTACTTTAAGTGCAGAGAGCTGAATATTGTGCCAAAGGAACCTGAAAGACATGAGCTCCCTTCTTATTGCTACTGGGATAGTTAGAAAATGCTAACTTGCATAGGTGATATCTGAACAGTCTTAAAAGATAAGAACTAGTTTGATACACAAGGAAGAAGGAATTTTCTCCTTCTCCCTCGTTTTCATATCCAATCTATCAGGAAGTCTCCTTGATTTTACCTCCTACACGTTTTGGAATCTTCCACTTCTCACCATCTCCAATCTGACCAACTGTCATTCAGGTTACCATTATCTCTCTACCAGACCAATGCAACAGCACACTACTGTTTCTCAGTGCATTAATTCACTCATCCCTCTCTAAACTATTCTCCAGAATACAGTCAAATCCGATTATGTAATGTGTACCCCTGTCCATGCTTAATCCCCTTTGAGGGCATCCACTGATGTTAGGATTAATATCAATATTTTTAACCTGGACACCTGTACTCTGTATCTATGCCTGTCCTATGCCTACAAGCTCAACTTCAGTACCCGCCACCTTCCCTACTTCATCTCTGTGTTCCATCCACACAAGTTTTCCCTCTGTTCCCTTTTTCAGGAATGCCCATTCCTCCATTTCTTACCTAGTTAATTTCCATTTATTTCTCGTTTTAATCCTTTCTGACTACCATCTCCTCTTCCTAGGATTGATCAAAAACCTTTTACAGACTTTCTTATGGTGTCATATTATTTTATTTCAAAGTACTTATCTCTGTTTTAAATTTTGCATTCATTACAGTGATGGTTCAATATCTTCCTCCCCCACCTTCTATGTCATAAATTCGTTTCGAGGAATAAAAACTGCATAGTATCATTCAATAATATTTGTGTTGAATCAGCCAATAAATAAATGAGGAAAATAACATGCTTACTTTGGGGGGAAGGAAGCATGAACAATTTCAGACTCTCAAAAGAGCCTAAGTCTGGGATATAATAGACATTCAATGCACGTGGAGTATAGGGTTCTACTGGAAAGTCAGTCCAGAATAATAAGAGACAGGACTAAAGGAATAGCTTGAAAACATGCTATTAAAAGGCTTAGTGTTCCAGAATCAGTTCTGCTCATATCTTATATAATGGAGATGAACAGAGGTTTAAATCAGGGAAGCAACCAACTCTGTCTTGGGTTTTGGCATTGTAATTCTGGTGATACAATAAAGGATGAACTGGAGTGGGCAGAAATTACTGGGATGGAGATCATTTAGAAGATTATTGCAAGAGATTATGTGGACAACAGAACAGAAGTAAAGGTGGAAAAAGAAATCCTGTATTTATAGATACCTCTAAGGTAAAATTAGCATCACCTGACAGTACATTGATTGTTGGGTGTGAGAGAGAGAAGGCTTCTAGATAGTGCAACTAGATATATACCCTCTCCAGCAGCCAAGATAGATATCTGTGTGGTGATAGTAACTTCTCATTCTGACATGCCAAGTTGAAGGTTCATGTAGTGTATCTAATGCACTTATTCAATAGCAATATTTGGACATATGGAGCTGGAGGTGATAGGTATAAATCTTCAGAATGCAAGGTGGTAGTTGAAAAGAAAGTGGATTAATTTAGTCATGGAAACCACCTAGAATTACATGAGCAAATTAAAAGAAATAGAGAAGAATTTGATGAAATAACAGCTTGAAAGTTTTTAAAGCCAAATGAGGTCCAGGAAAAATCCAGGTCTAGAAAGAAAGAAGTCTATAGGCAGTGCTCTACTGTGTCAGAGGCTGATGAGAAAGCAAACATATGTAACACTGAGAATGAACTTTGGACTTGCAATTAAGAAGATATTAGTGCTTTCAGCAAAAACAATTTCAGAACAGTAAGTATTGATGTGGATTATTATGCATTGAAGGATGAAGTTAAGACAGTAGAGACAGTCATGTAGTTTGCTCTTTCAAAATGTCAGTGAAGAGGGAGAGAGACTATGGTAATGACTTAAGGCAAGAGCAGATCAATAAAATATTTTATTTGTTTGTTATTTTTAAAACATCATCATCATGCACAAATATGTCATGCCTAAAAGGAAAGGGTGACTAGTAATATCAGATTAAAGGAAAACAAGCAAAAATTGTGGAATATTCTTAGTGCCTCTGTTTGATAAGATTTTTATGACTTGACATGGAAAGTGACACCAGAACTCATTAATTTATTTAGTCACATATTTATATAATGTATTTTACACATATATATACATTATAAAAGCATCTCTGTCTCCTTAAGAACCTTACAATCTCATTAAAGAAAGAACATGAAGTAATAGGGAATAATAAAAACTTGATTCATTAATTTAGCAAATAATAGCAATTCCTATCAGTCAAACATTTTGGAAGATGCAAAGACTATAGAAAAGAGCATGCCCTGTATGTTTCTGACATTTGTGAAGCTTACATTGACCATTGAAAATGAAAGAAACAGTAGATTTTGGGGTTCTTACAAAGGTGCTTTCTTGCATAGACAGTTGAGTTGTTCAATTTGGTGTTCCTAGGGTGAAGAAAAGGCAATCGCTGGAGAGTTGTATTTAGCCACCTGAATAAACCTCTATTATATTGATTTCAACACTCCATGAGATGGGAGGAATAATTCAATAAGAAAACCTTAAGATCAAGCAAATTAAAACACTGTCTCATCTCTTGATAGAAAAATGTCTATTATACGAAATCAAGCTCCCATCTTAATGTCAGTGATAGAATAACAGGATGAAAAATAAAACTAAACACTTTGTTATCATTTGACACCTGTACTCTAGGTTAATGAGGCAAAAATTTTGATATGCATATACAATTTTTTAATTTGTTCTAATGTGGGATATCCTCATTTGTGATAGCCTGATATTTATATCTTAATTATAAAATACATTCTCACTTGTTCTTCTCCGGCCCTGTCATGAGTAGACTATTTTGTCTCCTAAAACACATAAGCTTCTGATCTTAGAGGTGATGTAGATTACCTCCTTACTCCACACCACCACTTGTAGACCACTGTTTATTTTGCTTTTCCAAAAAATACCAGCTATCAAATATCTGGTTGAATCATTCTTCCTGTTTCATATCTTAATTATGCACACTTCCAAATCCTTTCACACCCTGACTTTAAAGTTATGAATGTAAGTCAAAACAACTCTGGCAAACATGCTGCATTTCCTTATTTCATTTATTTTCCCATGATGCCAGATGATTATTCATACCTTCTTTCTGCTCAGACCTCCAACATACCTTCCTTTCTCCTTTCTCTCAGGTACTTAACATATTTTCTCTTATTTGTAAACCAAAAATAAAATTCTAAGCCCTTCAACCAACTGATGGATGCTTCCCTCAGCCAAGGGCATTCCAAAATTAACCAAAAAACTAGTTCAGGTCATGATGGAAGCAGGGGTAGGATATGCATCATTATATACTCCTTTCTTTGGAATTCAGGCACAGCTGACCAGCACAAACATTAAAACAGAGATATTAAGACTGAAGAAAACAGACTTTCTGTAGCAATAAGATACCAAATTCCAGGCTGACTCTAGTAGAACATTACTACATGACAGATAGAAAGCTCTGAAAGACATTGAAGCATTTTACCCTAAAATATATTTCTTTGACATATTTTGAAATGGCTCTGCAAAACTGTCTTTTATGGAGAAAAAGATTTATATTATATAGAGAATACCTATTCCTTTCCAGGTCTTTTCCCTGGTCCAGGAGAGAATTAACTAAGAGCCTGGCACCTCTTTTGGTCTGATAAGGGCTCTGAAGTCTGTTACCTGGAGGCTTCATCTGTATGGTAAAACCATGGTCTCTGCAAGCCCTTTTCTTAACCCCAAAATTCCTTTCTACTGATTCCAGTTCTTTAGATGATAACTCTTTCAACCAATTGCCAATCAGAAATCTTTGAATTCACCTATGATCTGGAAGCCCCTGTTTCCAGTTGTGCCCCATTACCAGACCAAACTAATGTATATCTTACGTGTATTAACTGATGTCCTATGTCTCCCTAAAATGTATAAAAGCAATCTGGAACCCGACCACCTTGGGCACATGTTTACAGGATCTCCTGGGACTGTGTCACTGGCCATTGGTCACTCATATTTGGCTCAGAATAAATCTCTTAAAAATATTTTACAGAGTTTGACTCTTTTCATCAACATATTTCATAAAGAAAAGAGAAGCAATCCAAACAGAACTTCCATGAACTTCTATTATCTTTTCTACTTACTCACTCCCATTGTACTCATTTGTATTCTATTTTTCTCTCCAATTGTAAAGGTAATTTATTTGAGATCCTACCTACTGCCAGCTTCTCAGTTTGGGCACTGAATTTCACTTCCTCTCACCTACTCAAAGAACTTACTTTTGAAATTATACCCTTTCTCTCATTATCAGTTTTTTCCCTCACTCTCTACTGGATTTTACTATTCTGATACAATCATGCTGTCATATTTTCTGTTAAAAATAACACCTCTCTAGATTCCATATATTCTAACTAACACTCTATTTCTGATTACTTTTATAACACTCCTTTAAAAAGTTGTTCAAATTTGCAAAGTTCACCTTTTTACTCCCCATATCTATTTGAACCTATCCCAATTAGACTTTCCCCACTGAACACCTTCACTTTGCTGAATGTAATAATTAATCCCTTCTTACTCAACCCTCAGCAGTATTTGGCATTGTTAATCACTCCACTCTATTTGAAAAAGTCTTCATTTGACTTCTGGGATACCCAGACCCGCTGATTTTCTTCATACCTCACCCATCATTCTTTATTAGCCCCCTTTGCTGCATCCTTTCCTTCTGTCCACACTGTAAATGTTGATATCCCCAATGGCTCAGTTTTTGGACTGCTTTCTACCCATGCTTATTCCTTCACATACTATTTGTACATTAATGAATCCCTAATTCTTACCTTCAGCCCACATTTCCCACCTCACATTCCTTACATTTTATCTAGTTCTACATCTTTACCTGGATTTGTAATGTGTCTCATATTTACAGATCTATGACAAAATTCTTCATTCCATTCACCTGAGACTTGTTATGAATTTAAAGTGAGATTAGTAAAATAATATTTCCATATTTTACAAGTTTAAGCTAATGCAGTTCAGGTTTTGAGTAGGGAAAGATTTGAATTTAACTAGAATGTGTTTTTCTAAACAGTTAACAAGAAACTAAAGAGGCCAAGGCAGTTTAAGCGGTATGTGTCTTGTGATCCTGACCCACAAGCATTTGATCAGTTGACACTTGGCTGCCTCTCTGACCTCATTTTCTACAACTGTCTCCCTGTCCACACCTCTCCTGCCATTCTGGTTCCCTTGCACTTTTCAATCTCTGAGTCTTTGGACCTGCTGTGCCTTCTTCTCTGAATACTTTTATCCCAAATAGTCACATGACTTGCTTCTCTACTTTACACCTCTACTCAAAAGGTGCATCTCAGAAAGAACTTCCCTCATTAATTGATCTGAAATAACATCTTCCATCACTCACTGTCCTCTCATTCTATTTGATTTTCTGTTACAGCATTTATAGCTATCTACTGTAGTCTATACTTATTTCCTTCCACACCTTTAAGCATATATGGACATGGGGACAGAGATTTAGTTTCTCTTATTTATCTAGAATTTAGACAGCACATGCTACATAGCTGAGACTCAGTAAGTATTTGTTGAATAAATAAATGTTTACTTAAAATATCTAGTATGTGGGGACAACTCAGATGTTATTGATTTGATCATAGTATTAATATTCTTACAGAAATATCTATGGCACTTTCTGCTTAATAACAACAGAAACTTCACATAGTGTGCTTAAAGAAGCATATGGAAAATAAGGATCATTCTGATTACCATCGTTAATCATGAAGAAAAATAACATTTGAAAACTGGGATGTTATCAAGGTATATTTTCAGTTTCATATGCCCTAATATTTTGACTAACTACAAAGAGACAAAAAGGGAGTTAAAATTATCAGTTTTTTCTTTCTGATCATTCTAGTTTGCGTCTGCAGGTCTCTTATAAACATTGAAAAGAACTTTAAAAGGTGGAGGTAGAGGTTAAACTCAATAATCTCTACAATGCTTTTCATGATCCAAATTGAAGCACATTGTACTACCAAGCCTATTGTGTTATGTCTATTTTTCTCAAATTGCTGCCTTGCATGCTCCTCCTTATCTCCAATGGAGCTGTGTAATGCTAAAGAATTACATGCTTTCAGATAGATATAGAGCAATAAAATCTCCTGTAAAAGTCAAAGTTACATTTTTTCTGAGATATATACCTGGAGGAAGAAAATATATCTCCAATTGACAATTTAATTATGGTCTTTAGTTTAAGAATATTGTATCATACAATGTTCACTCTCAACTCCTTCAAGTCTGAATCATGAGACCATTAAATTGCCTTGTTTTTCATCACCATATTGCTCAAAAATATCAAGTTTATAATGTATCGGCTAAGGTTATAACAGACATTTTGAAATATATGCAGATATTCTATTATGAGAAATCAGATCAAAATAATAAAATCTAGTATTGGGGGCAATTTCACTGAACGAAATACATTTTCTAAAGTGTTAGACAAAGGAAGGAAGACAAGAGTCCAATTCAAAATCCTATCAAAATTAGGAATGAAAATGCTTATTGTTCTCCTCAATGTGTATGCTATTGATTTTTAATCACATATTTTAGAAATAGAAGTGATCAGTACCTGTTTAATCTTTTCTTCTGTGTTAATTCCTAGTCCTCTTCTGCAAGTGCTTTTGGTCCCCCATTCTCTGGATAAAGTAAGATTTTAAAACTGTGGGTTTTGTCCATATAAATTTTTATTGACATCTTGGCTTTATATACCCTAGGTTGTAGGTTTTTCATTATTATATGTCACTCCTTGATCAGCCATTTACAAACCATAAAATTCTTCCCTCAAAAGTTAAGTGTAGGTAAGATTGTCTTTCTGGTACCACTTCCCGAACTTTCAGTCAATATTTCATATTAGTCAGGCACAGTTACACTATCTTAGAGAAAATTGCCTGCACATTCCAGAAGTCTGCCAAATCATATATTAACAAAATAAGATTAGAAGAAAGCTTGGGCACTTCAATATTACATAAATCAGGAAGCTTCTTTAAAGCTGGTTTTTCTCACGTATTAGGAGGGATCCTCATTTTACAACAATACAGCAATACCTACTTTGTAAAGTTTTTGCAATTTTAACAATGCCTTGCACAGGCCAGCTGTTAAATACATGCTAAATGACTGATTCAAATAATATATTACTCTTTAAGATATTTTGCACAAATCCTGAGCCATAGTAAGCTTTAAAAACATGGTAGAAATAATGGCACGTGTATAACTATGTGACAAACCTGCATGTTCTGCACATATATCCCAGAACTTAAAGTATAATAAAAGCAATAATAATAATAACAAAACACAGTAGAAGTAGTAATAGCAATGATAATGATGCCAGCACTTATTGTAGTTGTAGTGAAATATTAATACTAACTTATTTAATTATAGGTTGCTAGATCATTTATCCAAATATTGAGAGTAACAATAATGGTGGTCCAAACGATCGGGTTTCTATAATATATTGTAGATATGATTGACGCTTTCCTGTTCATATCTTCATCTATCTTTTTCTGTACATATTTATAAAACAAACTTTATAGTATATTTCTCTTCTAGTTTCCCCATCTCTCCATGCCTACTCTAAACATCCCAACATCCTGTATAGAGTCAGTTCTATGATATGGAATTAGTAACTACTTCAATGTGGGACTTCAATGTGGGATTAAAAAATCTATATGCTCTAAATAACCTATGTCAACAAGAAAACAGGATAGAATTTTAAGTTAATTAGCCAAGAAATCAGGTAAACCTGGCTTTGAATCCTGAATCTACTATGTATGAAATCCTCAGAAAAGTATTTATCCTCTCTAAATCCCAATTTTCTCTTTTATAAAGTGGTGATGACAACCTCCACTGTTAGCCTGTTGTGAAAGTGAAATTAGATAATATGTGAATTAATATTACTTGCGTGCTAGTAAATATTTAACAAACTGCTTTTTGGAAATTAAAAAAAAATGATTTGTGCCATTTACCAATTTCTAGGTAAATATTCCCATTATGGCTTATCTGAAGTCACCAATACGATGTCACTAAATACAGAGTTGCCAAGAGATGTGCACAACCAGCTCCATTATAAGTTGTTTCCAGCATACAGTTGATTGATAAAAATTTGTCAAATAACTTATTTTTCTTTAGCAGTATAGACCTAGCTAATAAGTCAGAGCAGGATGGGGCAAAATCCTTGCAACTGAACCAAAAGTCTCATAACTAAAACCATACACTTTCACAGAAACACTGATCCATAGTCAATTAAAAATTACAAATAGGTCTCCCTCCCAGGATATACTATGATAATTTTCTACCAAACCATTGAGTACTAATTATGGAGAGTTATCTTGTCACCTATACTAACTAAATTAATTTAGTGGTATTAAACTTACTAATGTGCAGAAGTTTTAAGTATTTTTGAAAATTCAATGTGATATAATAAAGAGTCTTAGATCTAATAACAAAAGGAAATGATGTTGCCAAAAAGACAGCAGATAACATGTTGATGAGAATGTAGAGAAGAGGAACCCTGAACACTATTAGTGAGGAGGTAAATCAGTGCAGCCATTATGGAAAACAGTATGGAGATTCCTCAAAAAATTAAAGATAGAACTAGCATATGAGCCATCAATTCCACTAGTGGATATATATCCAAAGAAATTAAAATCAGTATCTGCACCCCCATGGTTATTGCAGCACTATTCACGATAGTTAAGAGTTGTTATCAACCTGCGTATCCATCAACAGATGAATGGATAAAGAAAATGTGGTACATACACACTATGAAATACTATTTAGCCATAAAAAAGGAAATCCTATTACTTATGGAAATTCGAATGAGCCTAAAACACATTATGTTAAGTAAAATAAGCCAGTCACAGAAAAACAAATACCATATGATTTCACACATATGTAGAATCTAAAAAGATTGATCTCACAGAAGTAGAGAATTAGAATTGTGGTTAGTAGAAGCTGGGGAGGAAAGGGAAACAGGGTGATGGATGAGAAAAGGTTGATTGCAGGGTACAAAATTATAGTTAGAAAGGAAGAATTGGTCCTGGTGTTCTATAACATAATACAGTAACTATAATTAATAATAACATATATTTCAAGGTAAAGAGAAAAAATGATCTTGAAAGTTATTACCACAGAGAAGTAATAAAATGTTCAGGTCATAGAAATGCTAACTATCCTGATTTGATCATTATACAATGTACGTATATGCTGAAACATCACACTGTAACCCAGAAGCGTGTATAATTATTATGTGCCAATTATAAAAATTAAAAAGAAATAATTTTCATTCATTCTAGCTATTTTATTTTTGAATAGCAATGTGGAATATTAAAAATTGATAATGGTTTAGATTCTAATGCAACATCTATTCCAGAATGATTTGTTATTTAAAATTGTCCAACTAACACAAGACTTTCTTGCTAGCTATATCATTGTCTCACTAAAATACCGTTTATTACTAAGGGTAAATTTTGATAGCACATCGAATTATGTTAAAAATAAAATGCTTTAATTTCTTCAGCGGAAATATCTTATTATTAAAAATTTAATATAGGCAAAGACAAATAACTGCTATTGCTCATTGCATTCATAAACATCTCTCACTAAACTCTTTGAGAGCAATTTCTGATTTTTCTCTTTTAATAAAAACTGAATATCATTTCTAGTATATGGTCATAGGGACCATAGGGAAGTCATAGGGAGGAGCTAATAATAAATAACACTAAAAGTCGTAGACTTTAGAAATAATTTTATCTTGGGTTTTTCATAAAAAGCCAACTGCAATCAGATAACCAGAATATGGAGTTTTTATGAAACCTAAGACCAAAGTCAGAATAGCTAAAAGGATAGGCATTTTCCTATCAACAGATCTTGATAATATGCATTCTAGAGCACTTGCAGAATGGCTGAAATCCTTCATCTGGAAACATTAGTTTCTATCCCTAAGAATTATTTAGGCTTAGATAAAGAAAATGTACAGTGATTCTCCAACTGATCTTAAACAAAAGGCTGAGAAGCAATGCATACAATGTTTATAACTGAAATTACAGTGTTGAAAACTTAAAGCAGCCTTTGACCAATTCAGTATAAAATGGATATCTGGAAATACAATGCAAGAAAATAATAATGTAAGGTCATATTGCTTTCTGACAAGATCTTTGTGCTAATGTGAAGTAGAAAAACATCAATCTAAAACTAATGATAGGTTGAACATAGAATTCTAAAAATAAAAGAATCAAACTCTTCTTTAAATGTGCTATTGAAATAGATTACAAATAAAAGTAAATCAACAACGCAACTAATACTTAGTCCATAGGTTAAAAGGCCAGTTCTAAGTTTATTGGGTACCTTTTAATAAATGTGGATTTCTGAAAATATGAAGAGGAATGGAAGGAATAGGTAAAAAGAAAATTACTTTGAAACAACTCTGAAAACCTGTAACTTCCTCTGACACCTTATATACTAAGGAAATAAATTTTAATAAAAATTTTACTTCTTAACTTCCAGGTTTATTTTTAGGATTTTAAAACTGGAGTCATGAAAATTTATCTAAGGATTTTTTTAATATTACAAATATCTTTTTTTTTTCTTTTTTTTGAGACAGAGTCTCGCTCTGTCGCCCAGGCTGGAGTGCAGTGGCGCGATCTCGGCTCACTGCAAGCTTCGCCTCCCGGGTTTACGCCATTCTCCTGCCTCAGCCTCCCGAGTAGCTGGGACTACAGGTGCCTGCCACCTCTCCCGGCTAGATTTTGTATTTTTTAGTAGAGACGGGGTTTCACCGTGTTAGCCAGGATGGTCTTGATCTCCTGACCTCGTGATCTGCCCGTCTCGGCCTCCCAAAGTGCTGGGATTACAGGCTTGAGCCACCGCGCCCGGCCATAAATATCTATTTTAGTAACATTTTAGTTTAACAAAAGATTTTTGAACTTTCAGTAGGCTGCTTTCTAACTTTAATTTTTAATGTTTATAGGTACATAGTAGGTATATATATTTATGGGGTGCATGAGATATTTGATATAGGCATACATGCATAATAATCACATCAGGGTAAATGAGATATCCCATTTATCATTTTTTTGTGTTACAAACATCCCAATTAAAATTTTAGTTGTTTTTAAATGTACAAGAAATTGTCATTGACTGTAGTCATTCTGTTGTGTGTAACACTATAGCTTATTCATTCTATCTAACTATATCTTTGTACTCAGTAACCATCGCCCCTCCCCACCACCACTACCCTTCCCAGCCTCTGGTAACCACGATTCTACTCCCTATCTCCATGAGTCCAATTGTTTTAATTTTCAGCTCCCACAAGTAAGTGAGAACATGTGATGTTTGTCTTTCTGTTCCTGACTTATTTCACTTAACATAATGTCCTCTAGTTTCATCCATGTTGCTACAAATGACACGATCTCATTTTTCTGTGGCTGAATAGTACTCCATTTTGTATATGTACCACATTTTATTTATCCATTCATCTGTTAATGAACACTTGCTTCCAAACTTGGCCAATGTGAATAGTGCTGCAACAAACATGAGAGTGCAGATTTCTCCACAATATACTGATCTCCTTTCTTTTGGACATATACCTAACAGTGGGGTTGCTGGATCATATGGTAGTTCTATTTTTAGTTTTCTGAGGAAACTTCATACCTCTTCAGAGTGACTATGCCAATCTACCTTCTCACCAATGGTGTGCAAGGGTTCCCTTTTCTCCACATCCTCACCAGCATTCATTATTCCATGACTTTTGAATAAAAGTGATTTTAACTGGGGTGGGATGAAATGTAGTATTGATTTGCATTTCCTTAATGATGTTGAGGGTCTTTTTGTACATCTATTTGCCATTTGAATATCTTCTTTTCAGAAGTGCCTATTCACATGTTTTGTCCATTTTTTAATCAGATTCTTAGATGTTTTTTCCTATTGAGTTGTTTGAGTTCCTTATACATTCGTGTTATTCATCCCTTGTTAGATAGATAGTTTGCAAATATTTTCTTCCATTCTGTGGGTTGTCTCTTCACTTTGTTGATTATATCCTTTGCTGTGCAGAAGCCTTTTAACTGGACGTGATCTCATTTGTCCATTTTTGCTTTGATTGCCTGTGTTTTGGGGGTATTAATCAAGAAATCTTTGCCCAAAGCAATGTCCTAGAGAGTTTCCCCAATGTTTTCTTTTTATTGTTTCATAGTCTTACGTCTTAGATCTGTCTTTAATACATTTTGGGTTTGTATATGATGAGAAATAGTGGTCTAGTTTCATTCTTCTGCATATGGGTATCCAGTTTTTCCAGCACCATTTATTGAAGAGACTGTCCTTTCTCCGATGTGTATGTTCTTAGTATCTTTGTCAACAATGAGTTCACTGTAGATGTACAGATTTGTTTCTGGGTTCCTGATTCAGTTACATAGATAAATATGAATGTATTTATGCCCGTAACATGTTATTTTGGTTACAATAACTCTGTAGTACAATTTTAAATTAGATAATACAATTTTTCCAGTTTTATTCTTTTTGCTCAGGATGGCATTGGCTATTCTGGGTCTTTTGTAGTTTCATATTCATTTTTAGATTATTGTTTCTATATCTGTGAAGAATGTTCTTAGCATTTTGATAAGGACTGCATTGGATCTGTAAGTTGCCTAAGATAGTATGGACATTTTGACAAAATTGATTCTTACAATCCATAAACATGAACATGAGCTATCTTTCCATTTTTGTGTCCTCTTCAATTTCTTGCATCAGTGTTTTATAATTTCATAGTAGAGATCTTTCACTTTTTTGGTTAAGTTTAATCCTATGTATTTAACTGTATCTGTAGCAATTGTAAATGGAGTTACTTTCTTGATTTCCTTTTCAGATTGTTCTCAATCTGTTCACTGTTGGCTATACAAATGCCACTGAATTCTGTATATTTATTTTGTATCCCCCAACTATACTGAGTTTGTTTATCCATTGTAAAAGTTTGTTGGTGGAGTCTTTACAGTTTTCCAAATATCATATCATCTGCAAACAAAAATAATTAGACTTCTGTTGTATACGACTTTTATTGTATTGAGGTATGTTCCTCCTACATCCAGTTTTTTAATGGTTATTATCATAAAGGGATGTTAAATTATCAAATGCTTTTTCAGCATCAGTTGAAAGGATTATATGGTTTTTGTCTTTTTTTCTGTTAATATTTATCACATTGATCTGTGTATATTGAACCATCCTTGCATCTCTGGGATAAATCCCACTTGGCCATGATGAATGATCTTTTTAGTATGTTGTTGAATTTGGTTTACTAGTTTTTCATTGAGGATATTTGCATCCATGTTCATCAGAGATATTGCCATGTAGTTTTCTTTACTTGATGCATCTTCTTCTGGTTTTGGTATCAGGATAATACTGGCCTCAAGGAATGAGTTTGAAAGTATTTCCTCCTCCTCCATATTTTAAAACAGAGGATTGGTATTGAGTAGGATTGTTATTAGTTTTCTTAATGTTTGGTAGAATTCAGCAGTGAACCCATCAGGTCCTGGGCTTTGTTTTGCTGGGAGACTTCTATTACGGCTTTGATTGCATTACTTATTCGTCTATTAAGTTTTTGGATTTTTTCATGGTTCATTATTGGTAGGTTGTATGTGTCTAGAAATTTATCCATTTTGTCTGAGTTTTCCAATTTATTGGCATATAGTTGCTTATCGTAGTCTCTAATAAATCTGAATTTTTACAGTATCAGTTGTAGTGTCTCCTTTTTTATTTCTGAATTTATTTATCTGGATCTCTCTTTTATTCTTAGTCTGGCTAAGGTTTTGTGGATTTTGTTTGTAATTTCAAAACTCTCGCTTTTTGTTTTGTTAATCTTTTTTATATTATTTGTGACAATTTCATTTATTTCTTCTCTGATTCTGTTTTTTCTTCTATTAATTTTGGGTTTGATTTGCTCTTAAATTTCTTTAAGATGCATAATCAGGTTGTTTATTTGAAGTTTTTCTACTTTTTTGATGTAGGTACTTATTACTATAAATATTCCTCTTACTATTGCTTTTGCTGTAACCCACAAATTTTGGTATGTTGTGTTTCCATTTTCATTTGTCTCAAGAATTTTTAAACATTTCCTTCTTAATTTCTTTGTTGACCCACTAATCATTCAGGAACATACTGTTGAATTTCCATATGTTTGTATAGTTTCCAAAGTTTCTCTTGCTATTGATTTCTATAACATGGGGTTATTTGTACCCATCCTTCTCGGGAAGATTTTCCAAATATTCAAAGGGAATTACATCTTAGGTCATAGCAGCTGTATCTGCATTACCCCAAGCCCAGTAATGGTGTGACTCTTTTAGACTTGTAAAGATACCACCTTTGTGGACTTGGATAAGATCTGGGAGAATTCTCTGGACTACAAGGCAGAGACTCTTGTTGTCTTCCCTTACTTTACCCCCACAAATATAGTCTCTCTGTCTCCATGCTGACCTAGCTGGAGCTGGAGGAGGGGTGACACAAGCACCCCTGTGGCCACCACCACTCGGATTCTGCTGGGTCTTCCCTGAAGCCAGCACAGCACTGGATCTCCCCAAGGCCTGCAGTCACCACTCCCTGGTTATCACCAATGTTCCCTCAAGGCCTAAGGGCTCTGCAGTCGGCAGGTGGTTAATCTAGCCAGGCTTGTGGCCTTCCTTTCACAGCAGAAAGCTCCCCTTCACCTCAGGGTGGATCCAGAAACGCCAACAAAGAGTCATGGCCTGGAGTTGGGAACCTCAGAAATCTACTAGGTGCTGTATTCTACTGCAGCTGAGCTGGCAGCCAAACCACAAGACAAAATCCTTCCCACTCTCCACTCTCTTCTCCTTCAGCAGAAGGAACTACTCCCTGAGGTCCACAGCTCATGCTGCCTGGCTCCCACTGATGTTCAGTCAAGGTCCAAGAGCTCTTCAGTCAACTTGTGGTAAATGCAGACCACCTGGGTCTCTCCCTTCAGGGAAGTGGGGCACCTCTGGTCCAGAGTGGGTCCAAAAGTGCTGTCCAGCAGCCAAGGCTTGGAATCTGGGATCCCAGAAAACTGTTTGGTGCTCTCCCCTACCATGGTGAAGCTGAAAGCCAAAGTTCCCTTTAGTCTTCCCTCTTCTTTCCTCAAGCAGAAGGAATCTCTCCCCATAGCTACCACAGCTTGTAATGCAATGTGTCACACCTGAAGCCAGCACAGCACTGGGTCTCACCCAAGGCCCACTGTGAGAACTGTCTGGCAACCACTGATGTTTAGTTAAAACTCAAATGCTCTTTAGTCAGGAAGTGATGACTCCTACAAGAACTGAGTTCTTCCCTTCAAGGCAGCAGGTTTCCCTTCTGGCCCATGGTGTGTCTTGAAATATCATCAGGGAGTTAGGACCTCAAATGGGGGCCTCAGGACTCTGCCCAGCGTCCTGTCCTACTATGGCTGAGCTGGTATCCAAGTTGTAAGACAAAATCCTCTACTCTTCCCTCTCCTCTCATCAAACAGAAGGAAGAAATTTCTCCTGGAGCTGCAAGCTGCACTGCTGGGGTTGCACGAGCCCTCCCTTGGCTGCCCCAGCTGGTGTCTCACTAGGTGATGTGTACCCCGAATTTATAAGGAAGAACAAAGAGCGAAAAATAGCAAGCATCTTTTTCCCTAGATATCAAGACTTATAATGACCTGCAGTTATTAAGCCAGTCTCATTTTGGTGCAAAAAAGACAATAGAGAGCCAAGAGATATACTGAAACCTTTATTTAAAAACTGTTATTTGATAGACTTTGCATTGCATGTCTAGGAATAAGGAATACTTTATTCAATATATGATGCTGGAACAACTGGTATTCTAGTGAAAAAAAAAATGTCTACCTAGTCTCTACCTCATACTATGTATAAAAATGAGTCTCAGGTGAATTAAAGACTTAAATATGAAAGCTAAACTTAAAAGTCTAAAAGAAAATGTAGAACTAAGGCAAGACATAGTAGCTCATGCCAATAATCCCAGCACTTTGGGAGGCTGAGGTGGAAGGATCTCTTGAGGCTAGGAGTTCAAGACCAGTCTGGACAACATAGCAAGATCTTATTTCCAAAAAAAAAAAAAAACAGCCAAGGATCACTTGACGTCAGGAAACCAAGGCTGCAGTGAGCTATGACCATACCACTGCACTCCAGCCTGGGCAAGAGTGAGATCCTATCTCTAAACTAAAAAAAGAAAAGGGAAGAAATTACACACTTATTACCTTATATACTTGGGATCAAGATTTCTTATATAAAATCAAAAATAGGCAGACTGAATCAATTTTACTAAATGTGAAATTTCAGTGCTTTCAAAAGATGCATAATAAAAGTGAAAAAAGAAGCCACAAACTGAGAAAAGACTATATATAATAAACAAAAAAGTAGTTTCTAGAATGTATAAATAATTCTTCTATATTAATAAGACAAAATGCAATAGAAAGAATACAGTAGAAGATTATAGGAGAATGACTCTATTAAAATGGGAATAGACCTGAACACTTTAAAATAAGGATATCTACATGGTGAATATGCATATGAAATGATGCTCAACATCATTAGTCATCAGAAAAATATGTATTAAAACCACAATGATATACAACCACAAAGCCAACAGAATTGCTAAAATTAAGATGTCTAATATATTTAGTGTTGGCAAGAATGCAACAGAAACACTCATATACACTGATAAGAGTGTAAGTTCGTACAACCACCTTGAAAATTATGGCAGTCTATTAAAGCTAAATAGTTTAATCTACTAAAATAACACTAAATATATGCCTATACTTCCTTAAGTAAAACTGCTATCAACATTCTTGTACAAGTCTTTTGATGGACAATGTACACTCATGGATAGGTATTGTATATTTGTTATATAGAGCAATAAAAATTATGAATATATTATTCCATGTAGCAACATGACTAAATAATGTTTAGTGAAAGAAACCAGACAGAAAGAGTTTATTCTGTATGAAATCATTTAATTGAGATTCAAGGATTGGCAAAACTGATCCACAGTAAGAAAAGTCTAAAGGTGGTTTCTTTGTAGTAGTTGTATTGATTTAAAAGTGGTATGAGGAGATCTCTAAGATATCAGAAATCTTTCATATCTTGATTTGGTTAATGATTACATATTTTTAAAATTCATTGACTTATTCAATTAATATATATTCACTTTATATATTTTCTTTAAAAATTCACTGAACTGTACACTGAGGTATGTGTACTTTACATGTGCTATATCTCAGTTTTAAAAAATGGCTAGCCTTCTAAATTACCAGCTCATTATTAGTCCAGTACTGGCTCTGAGTAATTCTGCTACTAGTACTGACAAATGGACACTAATTCAAATGTTTATTCAAAGATGAAATAAATTTGGAAAGCAGTGACAGTACACATAAAAAATAAAAATTGTCCACGTTTAATTAGCAGATATAATTAGCAACTAATGTTTATGCTTAGTTCATAAGACTGTGGATGTAGATGCTCTTTGAGGGAAATGTAGCAACTTTCCAAACCTACCATATCTTCTAATAGACATATCTTCAGGCTCTCTGGTTTTTTTTTTTTTGAAGTAACTAGCATAAAAGACAAAACTTTAGTTAAAGTAGTGAATGCATTGTCTTGAAAAGCAGTTCAGGAAAGTCATAAGTTTTTCTCTAAGCAAATATTGTTTTAAATATCTCCTAGAAGCCCTGTGGTTCAGGATTGATTTTCTATCTTGTAATTTCAGACATTGTCTAAAATTGGAAATGAATGAAAATTGTAATAATATTAATACAAATTCAATGTGTTTGCTTCATGAAATATTTAGGGCAGAAACGTGAAAATAGTATTTACAACTGCACCCAGAGCAAATATTTAGGGTGGAAAGGTGACAGTGGTGTGTAGAACTGCACCCAGAGCCCCCGCACCCAAAGCCCCCTTATCAGCCATGTACATAACATAAAAGTAATCTCAGTGGACTCCGCTGCCAAGGTAGAAACAAGAATATCTGAAGAGTTAATGGACAAAAGAAACTAGAATTCCATCCATGAGTTACAGCTTAATAGTGAGAAAGCTCTTACTGAGAAACTGGCAGATTTTTGAACAAAGTGAAAACTGTCATATATCTTAAGTGTTTAAGGAGTCTCCCGGTGGTAATAGTAATGACAGCCCCGTGGTGTGCATAACCCACATGAAAGAATAAGCTCTTTACAGCCCCACGGGAAGTCCTCTGTGCCCTATCAGCAAATCCAAGAGCAAAAGTAGAATATTGAGGTAGGAAAATAGACTAGATTGTTGGGGAAAGCTCATATATTTCAGGAAAAAAAATGTCTGAAACTAAAGTCATTACATTCTTTGATAAGTTGTCAAAGAATAATGATGTATCATGCTTATTAAATAAAATTTTAATATCAAACTCTGCGGATGTGCAATCTGTAAGAATATCATTTTCTGAGAACTCTACCTCCTAAAAAAGTTATTTAGTTATGTCTTTTCCAAGAGGGAAATGCAGGAGAATTGTCTGAAAATTGCACCAAAAAAAATAGCTAGGAGACAGAAAACACATTTTATCAAAAAAAAAAAAAAAAATGTGAACTG
>NW_016806622.1:1099385-1117356 GCF_001698545.2 Rhinopithecus bieti
AAAAAAAAAAAAAAAATGTGAACTGCATGATAAATATTTTTAAAAGGGAAGAGAGGGAATTTCATATTTTTAAAGAAATAAGTCACTCAATTCTTCTAAAGATTTTAAATAGAAATAGAAGGCCATATTACCTAAAGATTAATCCTGTCTCAGATGTTTAGCTCTTTAATTTGATATTTTACCCAGGGAAAAGTTCTATTATTTGGTCTTTTTCTATACCCTTCCCTTTCTTTGATGGCAAGTCATCTTAAAACAAAACAAAACAAAAAACAAAAAGGCAGGGGGTGTGAGGACAATGAACTAAGGAGAGAAGCAGAGATAGAGCAAAACAATCCCGGCATAATTTGTTTTATTCTGCTTCGTTTTATTGTACTTGATAGATAATGTGTTTTTTACAAATTGAAGGTTTTTGGCAACCCAGCATCACACAAGCCTTATTGGCACCATTTATCCAACGGCATGTGCTTACTTTGTGTATTTGTGTAACATTTTAGTAATTCTTACAATATTTCCAGCATTTTATTATTATTATACTTATTATGGTGATCTATGATCAGTGATCTTTGATGTTACTATCATAATTGTTTTGGGGCACCATAAATCATGCCCAAATAATACGGTGAACTTAATAAATGTTGTGTGTGTTCTGACTGCTCCACTGACTGTTTCCCTATCTCCCTCCCTCTCTTTGAGCCTCCCTATTCTTTAAGATAAATGATATTGAAATTAGGCTAATTAATAACCCTATAAGGCCCTCTAAGTATTCAAGTAAAAGTAAGAGTCACATATCTCTCACTTTCAGTCAAAAGCAAGAAATGATTAAGCTTAGTGAAAAAGGCATGTTGAAAGCCAAGAAAGGTTGATAGCTAGGTCTCTTGCACCAAACAACCAAGTAGTGAATGCAAAGGGAAATTTTTTGGAGAAAATTAAAAGTGCTACTCCAGTGAACACACAAATGATAAGAAAGCAAAACAGCCTCATTGCTGATATGAAAAAATTTTTGAGTCATCTAAATAGAAGATCAAAGCAGCCACAGCACTCCCTAAAGTGAAAAGTTAATCCAGCACAAAGCCCCGTATTCAATTCTGTGAAGGCGGAGAGAGGTAAAGAAGCCTCAGAATAAAAAGTGGAAACTAGCAGAAGTTGGTTCATGAAATTTAAGGAAAGAGGTCATCTCCATAACATAAAAGAATAAAGTGGGTCGGGCACGGTGGCTCAAGTCTGTAATCTCAGCACTTTGGGAGGCTGAGGTGGGTGGATCACCTGAGGTCAGGAGTTCAAGACCAGCCTGGCCAACATGGCAAAACCCCGTCTCTACTAAAAATTCAAAAAATTACCCAGGCGTGATTGCAGATGCCTGTAATTCCAGCTACTCAGGAGGCTGAGGCAGAAGAATCACTTGAACCCGGGAGGCAGAGGTTGCAGTGAGCCAAGATCACACCATTGCACTCCAGCCTGGGCAACAGAGTGAGACATGGTCTCAAAAAAAAAAAAAACAGAATAAAATGAAACAGCAAGTGCTGATGGAGAAGCTGTAGCAATTTACCCAAAAGATCTATCCAAGATCATCAATGAAGGTGACTACATTAAACAATCTATTGTTAATATATTATATATACATTAATGTATATAATACACAAAACAGCTTTATATTAGAAGATGCTATATAGGATTTTTATAGCTAGAGAGAAGTGAATGCCTGGCTTCAAAGCACAGGTTGACTCTCTTGTTAGGGGCTAGTCCAGCTGGTGACTTAAATTGAAGCCAGCAATAATTTGCCATTCTGAGAATCCTAGGGTCCTTAAGAATCATGCTAAGTCTTTTCTGTCTGTGTTCTATAAAGAGAATGACAAAGGCTGGGTGACAGCATATCCATTTACTGGTTTACTAATAGTACTGGTTTACTGAAAAATATAAGCCCACTGTTGAGACCTATTGCTCAGAAAATAAGATTCCTTTTCAAATATTACTGCTCATTGACAATGCACCTAGTCACCCAAGAGCTCTGATAGAGATATACAAGGAGGTTCATGTTGTTTTTATGCCTGCTAACACAACATGCATTTTTCAGCCTAATTTCAATTTTCAAGTCGTATTATTTAAGAGATATGTTTTATAAGGCTATAGCTGACATAGATAGTAATTCCTCTGATGTATTTGGGAAAAGTAAACTGAAAAGCCCTAGAAAGGATTCACCATTCTAGATGCCATCAGGAACATTCATGATTCATGAGAAGAGGTCAAAATATCAATATTAACAAAAGTTTGGAAGAAGTTAATTCCAGCCCTCATGGATGACTTTGAGGGGTTCGAGTCTTCCATGGAGGAAGTAACTTCAGATGTACTGCAAACAGCAAAAAAATAAAATGAAAAGTGGAGCCTGAACATGGGACTTAATTGCTGCAATCTCATGTTCAAACTTGAACATCTGAGGAGTTGCTTATTATGGATGAACAAAAGTTTCTTGTGATAGAGTCTATTCCTGGTGAAGTTGCTGTGAACATCGTTGAAATGACAACAAGGAATTTGGAATGTTACATAAACTTGGTGATAAGGCAGCATCAGGAGGTTGAGAAAATTGATTCCAGTTTTGAAAAGAATTCTACTGTGAATAAAATGCTATCAAACAATATCATATGCTAAATAGAAATCCTTTGTGAAAGAGTCAATTAATGCAGCAAACTTCATTGTTTTCCTATTTTAAGAAATTGCAACAGCCACCCCAAACTTCTGCAACCACAACCCTGATCAGTCAGCAGTCATCAACTTGAGCAAGAACCTCCACCAGCAGAAAGATCTGCTTATCACAACAAAGACACAGAAGCACTTTTAAATTATTTTGCTTCCCTAAATGTTTTATTAGTGATGCATTTATCTAAACACATCAGATTTTTACCAACTACTTTAATTCTTCTGTAGTCATTAAATATATTAGAGAAGGTGAAAAATAATCAGAACTGACCATTTCTAAACACTTTATCACATAAAGCTAACTAGTTGAAATTCAATCCAAAATTGAGCTCCCTTAGGTTTTCAGTTTTAAGAGAATTCTTACATGTTTTTTTAAATATCAATTTGAGCAAAAATAAAAGTAAAATAGCATACCTTTCATATGGTTTTTAGACAAATCAATCTCTAATAATCAGAAACACTCATAACTATGTGTGCCTACCAGATGGGCCCCTGTGTCATTTCAGCACTGTGCTACATTAAACTGAGGTTTGCTGCTTATATCAGCTCTTGCATGTGTTGTTTACTTCATTCTTTATATAATTCCGACAATTGGCAACACTAAGATCACTTTCTAAGACTTCTTTTAAGTTTCCCTCCTAATATGTTTTCTCCTTCAAAATTATTGTTGCATTATTATAAGACTTTCCGATTTAATCATTTTGAAATAAATTAGGAAAAGTTTTTGGAGAAAACTTTCAGAATTCCTAGAAAGGATCTGTGTGTGGCTGAAAACATATTTCAATAAGATATTTGTAGTGGGTTGGTGAGAGCCCCTAGTTTCATGACTGAGTAGAGGGTATAACATTAACGGATGACAATTTCTAACCTCAATAATTCTATATAATCCACTACGCTTTTCAAACATGTGGATCACCTGATGGAAACTAAAATAGGTGAAGATACAAAGAGTGATGTCAGTAAGATGAAGGAATAGAAAGTCTGGCACCCTCCTTCCCACCGCAAACCCACCAATTCAAAAATATAAGAACAAATTCTGCTTGTGAAAAATCCAGAAATTACTTGAGAGACTTCTGCACCCCAAGCAAGTGCAAAACCATCTACATCAAAGCTAGTAGAAGAATTCAAGACACCTCCTCACCGTAATACCCTCATCCGATGCATGGGCCTATGATTCAAAAGAAACCTTCAGATGCCAGCCTCTCCCTGGGGAAGGAAAAAATTAGACCATTCATCTAACATTCCAACTTTTCCCGGGGCTGTCAAAGGGACTGGCTTCTGTCTCCTCTGTCTCAAAGCACTAATAGGAGGCAGCATACTCTAGATGCTTGGGGTCACTGAGAACAAAGATTGTAGTTGGAACTAGCATATAAGCACTCACCATAGCCTCTCACCGTGTGCAGAGCAAGTGGGCAAAAATGCAGACTCCACCTTCTCCCCTGGGAGGGAAAGATGGGACATATGCCTAACATTGCAACTTTTCCACGGGCTGCCAGAGGTACTACCTTCTATCCCACCTATCTCAGAGTACTGATGGAACCTGGCATACATTAGATGTCTAGGGGCTGCTGAGAACAAAGATGGTGGTCTAGGCTACAAAGGATCTCAGAATCTCTGGCTAAAGACCTGAATGTAAAACTTGAAATTGTAAAATCCTTATATTAAAAAAGCATAGGAGGAAAGCTTCATGGTGTTGTTCTTGGTAATAATTTCTTAAATATGACACCAAGATCATAGGCAACAAGAGCAGAAATAGACAAGTGTGATTACATCAAACTTACAAGTTTCTGAACAGCAAAAATCTCAATAAAGTGGAAGGCAATCTACAGAACGGAAGACGATATTCACAAGCTATGTATCTAATAAGGGACTGATATCTATAGTACATAAGAAATTCTTCCAACTCAGTTTTAAAACTTTGATTTTAAAATAGACAAAGGCCTTGAATAGATGCTTCTCCTAAGAAGACCTACTTACGGTCAAATGGGTATTAATATGTAAACTGAAACTAGTCATCGCTAATCATAAAAAAGTGAATCAAAACACAACGCGATATCACTTCACACCTGTTTAGGGTGGCTCTAATCAAAAAATAAAAATTAGCGTGTTCATGAAGATACTGAGAAATTAAAGCCCTTGAACACTGTTGGTGACAATGTAAAATGGTGCAGCTACTGAGAAAGTATGCAGGTTTCTCAAAGAATTAAAAGTGGTTTTACTTTTAATACCATCTAGCAATCTCATTTCTGAGTGATTATCCAAAAGAATTGGAATCATGATCTCAAAGACTTATTTGCATTGCTTTGTTCATTAAAGCATTATTCACAGTATCCAAAATGTGGAAAAATTTAGATGTTGATTGACAGATAGAACAGACAATGGAATATTAATAAGCCTTTAAAAAGAAGGAAATCCTGACATATATGACAACATGCATGAACTTTGAGGACATTATGCTGAGTGAAATAAGCCGGTCATAGGTGGTGAACTTCATAGTACTTGAACATGAAGTTCAAGTACTTCATGATTCTACTTATATGAAGCATATAAAACAGAGAAATTTACAGAAAGTAGAATGCTGGTTGAAAGTAGAATGCTGAAGGGAGGAGGAAATGGGAAGTTGCTGTTCAACAGATAGAAAATTTCAGTTGCAAGATAAGTAAGTACTAGAGATCTGTTATGCAACATTGTACCTATAGAATGTTGTATTGTACACTTAAATTTTTGTTAAGAATCTCTATCTCATGTTGTGTTCTTACCACAATAAAAAATATTTATTTAATAAATATTTCTTAAGTGCTGAAAAAAATAGATGGAGATGCTTTGGTTAAAGTTTTCTTTAGAATCATACAACAGATACCAAGGGATACACAAAAAGGAGGTACTAATCTTTAGTAGTTTCATAGTCAGGGAACAACTGACTGTTGGACTATTGTTCAGAGAACAAAACCATTCTAGCTCCTTCTTAGAGTAGAAACGGAAAACAAAATACTCTGTGCAGTCATTATTCTCATCTTTCCTCTACATTTATTGCCTTTAATTGCTTTGACCCCATAACATATACTACATAAGAAAATGCCAGGCACACAGTTGACTGCCCTGAGTGGTTATTCTTGTTCTTAATCCTCCCTTCTTTCCTCTTTGCTGTGCATGCTTTTCCATTTTCACTCTCAATGGTCTCTTCCCACATTTCATACCATCCCATTACCCTGCTCTCCCCAGGTCTGTATTTGTGATTAGCTCATTCCAGAAGGTAATAGGGTATTACTCAGTTCTTACAGCTTTTCTAAAACTCACTTGCCTCTTAAACTGCTCCATACCTTTACATTCCTCTTTCCCCCCAAATAATTGCTTCCAAAGCATTGTGGAATTCCTCCTACGACAGATATAATTTAAGTTCATCATTATGAAGCAGTATTACTTCATTTGCTAAGTTTGCTCTTCTATAATCATAAAATTAATCAACAACAAGGACAGGGTTAAAATAAAGCTCTAGTTACAAAAACTGTAATACTTTCATCGGTGCCTATGTGAGTTCCTTGTTTTGTAATATGTAACTATGTCAACCATCTTCCACTCTTGATTATAGCCTGAACTCTTTCCTATGAGTCTCACAGATAAAAATCTCTTTACTCTCTTCTATTTAAGTCATCTCTGCAGGCTTAAATGCACTTGGCACTGCAGAAAGCGTTAGTATAGCATGTTCAAAACAAAGCAAGATGTGAGTGTGAAAATGGGGCAGAGGGCAGGTAGGCAGGAGAAGAAGACTGAAATCCGAGGTTTATTTATTCATTTATTAATAATGAGTGTCTTATCTGTAATAAGCCCTAGGTGCTGGGGGCACATCAACAACAAAAGTTGGTGTGATTATTAAAAGTGTTAGATTTTGCTTCTAGGCCCTAGAAAACTATGTAACGGTATTAAAGGGAGAATCGGCATGATGTCATTTTTTTTTTGAATGACTGACTATATTGTGGAGCAAGGAATGGAGCAGAAAAGACTGTAGTAAGGGAAAACGGTAAACTACAATTTAAATTATCGCAGTCAGATACCAATGAGAAGACCAGACAATGATGGTGGCAGTGGGATTAGAGTTGTGAAATGTCTAGAAGGAATGATAAATAAAACTGCATGATTCAATGATAAGGGTTTGAGAATATTGGTGAATTTTTTATTCCCAACATGAAGCTAATAAAATGTTTTAATACCATGAAATTAAAAATATTTTATTAAATAGTTTATTAAATATAACCAAATACCAGTAACTGTTATAAATTTGTAATTTTAAAAAATTATTTTTTATTATTAATTTTTGCAGATACATAACAGATATATATGTTTATGGGATACATGAGATATTCTGATACAGGTATGCAGTGCATAATAACCACATCAGGGTAAATGGGATATCCATAACCTCAAGCATTCATTCTTTCTTTGTGTTACAAACATACCAATTATACCGTTTTAGTTATTTTTAAATGTACAATAAATTATTGTTGACTGTAGCCACCCTGTTGTGCTATCAAATACTAGATCTTATTCACTCTGTATATTTTTGTACACATTAATCATGCACCTTCCCCATTACCACTACCTTTCACAGCCTTCAGTAACCATCATTATACTCTCTATCTCCATGAGTTCAATTGTTTTAATTTCTAGCTCCCACAAGTAAGTGACAACAGGTGAAGTTTGTTTTTCTGTGCCTGGTTTATTTTACTTAACATAATGACCTCCAGCTCTATCCATGTTGTTACACATGACAGGATATTCTTCTTTTTCATCGGTGAATAGTACTCCATTGCGTATATGTGCCATATTTCCTTTATCTATTTGTCTGCTGATGGACGCTTAGGTTGCTTCCAAATTTATATACAAATATTTTAAATTAAAACAGTATGAAAATCATATTAATGAATTCAGTGGGAGTTTGTAGTAATATCCTCTTTATTTATGCTCTGTTGTCACATAAAAACAATAGCATAACAAGAGACAATTATTTGGGGAGAATTGAGAATATAATCACTAATGCTTACATTATATCCTATTTTAATTGTTGTCTATAATCAATTCATCTCACTTTTTTCTATTCTTAAAATAATTACGTTGCATTTGATTAGAAATAATAGACAATTTAGGCAAATAGAATGACATAAATTCTTTCTAAATGTGTTTAATAAATTTAACATTAAATAATTTTGTCCATATTAGTTTGAGAAACACCTAAAATATAATTACCTTCTTTTAACTAATTTAAGTAAACATGTTTGAAAGTTTAAACTATACAAGCTAATCTACACTTGGGATGCCTCTTTTTTATCAAATATAGGTACATTTTCCCCATTTGACCTTTAAATATCAAATAATTCAAGAATGATAAGTCAGGCAGCTATGAATACAGATACACTACAGACTTAGGGAATGCTTGTTACCTAACATTGGCTTTCTGATTCTACATTGATTTGATGCTTTGCACCAGATACATTAACACATGTCGTCTTATTTCATCTTCACAATCATCCTGAGAAGGCCAATTTTACAAATGAAGACAATACAATTTCTAAAAATAAGCTATTTCTGAGATCATATGACTCATAAATGTCAGAAATAAAAATTTCAAATCCAGAGCTCTTCTATATTGCTAAGATATTGCAGATATCATATTGCCATGCATACTGATATAGTAACAGTGGAAATTCAGCACAAAAGGAGTTCCAGATGAAAATATAAATGATACGGAATTATATGGAAGGCAAAATGGTCTCCCTTTTTGAATGTGAGAAACACTCCACTTTTCTGATATCTGACATACAGTTACTATGAGAGCCTAAACTGGGTCATTTTTATTGCAAGTTTACCGCCATCTAACTTATTACTATGGCCCTCCAAAACCCTTAGAGCAGGAGCTTCCAGACTATCTTTCACCAAGATAGTAGAAACATTTTCAAGAAAACATTTCTTTCTCTGCTTTAGAGATGTCTCTGAGCATATGGGCCCTCTAGGGCTCAGTTCCAGGTTCTGCTTTGCAGTTTAAACTACTCTTTGTAAAATTAATCATCAATACTGTTAAAACTGCAGATGGGGCCCTGTAGGATAGAGGAAGCTGAGTAGAACAGACCAGTTAATAAGCTAGAAAAATATGGGCTGATACTGGCATTTTGGCATGCTTGCAGTCAGGGTTTCTTCGAGTAATATGATATGAGGGACAATTGAATTACCAAATCTATATATTTACCAACTAAAAAAACATAAAATATAGAAAAAAGATTAAATATCTTCTCTTTTCATGATAAAATAAGGCTGGAAAAGGAAAAGTGAAAGAATTTCCTCCAGCATCTGTAATGAGAGTAAAACAATTTTATCATTCTATTTCACAGCAGACAAATTCTCCCAAATGATTGTAAATAAACAAAAAGTATACAACAAGTGTATTTCCATAATGATAATGTAAACAATATAGGAAAACAATATGATTGCCTTTATCAGTATTATATATTTTGATGTTATCATTCAATAGTGGAGGAAACCATTATGAAGAGAGTGGAATGGAGCTGCAAGTACCCATGCTCAAAGAAATAGGAAATAAGCCCGGAAGACTTGCCTTTACCCCATGTGTTCTTCCCTTCCATCACATACAATCCCAATTCAACTTGATCTACTTTTCTTATATTTTATGTTAGTTTATAATTTCAACTTTTATTTTAGATTCAGGGTGGGTATATGTGCGAGTTTGTTACCTGGGTATAGTATGTGATGCTGAGGTTTGGGGTATGATTGAACCCATCACCCAGGAAATGAGCATAGCACTCAACAGTTAGTTTTTCAACTGTTGCCACCCTCCAGGGGAAAAACCTCCCTTCCAGTAGTCCCCATTGTTATTTGTTGCCATCTTTATGTCCATGAGTACCCCACATTTAGTTCCCACTTATAGGCAAGAACATGAAGTAGTTGGTTTTCTGTCCCTGCATTAATTCACTTAGAATTGTGGTCTCCAACTGCATCCATGTTGCTGCAAAGAACATGATTTTATTCCTTTTTATGGCTGTGTAGTATTCCTTGGTATTACATGTACTACATTGTCTTTGTCCAATCTACCACTGACGGGCACCTAGGTTGATTCCATGTTTTTGATATTACGAATAGTGCTGCAATGAACATGTGAGTGTGTGTGTCTTTTTGGTAGAGAGATTAGTTTTCCTTTGGATATATACCTAGTAATGAGATTATTGGGTCAAAAGGTACTTTCGTTTTAAACGTTTTGAGAAATCTCCAGACTGCCTTCCACAGTGACTGAACTAATTTACTTTTCCACCAACAGTGTATACACATTCCCTTTTCTCCACAGCCTCACCAGCAGGCTGTTTTTTGACGTTTTATTAATAGCCATTCTGAATGGCGTGAGATGGTATCTCATTGCAGTTTTGATTTGCATTTTTCTGTTGATTACTAATGTTGAGCATTTTATTATATGCTTGTTGGCTGCTTGTATGTCTTCTTTTGAGAACTGTCTGTTCATATTCTTTGGCTACTTTTTAATGAGGTTATTTGATTTCACTTTTTCAATTGCTTAACTTCCTTATAGATTTTGCATATTAGACCTTTGTCAGGTACAAAGTTTGTGAATATTTTACCCATTCTGTAGGTTCTTTTTACTCTGTTGTTAGTTTCTTTTGCTGTGCAGAAGCTCTTTAGTTTAATTAGGTTCCACGTGTCAATTTTGTTTTTGTGGCAATTACTTTTTAGGACTTAGCCCTAAATTATTCCCAACGTCTTTGTCCAGAATTGTGTTTCCTACGTTTTCTCCTAAGAGTCTTATAGTTTGAGACGTTACATTTAAAACTTTAATCCATTTTGAGTTAATTTTTGTATACGGTAAAAGGTAGGTGTTCAGTTTCTTTATTCTGCTTATGGCTAGCCAGTTATCCCAGCACCATTTATTGAATAGGGAGTTTTTTCTCCATTGCTTATTTTTGTCAACTTAGTCAAATATAAAATGACTGTAAGTGTGTGGCTTTATTCTGGGTTATCTATTCTGTTCCATTGGTCTATATGTCTGTTTTGCACCATGCTGTTTTGGTTACTGTAGCTTTGTAGTATAGTTTGAAGCCTGGTAATGTGATGCCTCTGGCTTTGTTCTTTTTGCTTTGATCTAATATTTTCAACCGAATTGAACAATCAGCACCAAGTCTTCTAAACCAAGAGAAAAAAAACCCAAAAAACCTTGGACAAAAGCCACCATAAAACATGTTGGAAAGGCATTTGGGATTAGCTGATTTATTCATGACAATGATTAAACATGCATTAACTCTGAATGACTCAACAAATATTAACTACTATTACAATTTCCAGGGACTTACCTAGGGCAGAGCAATAGGATAAGGAGGTGCATTGCCTGTAGAAAATTTAAAAGCAACGATAAAACTAATTTAAAATTAATCTCCTTTGTATTATCAAAGTATGGCAGTAATTCTAAGTAATGTCACTGATAAACAGTCCTGTCTCTAAAGGCTTCTATTAGTCTAAGTTCTAAATAATTGCACAGGTTACTATTTATTTTTCAATAACATATTATTTAAGTTACAAATCAGCACATTTGAATTACTTGTTCTTTAACAAATGTTGTAGTTTTCATGGAAGTTAATTCAAAGAATCCTCAGTCATCCAGTCAGTCCCTGATGCATGTAGACACAACTACATATGTTCATCTTAAGAGGAAGTTCATAATGGTTTTGAATCCTTCAAGCTCTCTTTGGGTGCTGGGGAACTACTCTTGTGGAGCTACACATTCCTGAGTTAAGTAGAAGATTCTCACCATTGAGAATAGCTATTATTAAAAAGTCAAAAATGAATAAAAAAGTGCTAGCAAGGTCACAGAGAAAAGGAACGCCTATGCACTGTTTTGGGGGATGTAAATTAGTTCAACCACTGTGGAAAACAGTGTGACAATTCCTCAAAGACCTAAAAATGGAAATATCATTAGACCCCACAATCCCAATACTTGGGATATACCCAAAGGAATATAAATCATTCTGTCATAAAGACACATGCACGCATATGTTCATTGCAGCACTATTCACAACGCAAAGGCATGGAATCAACCTAAATTCCCATCAATGATAGACTGAATAAAGAAAATGTGATACATATACACCATGGAATACTATGCAGCCATAAGAAAGAATAAGATCATGCCGTTTGCAGGAGCATCATGGAGCTGGAGGCCATTATCCTTAGAAAACCAATTCAGGAACAGAAAACCAAATATCGTATGTTTTCACTTACAAGTGGGTGCTAAATGACGAGTACGTATGGACACACAGAGGGAAACAACAGACAATTGGGCCTATCAGAAGGTGGAGAGTGCAAGGAAAGAGAGGATGAGAAAAAAAAACTAATGGGTACTGAACTTAATAACTGAGTCATAAAGTAATCTGTACAACAAACCCCTATGACACAAGTCTACCTATATAACAAACCTGCACATGTACCCCTGAACTTAGAAGTTAAATTACAAAAAAAAAAAAAAAAAAAAAAAAAAAAAAAAGATTTGAAATAAATGTCAACCTAGTGATGGAAAAGATGAAATACAACACTTGAATTACTTCAATTCTCTCACTTCATGGTACAAGTTGAAGTTTTCATCAGTGTTTAAAATTTCTGGAATGTATAGTGCAACAGGATTTTTAGTAATTTCTCTCAAATTTATATTCATATTTATAATTTTTTCTAGTTGTATATTTGTTGCTTTGTGTAACAAAACCTTTAAATTGAATTAAAAAGTGTTCTTCAGTCTTTATGAGTAGGATAGACTGACAAATCTAGCTAATATAGTCTATAAAATAGGAATATATAAAGACAATCAACTTTGACAAAGCTATTGACAAATTTGCAAAATCTAAGGCTGATACAGAAACTATAATTGTTTATATAATGTATAAACAATATATTCATTATTGTAACAGACCAGTTTATCAATGTATTAGTCTCCTCAGACTGCTGTAACTAAATATAATAGACTGTGTGGCTTAAACAACAATTTATTTTCTCATAATTCTGGAAGCAAGAAGTTCAAGATCAAGGTTCCAGCCAATTTGGTTTCTGGTGATGATTCTCTTCTTGGCTTGCAGATGGCTGTCCTCTCATTATGCCCCCACATGGCCTTTCCTTTGTATATGCCCTTGGGGAAAGAGAGGGAAAAAAAGATGTCTCTTCTTATAAAGACACAAATTCTATCAGATCAGAACACCATCCTTATGACTTCATTTGACCTTAATTACTTCCTCACTCTAAATATATTGACATGGGAGCTAGAGTTTCAGCATATGAATTGGGGGCTGGGAGGCAGGTGGGGACACATTCAATCCCTAATAATTATTATATGTAACAGACCACCTATTTGGGCATGTTTTTAAAAAGAAAATATTATTGTAACTTAAAAGTATTAACCCATTATCTTTCTCACTTTTGTACTGTAATATTTATTTACTCTTCTTATTGGTATTATTACATACACAAAATGCAATAGAAGAAAATTTTAAAGTCTGCTGATTTTCTAACCATTATTTTATTTGTCCTATTTCATGATTATTACTGGAAGTAATTTTCTCATATAGACAATTTGCTTCAAGTGCCAAATATGCTGGATATGCAACTGATTGTTTCCATCATAATCCTCACAATCGACTTTGTAAAGCGTACATCATATCTTAAATTCCTAGAAAGGATTTGTGACAGTGATAATGAGATGGCTTCTCTAGAACTCAGGCTTCTACTTATAACATGAATATAGGGGAGGAGAGAATGAAAGGAAGGCTTATCGTATTTCCTAAAGTGTGTTCCTTGCAAAATTAGTTTCACAAGGTTATAACGTGTGTTGTATGGTTTAATAAGTTTGCCAAATGCTGGTTTCTTCATAATATGATTCTCAGAATACCCCAACTCTCATGGCACTCTTTATCCTACTTACCTAACTCTTTTTCTGTAGTATGAATGGCCTTCTTTATACTACATAATTTGTTTGGAATTATGTTAATTGTTTATTATTTGTCTCATTCACTAGAATGTAAACTTTACAAATTAGGAATTGTGTCTATTTTACTATTTGATGTATATCAAGCACCTAGAATAATTTGGGGCACATAGCAGGTGTTCATAAATGTTAGCTAAATGAATGAATGTATGAATTAATGAAGCTATAATGTGCTACTGTGCATATGAATACCAAAAAGGCAATGTAATATATATAGAACCATCAAAATGTATTTGACCCTAAAAAACATTTGTTATAGAGATTCTCACAAGACCAATATGCTGTTTTGAATAAAAGGTAAAGAAGCCTTCTCTAAGGAAATGACATTTGAGCTGAGAGTCAAAGAAAAACTCCTATGTAAAAGCCAGAGAAAGAGGATTCCCAGTGTTAGGAGAATCGTATGAAAGGTTCTGAAGTAGAAAAGAGTTTGACTTATTCAAGGAACAGAAAGGAGGATGGTGTGGTTAGAATGAAATCAGTTAGGGAAGAACAGTAGGGAATAATTCCAAAGAGATATCCAGGAACTAAATCATGCAGGGCCTTGGCAGAAAAGTTTCTGGACTTTATTTTCAACAAAATGGGAAACCACTGAAGAGTTTTAAGTAAGGGGGTGACAGGATCTGATGCATATTTTAATAAAGATTACGCTGGCTGCTATGTGGGCATGAATAAGAGAGGAAGCAAAGATAGCAGTTAAGAAGCTGCCACAATTGTCTGGGAAAGGTATGAGTGTGACTTAAAACAAGGTAGTAACAATATAAGTGGAAAGAAGCAGAGAGATTCAAAATATTTTTTGAACATGCTTATGGATGCTGTGGGGTGGAGGGTGAGGGAAAAAATAAAGAAATCATGGATAACTTCTAGGTATTGGGATTTGCATAATTGGATGCTTGGTGGTACCACTTATTGGGATGGGGAAGACTGTTTGAAGAGCAAGTAGGGAGTGGGAAAAAAAAGCAAAAGTTCTGGTTTGTAAAATTCAAGCTTAAAATGCCTACTAGGCATTCAACTGGACAGTTACAATAAGCAGTAGATGTATAAGTCTGCAGCTCTTTAGTTTTTCAATTGTTAGCATTTAAATCACAGTGACTAAGTGCAATCACCTAGGGAGAGGGTGTGGATAATTATGATTTCAGGTAAAGGGAAAGGATCATCCAGAACAAGGAGACTGGAAAGGAAGAAGTAGTCTAGACAGTCAAGTTTTCAAGGAATGCAGGCTGAGTCATACTGAATGCTCCTGAGTAGTAAGGTAAGATGAATACAGAAAGATTTATTAGATTTGGCAGTGTGGTTATTATTGATGCCCTTGGCTAAATAAAGAAAGGAAGTGAGGCAGGAGAGAAGAAAAGAGAGAAAATGGACTGAGGTTTCCATGAATAGCAGAAATGGAAGCCAGATTAGAGTGGGTTGATTAGTAAGTAGTAGGTGAAGAATGGAGAGAGCAGGTTAAGACAACAATATTACGAAAAATGGAGTAATATTTTTAGGGAAATGGAAAATAATGGAAAATCAGGGAATAGATGTTTTAAATGAACAAGCATATTGTATACAGGTGGAAATAACCCACTAGAAAAGAAGAAACTTATGATACAATTACTTCAAGTGCAAAGGTCTTGAAAATTAAGGGAAGCACAAGTGGAAATATTTGCCATTGACAGGCTGCAAAGGACTAAAAAAGAATATGATACATACTATTTTATGGAAATAGGGTTACAATATGGAGGTAAGAAGATGAAAACACTCTTACGTGGTTGCTTATATTTTCTCAATGAAGTATGAGCAATTCTTAAGCTAAAAGTTGAAATTGCCGCTAAGAGGATATATTGCTCAGGTTATAAAGCAGTAAATGGAATTGGAGAATCACAGGGCTGGAATGTAAATGAACTCATAAGGAAGATGATAGGAAGTCATAAAAGGTTAGTATTAGAGGGCTCCAATGATGAACTCTAGGTTTAGAAGGATGACTATGGCAATGCAGATGATGAAGTGGAGACCAGTTGATACAATAATCTGTGGTTGCAAAGGGCCACAACAGGGCACTGGTAAGAAAGGTTTTATTGAATGGAGGTCAGACTGGGAGAGCTAGGAAGTAGAATAGTTAGGAAGTAGGTGTGTGGCATCTTCTTATTCATCTGTCTTCTCCACTGGAATGTAAATTCCATAAGACTTTATATAGGGTGTTTACTATTTTGTCCCAGTGCCCAAAAGATTTGCAAGAAATACTTGTGGAGTTAATGAAAATATACATAGTGCATGTCTGAAAAATGTTTGCTTAATTAAATATTCCTAGGCTCAAGGTATTTTCTATGAATAATAACATTATGTTTTTGGGTTTTTTTTGGTCCTTCTTGGTCCACTATAATGTTTTCTGATGATACCACTCATTTTAAGTTATCTTTTCATTCCTATTCAAGATATTTTACTGATACTTCTAAACAATTATTCATGATATAAATGATATAACACATTTTATATAAAAAGATATAAAAATAATGACAAAACATAACAAATCATAACCCTCCACTAAATCATATGTTTATTTGTGAGCTTGTCTCCTGTCAACACCATGAGGATAGATAATGTTTTTATTGTTGATTTCTTTTCACTAAAATACAACTAGTTCCCAGAATAGTATCTGGCACATAGTAGTCTAAATTAATAAATTTTATGTGAAGAGTTAGAAAAGGATGAAGTTGAATGGAATACAGAGATTTATGACCTTGAAAAGCAGGTGTATAGTGATAATATTAATCAAGAACAAAGGAAATAATCTTGGGAGATAAAATAATGAGTAGGTTTTGGGATACATGTTTGAGATAAATGTGTATCACATTAGCATATGCTTTATAAAATTAAAAAAAAAAAAACCTGTAGCAATGACTTCTAGTCTGTATTGTCTAACTCCCTAGCCCACCAGTATGATGCAACCCAGTTAATAGCCTTCAAGCCAGACACATTGGATACAGTGCATTTTAAAAAGAAAAAAGAGAAGTGAAGCAAATCGCTCCTCTATCCTTCCATTATTGATCCCAAGATAAGAGATGTTCACAACTATCTATCTGAGCATTCTTCCTTGGAACGGAAATGACTGGATGTGTTTAGAATGTTAATACTACCTTTAGACCATAAGTAACTCTTTCGGGGCCTATTTCTCATAGATGTGATCAAGGGCAAGTTAGGTCTCAAAGCACAATTGCACTGTGTACTGCAGCAGTCCCAGCCCCGACCATAGCCCAACTTCTTATTTGCTCTCTAACACCACAACCCATGTCCTCCATGAGCAGTCCCTTTCCTACTAGTCCATTCATCTCCCTCTGCTGCAGCAGAGCGGGAGCTTAGCTCTCATTGATTTACTTTACCTAAGCCTACTGATGAGAGTATCAGAGAATTACAACTGTTTCAACTACTTTGTCTTATTTAAAGAACAGAGTTCAACATAACGGCTATTACTTGGATATTAAAGCATTCTTCTAACCATCTTATGCTGATCAATAAAAAGTTTTCTCTGATTCATATTGTATTGATGTTAAACCTAAGCATAGACAGTGAGAATCTTAGTATCCTTTTTCAAGGGGAGATTATCATAACACTACTGTGTAGAAAATCCCCTCTGCAGGTTTATGATTTATATCACGTTTTCCTATATTCCCCAAATGAGTTTTAAAAATAACAAAGTAAATAATTCTATATCCCTTACTGGGATCCAAACACTGTTTTAATCACCTTACCTATATTAAATCATATAATTCTCATAACAAAATTGTGAGGCAGGTACTGTTTTTATCCTAACCTTACAATATGAAACTGAGGTTCAGGAGAGGTTAATATTTCCAAGATGGATCACATCAGTGGTGGAGTTCAAATTCTATGCTAGCCACTGTGGCTCTAAACAGAGTAACATACAAATGTAAAATAATATTACGAATTTTAAAAGTAAGAAAATTTTTAAAATATGTAATACAATAATTTTTTCAGGCCGGGCACTGTGGCTCAAGCCTGTAATCCCAGCACTTTGGGAGGCCGAGACGGGCGGATCACGAGGTCAGGAGTTCGAGATCATCCTGGCTAACATGGTGAAACCCCGTCTCTACTAAAAAATACAAAAAGCTAGCCGGTCGAGGTGGCTGGCGCCTATAGTACCAGCTACTCGGGAGGCTGAGGAAGGAGAATGGCGTAAACCGGGGAGGCGGAGCTTGTAGTGAGCTGAGATCCGGCCACTGCACTCCAGCCCGGGCAACAGAGCGAGAA
>NW_016806622.1:1117715-1124252 GCF_001698545.2 Rhinopithecus bieti
AATAATAATAATAATAATAATAATTTTTTCAATGGCCAACATCTATATTTGAAAATATTTATTATTGTTTAAATATTTTAGTCATAATTATAGCCAATATTATAGTCATTCAAAATAGTAGAGAAATTATAGTAATTTCAAAATAGTAGAGATGCCTTGAGGACAGCACTTCCTAGGGACGTTAAAATCCACAGCCCAAAATATTCAGTTTATTTTTTAAATTTCTCTGAAAAAACATACACAACTTGTGTTAAAAGTGGGCACACAGTGCAAAATATGAAATTATTTTCAAAAAACACTACATTTCTTCTTACAGTCTATCGGGCACCGTTTTTAAATATTCAAAAGATAATTGAAAATCTAGTAACATGTATATAGAAATATAAATCGCAACATTGAACCCTATCAGTTAGCATAATCCATTGAATTTATTTCAGATATGATTCTTCATACAATTCAGGATTGAAAATCCCAGTGATCTGATTCACATGTCAAATAGGGAAACCAATATAGAAATTCTGTACTTCAAAGACAAACATAAATTTTATACAAAATAAAATACTTTCAAAAGGTTTACCCAGAGCAGAGCAAAACAACCCCCCTCCTCAAAAATGAAATAAACACCAAAGGTTAGCAAGGTAAATGTTAGGAAGAACTACAGAATTAAATCTAAAAGGTATAATGCTTGACATCACAGTTCCAGGTTCTCCTGTGACATTTGATAATATTAAACATTTTAACAATGTGTATGATAATATTTGCCAGCTTACAATCTAATGTAAACACTTTTTTAATAGTCAAACCACCTGAGAAAGTAATTCTGTACCTTACTGACATCATCACTGTTAGTTCAGAAGCACCAGAATCTCAAATGTACTCATAATAATTTAAAATTTTTGAACTTACCTATTATCTCTGTATTGAGACTATACTAAAAAAGTTTACTTAGTATCACCTAATTTAGCATATTTACCATTACCATTTTATGTAGAGCATATCATTTACTTGTTGTTCAAGTGTCCAAAAATATTCCTAAGAAACAAAGCACTATAAATCTGAGAGAAATATTTGCTCTTCATTTGAGCTTAGGCTAGAAATAATCAATACAAGCAGATTAATCATCCAGAACAGCTTCGAGTACAACTACAGGAGTTTGCCTGAGATTGGATGCGCCGTGGAGTCACAGGAGGATGGAGGTACAAAAGTGCTCTCTTGGTCCCCTAGGAGGCCAGCAAGATGACAGCAAGAATTCTGCACTGTTTAAATTCCTGCCTCCTCCAGCCTCTCCAGCGGGCTTCACTGAGGATTTGTCTGCTGGATCAGATCCACCCTATTCCTCAGCCAGTCTTGATTCAGGAATAGAAGTGCAGTCACAACCTGATGTCATTGTGCCAGACATAAGTCCCCAGTAGTTGTTTTCAGGATGTAAATTTTCCCTGAAGTTTCTTCTTCCTCCAACCTATGAATCTATCAGCTCCACCCTTGGAACTCTGTTTCGTCTTGATTTCCCTATCGAATGAAGGTAATAATAACAACATAGCTAATATTTGTTCAATGTCAACTACATGCTAGGCATTTTTTTGTAGAATTTTACATTTCTTTACCTATTACATTATCACAACAACCTATGAAGTTGATGTCATTATCATCCCCCATCTTACAGATGGGGACATGAGGCACCAAGAGGTTAAATAACTTGCCCAAAGTCACAGAGTTAGTAAGCAGTATAGCTGACAGGGAATGTGGTCTGGGGGACTATACTTCTAACCATTACTCTATGCTCCATTAGAAATGGAACTTTTCTCTGAACTCTTGCCTATTTGGGTGTCAGAAGCCATATCTCCTCTGAACAAGTGTCGCTCACCTGAGTTGGGGAGGAATATATACCCTATGAAGCTCCTTTGCTGGCTATCACAAGTTAGAGTTTTACTGTGAGTATAATATCGCTTCAAAAACTTTAATGCTTTACTTAAAGCATCAGCCATTACTGCACTTTTCTTATGGCTAGAATCAGCATAGTAACTTTATTGCTTGAAACAAATGTCCAGACCATAGTTGAACTTGTTGATCTCTTTGGATAGTATAATAGACAATTTTTTAATTGCTTCTAGGTTCAGCAGATATAACCCATTTAATTTCTCCAATTCTGCTTCTTCTGGCTTCTGTCCCTCTCTCTCCTGGGCTATTTGGTCATTTGAGTTACATGGCCAGGTAAATTTGTACACTAAGATTTAGGCTTCCACAAAAGAATGCACATAGATGGATTAGAGCACAAAAGAAAGGAAACTGTGGAAAATAGCCCTAAGAAAAATAACCCCATGGGAATTTCCAAGAACAAGGATGGAAAATAAGTTAGCATGTATCAAGCAACTATTACGTTCCATATATTCTTCTACTTGGGGTTATGTAAATGATCTTTGTAACCTGTTATCCATAAGAGTTTTTGAGAAGCAAGACAGCAGTAAGCTTTGGGAAGCAGAAGAGAGTGAAAGTGGCAATGGAACTCAGGTGGGCTCATGATGGGATTGAAGGTGACAATAATAAGTACTTACTTTATGTTGCATGGTGTGGAATCAGCATGTTAGGTGTTTTAATTACACAAAGTCATTGAAACCATAGAACAACACTTTATGGTAGGTAGCATTATCCTAATGTTAAGGATAACTAAACTAAGACTCAAAGAATTTGAGTAACTTAACCAAAATGTCACAAAATTAGTGAGTGGCAGAGTTAAGAATGAAATCTTAACTTTAATGCTTGAAAGCCATACCATCACAAGCTATGTTTCATGCTCATAGTAAAACAAGAGCAAAGCGTGCTACAACAGCAGCGGCAGACTGGCAGGAGCCTTCCAACATGATAGAGATAGCAATCCTGAAAAGTCTTGGGTCTGCCCATGATCGTGATGTTAGTGGAACCAGTAAAAACAATGACTGTGACGATGGTGTTGGACTAGAACCAGCAGAAATAGCCACAAAAATGAAACCAAGGGAAGGAGCAAGAGCAGCTAAAGCCAGAAATGAGATTCCAGCAGCACTGGTGACATTTATTGGAACAACAGTGTGGAAAGGAGGTACTCAGCACCATGTGGAGGAGGCAGGGCAGAGATCATGAATAACCTCCAAGCCAAAAAGAAGCAAGCATATGCCCCCGGAAATCATCTCTTGGCATCCCACTGGCAAACGCAGCCTGAAAAACAAGAGTCACGTGCCACTTAACAGTGGGGATATATCCTGAGAAAAGTGTCATTAGGTTATTTTGCTGTTGTGCAATCGTGGAATATACTTACACAAGCTTAGATGGTATAACCTACAAGACAGCTAGGCTATATGGTATACCCTATGGCTCCTAGGCTACAATCCTATACAGCATATTACTATACTGAGTACTGCAGGTAATTGTAACACAACGGTAAATATTTGTGTATCTCAGCATATCTCAACACAGAAAAGGCACAGTAATAAAATATCAAAGACAAAAAATGGTACACCTGTACAGGGCACTTACCATGAATAGAGCTCGCAGGACTGGAAATTATTCTCTGGTGAGTGAGTGGTCAGAGAATGTGAATAACTAGGACATAATCATCTACTACTGAAACCGTGCCCCAAGGAGTTAAATAGCTAACAGAAATCTTCGAGTTTGAAAGATGGCAGATAACAAAAAAACAACTTGCTGAACTGCTGAAACTCCCTTCACTTGGAAGATAACAAAACTAGTTGAAATGGATGGGAACCAATATGGCTGACAGGAGTTTGCGCAGAACAAGCTTACTAACATTATAGCCTGAGTTTCCACTGCATGTTTAGTCCTAACTCCCCCTGAATTTGCACGTGACCCATGACGTAGCATGAAAGATAACTGCATTCCTTAGGACATTTTAGACCTCCTTTCTTTCCACCAATCTTCCAATCCCAGAATTCATCCCTTAAACCTTTTCTAATAAAAGTACTATCTTAAAGTCAGCACACGGAGACATATTTGAACTGGACTCCTGTCTCTGTCAGTTAACTTGCAATAAAAGCTTTTCTTTTCTAAAATCTCAGTGTCATACTATTGGCTTCGAGTGCATCAGGCAGCAAGCCCCTTTTGCTTGGTAACACTACTATAGACTTTATAAACACTGTACATGCAAGCTACACTGAATTCATTTTTTAAAAAAATTATTTCTTACATAATAAAATAAGCTTAGCTTGCTATAACTTTTGTACTTTATAAACATTTTAATTTTTTTAACTTTTTGACTCTTTTGTAATAACACTTAGAATGCAAACACATTGTACAGCTGTACAAAGTTACTCTTTCTTTGTACTCCTATAAGATTTTTACTTATGTATTTATTTTTTTACTTTTTAAACTTTCTTGTTGAAAACTAGACATAAGCACAGACATTAGCCCAGGCATGGTGGTTCATGCCTGTAATCCCAGAACTTTGGGAGGTTGAGGTGGGCAGATCGCTTGAGCCCAGGAGTTGAAGACCAGCCTGGGCAACATGCGAAACCCATCTCTAAAAGAAAAAAAAAAAAAAATTAGCCAGGAGTGGTGGTATGTGCCTGCAGCCCCAGCCACATGGGAGGCTTAGATGGAAGGATTGCTTGAGCCCGGGAGAGGGAGGTTGCAGTGAGCCTAGATCATGCCACTGCACTCCAGCCTGCACGACAGTACAAGATCTTGTCTCAAAACACACACGCACACATACACATACACATACACACACATACACATACACACACACAAAAGACTGGGCCTACTCAAGGTCAGGATCATCAATATCACTGTCTTCCATCTCCATATCTTGTCCCACTGGATGGTCTTCAGGGGTGATAACATTGTCCTCTTCCATGTCTTTTTCTGGATATCTCCTAAAGTACATCCCTGAGACTGCTTTGTGTGTGTGTTTTTTTATTTTTATTTTTATTTTATTTTTTTAGAGACAGGGTTTCACCATGTTGGCCAGGCTGGTCTCGAACTCCTGACCTCAGGTGATCCACTTGCCTTGGCTTCCCAAAGTGCTGGGATGATAGGTGTAAGCCACCACTCCTGGCCTGCCTGAGTTCGTTTTAAAGTTAGCTTTTTTTTAAAATAAGTAGGAGTAAGTGCACTATAAAATAACAATTAAAAATTACAGTTTAGTAAATAAATCATTAACATACTTGTTTTTTATTATCATTATCACATATTATGTACTATACATAATTGTATATGCTATACTTTCACACAACTGGCAGTGCAGTAGGCTTGTTTACACCAGCATCATCACAAACACACGAGTAATGTTTCGTGTTAGGACGTTACCACGACTACAATGTCATTAGGCAACAGGAATTTTTCAGCTCCACTATAATATTACAGTACCACTGTCACACATGCAGTCTGTCTTTGAACAAAACATCTTTATACATTATGTATATATTATATGCAGTATATGACTATATATAATTATTGTAGGTTTATGGGAGATAAAATCTTGTCATTTCTTTATTTACTCTCTTCTTCATCCAAACTACTTCTGCCCACAGTGTACTTCATTAGAACTATCAGAGTAGTCTCCTAAAATCTTCATGCCATCTCTAATCCATTCTCCATGCTGCTGCCAGAAGGTGACCCTGATTGTGTCACTCCCCCACTGAAGACACAATGATCATCACGGCAATGTCCAGAATCTTTAGTGAAGCTATTTTCTTCTAACTATGTCACTAAATACCACTGTGTTAGTTCCCATCTCTGTCCCTTTTGTAATTCCACATCTTCTACCCTTTCTCTCTTTCTCTACTCCCCATTCTATCCAACCACCTGGAGAACATACTCAAGGCTGAGTTTAAACATTTTTCTTTTATGAGAATTTCAATGACTCAATTAGAATTAGCCACTCCCTTTTCATAAATATATTGACATAGTATTACGAACTGAATTGTGTTCCCCTGAAATTCACATGTTGAAGCCCTAACTCCCAGTATATTAGGAAGTGGGGTCTTTAGGAGGTAATTAGGTACAGATGAAGTCATGAGGGTAGGGCCCCAATAATGGGATGAGTGTTCTTATAAGATGAGGAGGAGGCATCAGAGCTTACTCTCTCTGTCCTGTGAGAATACAGTATACGAAGGTAGCCAACTTCAAGCCAGGAAGAGGGCCCTCAATAAAAACCTGACCATGCTGGGACCCTGATATTAGATTTCCAGCCTCTAGAACTGAGTGACATTTTTGTTGCTATTGTTGTTCTTTAAGCCACCTAGTCAATGATATTTTGTTATAAAGCCCAAGCTGGAGATAAGTAGATAGATACATAGCTAGGTAGTTAAATAATACAGATAGCTACATAGATACTTGGATACAGAGATATAGAAAGAGATATATTAATAGATATGCTTATAGTATTCCCAGTGCCCAGGATACTCTAGAACATAGTTGTGAGGTGGTAAATACTGGTAGGTAGGTAGGTAGGTAGGTAGGTAGGTAGGTAGGAAGGAAGGGGAGAAGGGGGAAGAGGGGAAGAGGGGAAGAGGAGAGGGAGGGAGGGAGGGAGCAAGAGATGCAGGT
>NW_016806622.1:1124334-1142594 GCF_001698545.2 Rhinopithecus bieti
TGGGAGGGAGGGAGAGAAGGAAGGAAAGAAGGAAGGGAAGTAAGAAGGGAGAAAATGAAGGAGGGAGTAGGTAAAGGGAGGAAAAAACAAATAATTTATCTAAGGCTTAATAGCTATGTTATCTTGAAAGCTATAATCAAAAACATATTCATTTGACAGCATTATGTACAAAGATGCTTCTAAGGATTTTGCTCTGTATATGTCAGTTCCCCAAAAAAGACTTACACATCTTAGAATGTGACAATTCTCTGATTTATAGCTTCTATAACAATAAAAACAGTATTATTATCCTTAGTATGTATCAGGTACTATATTATGTATTTTATAATGTGCCTCTTTAATCCTCAAAAAAAGCACACTATTAGGTACTATTAGGTAATAGTAGGTACTATTAGTACTACCACATTGATTAAAAATTTAAAACTGAAGTTTTCCCATAGCAAGTGATAAAAGAGACACAAAATCAGATGTTTTGCTTCCCAGCTTTATGCTCCTAAAATTTTGCTCTAAGTTCACCCACTTGATCACTTTGATTTCCAGTCTTTCTTTGACTTTCCAGCTGAAAATGGTCCACTGCATTTCTATTTTCTGGGTGCCAAACTAGTGTTCCTTCTGCCTTCCTCTGCCAACAAGTCACAATTACAACAATACTTCAAGTTGTGCTTTGGGAATTTGAAACATTACTTTGAGCACACTCTTCAAAACATGTCATGTTTTGCATATCTAGCAAATATATATTTCCACAAAAGTCTAGACCAGAGAAGCCACATTCTGTCAAGCATCTCAATAGACTAAGGAATTAGGGCATGTGTTCATTTAAAGGAAGAACATAGCATTCCATACATTAGTAATATGTGTAGATATTCATTATGTATACAATGGGAATTGACAGATAGGAAAGAAAAATAAAGAATTTGTTGAAAGGATATCACAAATTTCTTCACTGATTCATTTATTCAACAAGCTTTTTCTGTATATTTGATAGCCAGTGCTAGGTGTTATGGATTATTAATGGGAAGATCAGAAAAAAAGTATAAGGAAACCACAAGAGGCTAAGAAATCCAACCTATTCCTCCAGTCTTTCAGATGTCCCTGTATTTCATGCAGGTAGTACATGCTTAAGGCTACTGATGAATAGCTTGCTTCACAATATTATGTAGCAATAAAAACTACTTTTAAAGTAAGTGAATCTCTATTCTGAATGACCTAGTGTGTTTTATTGCTCATGTCAGAGTCTAGCTTTCTAAAATTCTTATATGCTTGGTTGAAAGCATTTTCAGTATTCCAGGATATTAAGAAGAGTGTATGACATTTATACTATTTTAACACTTTAAATGGGAATATGGACTAATAATTACTTAATATCTCTTCAATATGATGGTATAATACAGCGGCCAATGTGTCACAATAATTCACAAAATCATTGCAAATCAAAAACTCAGATTCAGAAATGGTTAAAACAATCACTGTGAACAATGAATCAGAACATACCAATGAATGCAGTAACTCTACTTTATATTAAAATATTATCAACTTCATTCTGAACAATGAGAAATATTGTAGACTTGAAACAAAAAGAATAAAAAATGTAAAGAGAGTTTACAGGCAAGTTACAAAATAATTACAGGTTTAGAAATTCTCTATCTTGGGAAAGATTCTGTGAGCTGAAATTTTTCAATTGAAGAACCAAAGGTTGAAAAAATATTTATCTTTTTTCAAGTATGCAGTATTTAAAACAAAGGATGCAGCAACTATTTTCTAATTCCTAAATGACAGATTCAGCAGATATATAAATACATCCACAGCATTGGCCTCATTCTCCTTTTTATCAGCATAGAATTTTGTCCAAATCCAGTTGCTTTCTACTATATGACACATTCATAGACCAACTTCATGAGCTCAGCAGTGGAGGCAAAACAATGTTGAATATGACAGATGACTGCAAGGAAGCCACTTTGATGGGAGCAGCAGGGTTGAAGGCAGGATGGCAGAGTGATGCCAGATCATGAAGAACTTATCACATCCAGGAAGCTCAAACTTGAGCAGCAAATGTAGTTTAATAAATAAGTGAATTCGCAAGGGGAAAGAGGACAGTGCACTCAACCAGAAAGATGGTTGTAGCTGTCCCACTTTGCCGTAATTGCAAAGTAGCATTCCCAACAGCTGATGCTGGACTTCCAACAGAGTTAATTTAAAATACAAAGTACTTTTTAAATTTTAAATCTTTGTCAACATTTAGAAATTAGAAATAAAGATGCTAAAATTTCTGCCTTCTTTCAAGATTCTGACTACTTGATAATATTGTCTATCGATTTCTTGCCATTCTGAAAAGATAACCAGCATCCGTCTTTTGCAAATTGGGGATAAACTAAATCTAACATCTCTATTCTGACAGGTGGCTCTCTAATCTCTCCAGCCTGGCACCTGACGGCGTTTCAGTTTGTAATCTATGTTTAGAATCTATTAGATTTCCCTTACATTTTAGAAGGAACAGCTTTGACACTGATATTTTTAAATCATTTAATTGGATCAGCAAGGGAGAGTTATTTGCATTTGCTTATTATGATGATCAAAAGATAATACGATAGGATTTTGAATGACTGCTATTTTCATTTCTTCAATTAGAAAAAATAATGTGTTTAAAAAACTCAGAATAATGGTCACCTGTGGAGAAAGAGGAAAGGGAAAGGGATGAAAGATAAGTTTTAAGTTATATGTTATGATATTTATTACATTAAGTCAAGCATATGTGAGAGAATTTTATATCAATTTAATTTGCTGATTTGGTACGCAAGAGACATTTTATTACATTTTTTACTTTAAAAAAATTTCAAAATGTGATAAATGGATATACAGATAGATAGAGATAGGTAGGTATATAGAATTCTGAAAATATATTTCTAAACTCCCTTAATATATTATCTCTCAGCGGGAAAATGCTCAGCTGGAATTAGTGAAATCATTGTGTGTTTTATCAACAATTACATGTTCAAATACTTAGAAATGCTTTCAATTGATTGTTTTATTTTAAAGTGATTTTATTTGTATTTTATTTTTAACTGATAAAATAATTATATATATACATATATTTATGGGGTACAATGTGATGTTTTGATACATGCACACATTGTGGAATGATTAAATCACGGTAACTAACATATCCCACATTCATCACATACATAATTTTTATGGTGAGAACATTTAAAATTTACTCTTTTAATAATATGAAATACATAATACATTATTATTAACTATGTAGTGACCATGCTGTGCAGATTACTATTGCATGCTGTGCAGTGGATCATCTAATATAACCCAGCAATCCTACTTCTTGGTACACATCTAAAGGAATTGAAATCAGTATGTTGAAGAGATATCTGCACTCCCATGGTCATAGCAGCATTATTTATGAGGGTCAAGATATGGAATAAACCTAAGTGTCAATGGATGAATGGAAAAAGAAAACGTGACACACACACACACACACACATATATATGTATGTATATATATATAAAACCATATGATGATATGATGTCACTTAAATGTGGAATCTTAGTCAAACTCATAGAAGTAGAGAGTGGAATGGTGATTACTAGGGGAGGCAGGTGGGAAGAACAGAGAAAATGGAAATCATGATCAAAGAGCACAAAGTTTTAGTTTCACTTGATTTCTTACAATCTACAAAAGAAGTATCATTTTATATTTGTAGCAAGTTAGCAAATACATTTGGTTGTTTTGGCTCTTTGTTTTTTTTGAGACAGGGTCTCACTCTGTCAACCATGCTGGAGTGCAGCAGGGTGATGATGGCTCACTGCAGCCTCAGTCTCTCAGGCTCTGATCTCCCTCTCTGGCTCAAGCAATCCTCCCACCTCAGCCTCCTAGGTAGCTGGGACTACAGGCACATGCCACCGTGCCGACTAATTTTTTTATCTTTTGTAGAGATGGGGGTCCCACTATGTTGCCCAGGCTAGTCTTGATCTCCTGGGCTCAAGCCATCCTCCTACCTCAGCCTCACAAAGTGCTGGGATTACAAGATTACAGGCCTGAGCCACTGCGACTGGTCAAAAACATCTTATTTTTTTTTAATGTCCTTTCTCATACATAGCCGTGAATTTTATTTTCTAGAATTCAAATATTTAAAAAAACTATAGCTTCTTATATTTAGGAATTAATTCAAATACCACACTGTCTATTTTCTTTTTAAAAAATTTAAAATCTTCTGTAGCAGCAAACCCTCCCATGCTTCTCTTAAGTTTGTCATCAAGGCCATGTTCCCTGACTTTTGATGGTCTAATATTATTCCATCATGTATGCTTTATTTCAATCAGTGGTTTAATGATTAAAACATTTCTAAATAACCAAAGTCCAGTTTAAAGCTTACTTCAAATATTATTGGACTTTTCTTAACTTTAACTTATTCCAGATATTAAGGATAATTTTAAATAACTTACCCTAGATATATATATCAAGAGAGAGATGTTTAATCTAAAACTCTGAGCTCAGAGAACAACTGATTTCAGGTTTGGAATTCATCCTGATCAAATATATATTTTGAGGTCAATTTGCGATTCCAGACTAAGAGAAAAGGAACACAAAATAAAAACCATGAATTATCGTTTAAGCTATGAGGACCCCAGAAGAAAGTGAACACTCTCCAATATATATCTCATATATATATGTATCTTTAAAAATCAGCTTTTACCAAGTATATAATGGGAAAAGGTACTGGACTTGAGTCCCAAGGGGTAGACTGTAACCCTACCTCTCTCACTGACTATGGGACCATCGTTATTGGATAGTTGCTGGATCACAGGCACTGAGTCACTTTACATCTATTTCCTCATTGATTAAATTAAGTTCCTAACATCTACCTACATGTTTGGCATGTGCTAGGCATTTACCAAATGTTTAGGGAATCTAAATCTATTCAAAAGGAAGCTACTTGTGAGACTCAAGGAAAACCATGTGAAGCCCAAGTCTGTAACAAATGTTCTCCAGTAAATAATCCACAAACCATGGGAAAAGATTATTAAAGACTTACCATAAATTTTTCCAATATCCAGAGTCAGTCTCCTCATTTGAATTAATAAGTAGCATCAAGTTAATAGGAAAAGTTGTTTGGTTTTTAATTAAAATTAAACACCAATAAGCAAAACAATCTGTGGAGATAAAAAATTATAACACATTTAAATTTTCCTATTCCTTGTTATGGTGAAAAGCATACCCCCTCCAAAAATAATTATCACACAGATCTATTTTAGAAAAGATACTGAGAAGCAATATAAAAAAAAATTAAAGCATAATGTTTCAAGTCAGAGTTAGGCAGGAAGCCTGAACAATTTTGCAAAATATTTTACAAAGAGATCTAGGGCAATATCAAGAGCAGGAGAGACATACAAGTAAGTAGGGAGGAAAAAAGGAGACAGGGTGAAGTTCAGGAAAATAATAAACCAAACATCTAAAACCCCAAGAGCTGTAATATGGTAAACAAAGACAAGTATGCTGATGCTATAAGATGGCATCTTTCTAAAATATTGAAATGTAACTTAGGATATAATTAATTCATTCACACATTCATTCATTCAACAAATAGTTCTTGATAACTTAATATAGTTCAGGCACTATTCTAGACACTTGGCACACAGGGATATGGGAAGTGTCTTGGGCAGTGAGTATTAAAATTGGCATCAGGCCTAGGGAAAGAGGCTGGGAAATCAAGAACTTATGAACTTGAAGCTAAAGGTAGCAGCATCTTCAAAGCCAAATTACTAAGAGCTCTAGTATCCTCTGGATTCCTCAGTATCATTGTGTTCTGGGATATTCCAAGTGACATTTACCTATATTTGAACATATTTTAAAGTAGAAACAGATCTCCTTGTAGTTAGTAAAGTGATAGAATTAGTGAGTAATCAATGAGAAATCCCAAGAGAAGGTAAGTCATAGATTCAGGTTCTATGCTTCATGATCCAGCTATCAGGACCCCACACCCCCACTTCTATACCCTGTCAAGCACATTCTTCTTCCCAGTCCATTTCCTTCAGATATGCTCTCCTTTGATCATACAAAGAATTGATTTATACAATTGTTTATTTTGTAGAAAATGCATTATTTTCTGTTTTTCAGGCTTAATTTTTCACTAGTTAACTCTTTAATATTTCTCCTTGAATATAAAACCAATCAAATTGCTTTAACTTTTACAGCCTTCTGAGGGGAACTGCAGAGTTTTGAGAGCCCACAATTCGTGACCTAAAATAAGCTTATTTATGCGTCACTGACTCATGTATTTCCCAGAATTTCATGAAGACTTCTTGCAGCAATCAACAAATAACTAATTCATATTAGTTCCATCTCCTACTCTTGGAAGTATCCTACATTTGTTTCTATCTCCTTCTGATTACTTCTGTTTTCCTACTAGTTTTTTTCTCCATCTGCTCTAAGAATATCTTTCTTGTGACCATTTTTTAAAAGAATTACAAAAAGGAGGGTGCTGAAAATGAAATCTTGGCATTAGATTTCATTCTCAGCACACTTCTTTTTGTAATCTGCACTTCCACACACTCTCATAGTATGATAGCCTCAACAAACCTCTACTTGCTGATGACTTCCCATTTTTGAGAAAATATACAAGATGAGTCTAGAGCATCTTGGGGTACCAGAAAGTAAAGGAAGGGACATGTGAAAAAGACAAAGAAGCTATACTGCAAGAACATCCAGTGGCTAAAGCTAAAACAATTATAGCAGTAAAATAATGTAATATAAAATATTATATTGCAAAGTATAAAATATTTTATCCATGTGTCCATGCTCATACATATAAATGAGTAAATAAATAAGGAAAATATAATTCAATTGGTATATTTGAAGCAAAAACAGATCCCTGGGTGTCCCCTAATGATTGGAATTGGATCAGTGGTATGAAAGTCTATTACCAACAACTGGGCAAACTAATGGATTCTAAAACTTTCAGGATGGTCTCTGACATCACCCCGGGTCCATTTTCCCTATCTATTTGTCCTCTAGGATAAAGAGATCGGTACGTAATTTAACTTAAGAAGAAGAAAGCCCAGCCCTGATTCAAGAATTAAAATGCAAACTATGCTAGACTTCTGGATTTCTTCTCTCCTCTGGCTTCTTCATGTTGTTTTACAAGAGACCTGAAAAATAGGGAGAATCCTACCTGCCATCGTTGACATATTCTCATCTCATTCTCAATGATAGATGAAATACTGCTAAAGCCAGAGAACTCCTCAACCAAGAGGCTCGTGAAATTGGACATTGGTCATTTGGAATAGAGCTGCATTGGAGATAATACTAAGGACTCCTAAGGAGCAATGTGTGCTCTTTTAGGGTAAGGACTTTGGACTTTGAACATCCTTGCAAGCCTGAAATTCTTTAAATATTACTAAGAGTATCTGGGAAGTAGACAAAGAGAATTAACTTCCTTGTTTATAAATATGTGAAAAAAGAGGACTTCTCACCTTTGGTGAGCTGCCTTGAGTATGCCTAATACTTCACTTGACAATTTCTGAATTCGAAGCCTCTATTCCTAAGTGCTTCGTAATTAGATACAAAACTGATGAAAGAATTAGTATGTAAAAAAAAAATTGCATATGCTACTATTTACTGTCAAAATGGTTATTACATTCATTTCCCCAGACTATTACAAACACTGAAGAGAATTTTCAGCCCAAAAGATGTATTATTTAAAATCTGAGCTCAGCTTTACAATTGAATTCTAAAGCTAAATTTGAATTCTAAATTCTAAATTCTAAAGCTAAGCTTGAACCCACCAACTATAAGAAATTTTGGTTGACTCTCCACAGAAGCAGCTGACAAAATGGTCTCAGTGATTAACCCACTCTGCTTTAAAACTGGCTGACTTGGCTGATAAAATGGGATCTTCAAAAGATATCTGGGTCAGAAGTCACATATCATTTAATTATGGCATATGACTTTACACCCTGTGTCTGGTAGCAGCAAATCAACATGATTTGCTGCCATAAACAATGCAATGGCAATAAAACCTCAAATTACCTGGATGATTTACTAGTTAGACTAAAAGCTTTTAATAGTCATGGCTTTATGTGCTAACCACTCTACATATCAGCTACTAATTGTAAACAAGAAAATTGTGTCTGTGAGTTAAGAAAAGCCACTGTAATTAAGCAATTCTTCTGTAGAGGAAAAATTAAAAGATAATTCTAGGATGACTTCTATACTTTACCTGATCACAAGAATCACCTAGGACCCTTATTTAAAATAGAGATTCCCTTAGAAAATCTCCTGACAGGCTGGTCGGGTTGGGACCAGGATTCTATATTTTTAGCAAGTGTCCCAGGTGATTTTATTATGAAAAAAGTTTGAAAATACTTCTTGAGTATACTGTCTATTTTCTATTAATTTCTCAAATTGCTAATTTTAATTTCTCTACCTCTTCATGTTGCTCACACTACCCTGGTTCACTAGGCTGAACACCTAGGACCTCCACTTTAGTTTATGCCTGAAGCTCCTGGCATTTTGAAAGACCAAAATAACCTCCAAACTAATAATCCTCTCTCTAGGCTCTCTTGCAGATGCCAGACTAATCTTCCAAAAATACTTCTATAATCATGTTAATCCCTTGATAAAGAAAATATTTAAGAATACAGCCAGTAAGAGTGCAGGCTTTGGGGTAGATTTCCCAGGTCTGAATCTTAGTTTCACCATTGACTTGCTAGTGCTACAAGGATAGCAAGATATTTAACCTCTCAGAGTTCTACTCTTACTCTCTTCACCTGTAAAATGCAAATAGCAGTGGTGCACAACCCTTAAAACTGCACTGCTGATTACATGAAATAATTTATGAGTGTTGCCCCAGGTTCTGACACAGACTAAGTAGTCAATAAATATAAGCTATTATTATTCTGCAGGGATACAATAGCTTGCTCTTTTTCTTATTCCTTATGTGTGATTCCCTAGTCAGTCAGAGGCACCTGCTTTGCCTTCGTGAAATCAGAATTATAAAGCAGGAATAAAAATTAAAAGAAACTGCTAGTGATCAATTATTGTTCTCGTTGCTGTTTATTTGACTTAAAATAAACTCTTGCACGTGCGTGGTGGCTCACGTCTGTAATCCCAGCACTTTGGGACGCTGAGGCGGGCGATCAAGAGGTCAGGCGATCAAGACCATCCTGGCTAACATGGTGAAACCCCATCTCTACTAAAAATACAAAAATTTAGCCCGGCATGGTGGCGGGCGCCTGTAGTCCCAGCTACTCGGGAGGCTGAGGCAGGAGAATGGCGTGAACCCAGGAGGCAGAGCTTGCAGTGAGCCGAGATCGCGCCACTGCACTCCAGCCTGGGCAACAGAGCCAGACTCCATCTCAAAAAAAAAATAATAATAATAGACTCTTGACCAGGTGCAGTGGGTCACGTCTGTAATCCCAGCACTTTGGGAGGCCAAGGCAGGAGGATCACTTGTGCCCAGGAGTTTTAGGCCAGCCCTGGCAACACAGTTAGACTCCATCTCTACAAAAATAAAAAATAAAATTATAATTATAAAATAGATTCTTGAACCCATGTAAAAAACAAAAACAATGTTCTCAATGTGCAGGAACCAAGATTATTGAGGAAAGAAAAGACTCCTGAGAATCAGAAAGGAAGATCTTGAAAGAATGAGAGCACAGAGTTCAATGTCATAAAAGTAGATTTTAAAAAGACTAGAGGGAAACCCCGACTATCCTACTCAGGCAAGGATATATGAGAATCAACTGGACTTAGGGGAAAGTAGGATATCTGTGGGGCTTGAATGAGATGCCAAAGACAAGATGTGGGGACTCCAGGGAGGGCAGTGGAGTCACATCTATAGCCTGCCAAGCATTGTCAGACCAGCAATAGGGTTAGGCAGGAGGGAGCCAGGCAAGCCGACTGTCCAGCCATCCCTATGATAAGGAGCCCTGCTAGCTCTGCCTTTTTGTTGCCTGGTGGGGGCTTTCTATCAGCAGCAGTCGGCCTGTCTCCCACAGAACTGTTGGTGGAAATATCCTCCCACAGCTAGGAATTTGCCGAGCTTCATTCAAACTCTCCCGTGTAGACTAACATTTTTCAACAGTCTATAACATTTATAAGCTTTCCAAAACAAAGGGTTGAGTCCTTGGAGAAGGGGTAGAATAGAAAAGAAATACTAAACAATTATGCTTGAGCTAACAATAGTAAAACCTACACTAATTACATTTTATTATTACGACAATTGTTTATTGCCTCTTATGCCCTGTCTAGCCCAAGGCCTGCATAATCAGGACTCTAGGGTCAACTATTTTATATTACTTCCCTCTCCTCTCTCAGTGTAAGTCATCCAACCAAATCCAGTCATTCTTGTAATGTCTGTATACCAGACTAATGCCAATGGATGTCTCTCATTTTACTTACATGATTTCTGCTATTGCTTCTTTGTCTATTCAAAACCTACTCATTTTCAATGTGCAGCTTAAATCTAATTTTCTCCACAAATTTTCTAGAACCAGTCCAATCAACTCACCCATCTCAAAGTCACTATTATTCTTATTTAAGTCCTTAAGTATATATTGCCTTGTATCAGTCCCTCTTTGTATCTTTGTATTTTGTGCATTTTTCTCACCTCTTCAAATAGATTAGAGATTCATAGTTGTTAAAGACTTATTTTTCCTGTGTAAACCACACAATGCAATTCCAAATTTTGAGTCATATTGTAGGTGCCAAATAAATATCTGATCATTGAGAAGATGTTCTAAACATTGTAGGTCCATAAACCATGTGAAATATTTATTTACCTATATACTAGCTATACATTTCAAAACTGATGTATAAAATTATATCAACATACTTTTGATGAGAACTAGAAGGTACAAATGATAAATTTTATGAAGGAAAGAATCTGTAAATCCAATATATTTCTGTGTTCTGTATCAAAATGTGTTACATATGTTTTTTCACTTTCTTTCCATAGGCAAAAATCAGCCAAGGTGTTTAAAAAGAAGTTAAAAGCATTTTCTGACCTACAAAATTCCCTACTGGCCTTTCTGGTATTCTAACCCATCCTTTATTCTATTATTGGTACAACAGAGTCTTTAACATACTAAACTTTTCACAAAATATTAAGAAAATTAACATAAAAATACTAATAAAATAAAACTCAGTAATATATGCTACCAATGTGTCTTCCAGGGTTAATATCTGATTCCATTTACATATTAGACATACCTTTGTGGGTAAGTCAACAACCAGGGAAATAAAGGAAATCTTAATCCAGTTCTTCTTTCAGAGGTTTTATTTTTATTTTCCTACTTCTGAACAAAGATAAACTTTCCTAGAGTTCCTCTGCAAACTCCATCTCATTTTCCCTTCTTCATGTCCTCTACCCCAAATATGAAGAGGAAAATGAATGTGGTAGTGATAATTGTAGTTGCTCTGTGTTGCGGATTTGATTCCAGGGTGCCCATTCCCATTTGTCCTGGTTGTCCAAGTTTACCTAATTCTAATGGTAAGATTGTTGCCACTGGTCAGGAGTATGGAATATTTTCGTAATGTCAATCTCTTTAAACTTACCCAAATCAAGTCAACTACATATAGTTTTATCAAAGAAAATCAGGCAAGCTTACGTAATCTGTTTATATGTGTTGTAATGTCAGAATACCTTACAAGAGGGTAGACTTTCAATGATAGAGAACTTTGTTTCAACTGTACTTTGATCATAGTCGTGTCAAAACACAAACGCACACACACTGCGGCAGCCATGGAGATGTGCTACACATATCTGTCTTCAAGAAAAAAACTTGTTTCTCAGCTTCAAGAAATGCAGTTACATACAGCTCCCAGATGTTACTGCCTTCAGTGTCTACCTCAGCTTTCCAGCAGAGGCCACGCTCTTCCCCCACATCCCCCAGCCAGTGATTGAGTGTGCTGCAGGTACCAGGACCTACTCATTTCTGCCCAATGTCAGACTCCCAGAAGGCCTCTTTGATCTAGAGCCTCCTGTTGGTTTGTCGGATACTGACTTGCATCTGCATCACAGCCTGAGGCTCTTCCTGCCCTATATCTCGCTCCCCTTCCTTCGGTTTCCTTTGCAGGTGTAAGACTGACTTCCTCCTCCCTTTGTCTTTCATGGGCATTACCTCCAATAATCTTGGACGGCTAATTGTCTCTCAGCATGTTCTCCTTCAGAGGACCCCAACTGATGCACACACCAGTAATTAACATTTTACCTTATAGTACTTGAGTTAAAAATGTGTGTATAATATTTATTTTTACACACACATATTTACACATAATCTCATGTACAGCATGAAGCAAAATGAGTACTTTTTGGTTTTTAGGGCTATCTAACTCGTCTCAACCTTTATGTAAGTTACTCCTAATTTATGACGCTTTTGTTAGGAAAGAAATTATGTCACCTCAACAGAAACTAGATCATAGCGTTCAGATCTGGATAAAGGAAACACAATAAGCAAACACCTTGTATTATACAGAAGAAGGTCTGCAGAGTGTTATTTCTTGTAATCACTAGCTATTTTTTAGGTTTTTGTTGTTGGGTTTTGTTTTACTTTTGTAGGTAAATACGATGTAGTAGATTTTCATTAGGTTCATAATAAAAAAAAATATTTATTCCCACAGGTCCCTACTGAGAAAATTGTTCTTTTTGCTCTGAGCTACAGCCATTGTTATTATGGAAAACTGAAATATACAATATTAAGACAGTTCTGTTCTTCATAAATAGCAATTATTAAAAATGACACAGGAGAATTATGCACTGAACAGAGATCTTGATTAGAAATAGCTATTTTAAATAGAGTGATAAAACTAGATATTTTATTTTATTTTATTTTATTTTATTTTTTTTGAGACGGAGTCTCGCTCTGTCGCCCGGGCTGGAGTGCAGTGGCCGGATCTCAGCTCACTGCAAGCTCCGCCTCCCGGGTTTACGCCATTCTCCTGTCTCAGCCTCCCGATTAGCTGGGACTACAGGCGCCCGCCACCTCGCCCGGCTAGTTTTTTGTATTTTAGTAGAGACGGGGTTTCACCGTGTTAGCCAGGAGGGTCTCGATCTCCTGACCTCGTGATCCGCCCGTCTCGGCCTCCCAAAGTGCTGGGATTACAGGCTTGAGCCACCGCGCCCGGCCAAAACTAGATATTTTAAATAGGATGATCAGGGTAGGTGATCAGGAGAAATGTAGTCAAATGAATGTTGTCCTTCAAAGCAGTCATTTTGGGAAAGTGTAAGTCATTCTGATGAAGTAATTTTTGATGAGATAGTTTTGTATGTCACTTTGGGAATTATAATTTAGTTTACAAAATGTTCACGACAACAAGTAACATTACTATATATTCACACTTTTTTAAAAAATCCTCAATTATCTGCTATTCTCAAATATCTGTTATCATAACCCTTTTTTTGGAGTAGCTCCTAAGTAGTTTCAAAAATGAAATACCCCTTCAAAGAGTGAAGATATGCCACATTGGAAGACGTGTTTAAAATACACAGTTTCCAAAACAAATCTTAGAAGAGGAATTTCAGAAGTTTCAAACAATGGCAAAATCACTTAAATGAGTTAATACTTCCCAATTATAAAGTTTGAAGGGTCAACCTGTATGTTTTTTTCCTCTGCTAACATTTAATCTTCTTACCTCTTAGTGATGAACCATTTATTTTCAGACTCCACTCCAAACATTTAGACAGCAATTTTTCCAAAATACTGTTATTCAGAAGATGCCTAAGCCCTTGAATTTACAAACAACAGTCTATCAACCTGTGCCAAATGTGGTCCTTTCTTAGAAGTAACATTGTTTTAAGATTCCCTCTATCATTGGGCTAACACAGGATTAGATTGTCAAATCAGACTAACGTGAATCAGCGATTTTAACTAGTATCACAATCTACTAAGTAATTTCGCATAAAGCAAATCACTAGCTCCCTACAGCCTTAAACATGTGCGTAAAGTCAGGAATTGCAGCAGCCACCTTAAGCCTATGAAATGATAAACTTAAAACTAAAAATTACAACATGAGGATGGTGGAGCAGACATACAGCAAGGATATGGATTCTGGATGACACTAAAGGGAGGCTAACACTACCTACCTTCACCTGCCTAGAGAGTTGTTATGTGAGAAAAAATAAACTACATTTTATTAAGCCTCTGTTTCGAGCTGAATATATTCCTAACAGGCATAGTCCTTAACAAATTGGATCAATCTTTATTTCATTTTGTCAGTCTAGGATCAACAGAGTTTCAAATAAATGATTAATAGATTATTTATTATATCTGCTGCCCTCTTTTTTCCACTGGGTAGAGCATTTTGTGAGATTAAAGATATGTCAGTAAGCATAGAAAAACTTTTGGCACTTATGGATTCTCTTTATTTTTTATGTCAATCTTAGACATATTTTATGGACCTATTTGTACTTCTTCTCCCACAAAGCCTTTCGATTTTTTTTCCCCATCATTTTAAAATTGTGAAAATCAAACAGGTTTATGCCACATTTCAAAATAAAAGTAAGGAGTAGGTCTTTTCTTTGAAACCAAAATAACTGAAGATGTCATGTTAAAAATTCCAAATACTTAGGTCACCATGATGATTCAATTGTTCTAGTATATAGACTATCTCATTATTATTTGCAAATAGTAAGCATCTACTATGCGTTCATCCTTGGGCTAAGCCATAAATGTAATAAAAAAGATTTACAGTCTGTAAAATGATTTTGCTCACTATTTTGTGGCCTGTTCATGTATGTTACATTGTCTCATGTTAGATAGTGTGGATTTCTGGAACAAAGGTTCTAAAACATCAGGAACCATAGGAGTCATCGAAGGCACTTATTAAGGATGCAGGTTTCTCGCCTCAGTCTCTAAATTCTGATCCAGTGAATCTATGGTAGAATCTAGTAATCTGCTTATATAATAAGCACCCTGAGAAATTATAATGGAATCAGATCAACAGGATATCATTTGAACAACTGTTCTGAAGAGCAAAACAATCTTTCCAGTTCTCTTTGCCTAGGATGATCGCTGATTCTTGGTTTACCAGTTGCTGATGAAAAGTGATGTAGGATTTATATTAGGTTGGTGCAAAAGTAATTGCAGTTTTTGCATAGCTTTAAAAAAAAAAAGGCAAACACCACAATTACTTTTGAACTAACCTAATACATATAATTTTAAATAAATGAAAATATGATGTACAGCCATCCCTCAGTATCCATGGGAGATTGGCTCCAGGACCTCTGGAGGATTCCAAATTTCACAGGCACTCAAGTCTCTTACATAAAATGGCTGAATATTTGCATATAGCCTATGCACATCCTCTCATACACTTTATCTCATCTCTAGATTACTTGTAATGCTCGAGACAATGTAAGTGCTATGTAAATAGCTGTTACACTATATTGTTTCGGGAATAATAATAAAAAAGAAGTCTGTTCATGTTCAGTATATATGCAAATTTTTTAAAATGGTTTCAACCTGCAGTTGGTTGAGTTCATGGATGTGGAACCCACAAATAAAGGGTTGACTGTATATAATAAAGTGTAAAGAGTCTTTGCTTGTTTCTTTTTGCTATAAGGATGTTTTCACACAGTTTCTATTATCATACCCTACTACTTTTGAAAGATGTTACCTATAATAAATGTCATAAAAAAGTTTAGAAATTTTATGACTTTTATATACTTTTGAAATTTATGATCTTCACCAATATTTGTTTGTAATGCTAGTTATATTAAATTGACTTTATCATAAGCAAAATATGTTTTAATCCTTTCTATTCGAGATCATAATTTAATTCATGTCTCTCTAGTATTCATTCGCATATAGACTATTTCATGGATAAGTTTGTAGTTCAAAATTCACATTAGAATTGCCATGACAGCATTGGATCACAATCTTCTTCAACGCTCTTCCAAGTGGTAGAATTTTTGAAGGTAGTGTCAGGCCTCTAAGTCCAAGTCAAGCCATCACATCCCCTGTGACTTGCACATATACACCCAGATGGCCTGAAGTAACTGAAGAATCACAAAAGAAGTGAAAATGCCCTGCCCCACCTTAACTGATGACATTCCACCACAAAAGAAGTGAAAATGGCCAGTCCTTGCCTTAAGCAATGATATTACCTTGTGAAAGTCCTTTTCCTGGCTCATCCTGGCTCAAAAGCTCCCCACTGAGCACCTTGTGACCTCCACTCCTGCCTGCCAGAGAACAACCCCCTTTTGACTGTAATTTTCCTTTACCTACCCAAATCCTATAAAACGGCCCCACCCTTATCTCCCTTCGCTGACTCTATTTTCGGACTCAGCCCGCCTGCACCCAAGTGATTAAAAAGCTTTATTGCTCACACAAAGCTGTTTGGTGGTCTCTTCACACAGACGTGCATGATAGGTAGATCATTTTGTCTTTGCTTCTTTTATTTAGTTACTCTTCTTCCTTTTCATTTACTTTTTGTGATTTGATGAGTTTTTATCATTGAGTCTAAAGTGAACTATTTAGTTATGACTGTAAAGCACTTCACATAATTAAAAAAATAGAAAATTTTCTCCACATGATGGAGAATGAATGAAATGTTTTAACACTTAGTATTACTAAAGTCAAAAGCAGGTTAAGTAAAAGAAGAGGAATTGAATAAAAATTCTTGACTTTCAGCAAAATATACACTAACAGATATATCAGAAGCATATCTTATTGGCCTGTGAAACTAAATTATTTCTACTTATCTCTTTATCATCTCCTTTAAATAAGTATGCCTTCCCAATTTTCCTTACCTTTCTGACCTTCCAGACTGTGTAATTGCATTTTCTTTTCTTTCCTCTTAGTCTCCTACACTCAATTTTTTCTGTCTGCTGCTTTGTCCCTGTATCAGATGGCCTCACTCTCTCCTTTTCCTTAATCCAAGGGTCCTTGCCAGGTCTCCAGCCAAGCTTCCTTCAACTCACACAGCTCTGGCTGCCAAGGCCTCTTCAAGGTGGCTGCTTTCTCTGCCTCCATTGTCTTTCCACTTCCCACTCACAATTGATCATGTTCCAAACTGCTGATATAAACTGCCTCAAATATAATTTTTATAATATTGTTTTCCGGCTTAAGTATCTGTAGTCTATTCTCTATTCCTCAATTTTGACAACTTTTTTTGTCTCCTGCATGGATTTGCTTGTAGCAGCCATGGCTACCCAAAGAGGTATGTGTAAGTGTCCTCTTAGCCAAGAGAAGCAGAGCATAGGAGATGAAGACCAAAAGACTCAGGAAAAGGTGACAGTGACACATTTGTATAAATTGGATGAGTTCCAACTATTTTGTGAAAGTGCATTATGCATGCTTGTTTGTTAAAAATCCATACTCTAGCCTGTTTCAATAAGAAATCCTAATTTGTCAGAAAGTAATAATGTCATTGTTTAGGTTCATAACAGATAAAGAGGGCAAATTTGAAAGTCTGAAACTCTAAAGGTGAATTCAGTCCAAGAAGGTCAGACATATAAATAAAAAATCTTGACCAAAAAACTGGCTTGCTAGGCATAGTAGAAAAACAAAAACAATGTTGCTACACAAGAAGAATTCTAATATATTTAGATTTTTAAAAGCACTTATACCAAAGATATATTAAAGCACAATATCACGCTGCAAAAATGGTGATAGGAAGGTAAAATCCATTATGAGCTAATTGGGAAGACAGCTCAAGACCACAAAAACAAAGCTTTTTAACATTCTTAGAAATGGCTAAAGAACAAGGGAAGAATAGGTCTGCTTTGAGAACAAATGGTCTCTTGTGACATTTGTTGGCAGTGGGAAAACATCTCAGCTTTATCCTTTTTTTCTCTGTCCATAAGATCACAAAACTGACAGTATAAAACCTACTAGCATGCAGAACTCAAAGCCAAGAATAAAAATTCAAGAGAGCATTTAGCACTCTAAAATAAGTGCTAGGATCCTGGTTAGGCAAATTACAGTTCAGGACTTAGAGAAATTGAAAACAATACCATTGAAATAGAAAGCCCCTAAGGGAAAAATTCTAAACATACATGCATGTGACCACCACCCGGGCTTACACAAACAACTTATCTGGAAAACCCCCAGCCGTTTGAGGTTGCGAAAAAGGCGGGAACCAGCCAGAAACTGCCGAATGTTCAACTTTAAATGCTAACCAATAATAAGCTTGTAACTACTGTTTCTCTGTGACTTGTTTGTACCTCGCTATAAAAGAAACCCTAAAACAGCAGCCGGGGCCTCTCTCTTTACCTGCCATTGTATAAAGCGGAGAGGTCCGGGTTCGAACT
>NW_016806622.1:1143340-1158572 GCF_001698545.2 Rhinopithecus bieti
CCTTGTGACCTCCACTCCTGCCTGCGAGAGAACAACCCCCTTTTGACTGTAATTTTCCTTTACCTACCCAAATCCTATAAAACGGCCCCACCCTTATCTCCCTTCGCTGACTCTATTTTCGGACTCAGCCCGCCTGCACCCAAGTGATTAAAAGCTTTATTGCTCACACAAAGCTGTTTGGTGGTCTCTTCACACAGACGTGCATGATAGGTAGATCATTTTGTCTTTGCTTCTTTTATTTAGTTACTCTTCTTCCTTTTCATTTACTTTTGTGATTTGATGAGTTTTATCATTGAGTCTAAAGTGAACTATTTAGTTATGACTGTAAAGCACTTCACATAATTAAAAAAATAGAAAATTTTCTCCACATGATGGAGAATGAATGAAATGTTTTAACACTTAGTATTACTAAAGTCAAAAGCAGGTTAAGTAAAAGAAGAGGAATTGAATAAAATTCTTGACTTTCAGCAAAATATACACTAACAGATATATCAGAAGCATATCTTATTGGCCTGTGAAACTAAATTATTTCTACTTATCTCTTTATCATCTCCTTTAAATAAGTATGCCTTCCCAATTTTCCTTACCTTTCTGACCTTCCAGACTGTGTAATTGCATTTTCTTTTCTTTCCTCTTAGTCTCCTACACTCAATTTTTTCTGTCTGCTGCTTTGTCCCTGTATCAGATGGCCTCACTCTCTCCTTTTCCTTAATCCAAGGGTCCTTGCCAGGTCTCCAGCCAAGCTTCCTTCAACTCACACAGCTCTGGCTGCCAAGGCCTCTTCAAGGTGGCTGCTTTCTCTGCCTCCATTGTCTTTCCACTTCCCACTCACAATTGATCATGTTCCAAACTGCTGATATAAACTGCCTCAAATATAATTTTATAATATTGTTTTCCGGCTTAAGTATCTGTAGTCTATTCTCTATTCCTCAATTTTGACAACTTTTTTTGTCTCCTGCATGGATTTGCTTGTAGCAGCCATGGCTACCCAAAGAGGTATGTGTAAGTGTCCTCTTAGCCAAGAGAAGCAGAGCATAGGAGATGAAGACCAAAAGACTCAGGAAAAGGTGACAGTGACACATTTGTATAAATTGGATGAGTTCCAACTATTTTGTGAAAGTGCATTATGCATGCTTGTTTGTTAAAATCCATACTCTAGCCTGTTTCAATAAGAAATCCTAATTTGTCAGAAAGTAATAATGTCATTGTTTAGGTTCATAACAGATAAAGAGGGCAAATTTGAAAGTCTGAAACTCTAAAGGTGAATTCAGTCCAAGAAGGTCAGACATATAAATAAAAAATCTTGACCAAAAAACTGGCTTGCTAGGCATAGTAGAAAACAAAACAATGTTGCTACACAAGAAGAATTCTAATATATTTAGATTTTAAAAGCACTTATACCAAAGATATATTAAAGCACAATATCACGCTGCAAAATGGTGATAGGAAGGTAAAATCCATTATGAGCTAATTGGGAAGACAGCTCAAGACCACAAAACAAAGCTTTTAACATTCTTAGAAATGGCTAAAGAACAAGGGAAGAATAGGTCTGCTTTGAGAACAAATGGTCTCTTGTGACATTTGTTGGCAGTGGGAAAACATCTCAGCTTTATCCTTTTTTTCTCTGTCCATAAGATCACAAAACTGACAGTATAAAACCTACTAGCATGCAGAACTCAAAGCCAAGAATAAAATTCAAGAGAGCATTTAGCACTCTAAAATAAGTGCTAGGATCCTGGTTAGGCAAATTACAGTTCAGGACTTAGAGAAATTGAAAACAATACCATTGAAATAGAAAGCCCCTAAGGGAAAATTCTAAACATACATGCATGTGACCACCACCCGGGCTTACACAAACAACTTATCTGGAAAACCCCAGCCGTTTGAGGTTGCGAAAAGGCGGGAACCAGCCAGAAACTGCCGAATGTTCAACTTTAAATGCTAACCAATAATAAGCTTGTAACTACTGTTTCTCTGTGACTTGTTTGTACCTCGCTATAAAAGAAACCCTAAAACAGCAGCCGGGGCCTCTCTCTTTACCTGCCATTGTATAAAGCGGAGAGGTCCGGGTTCGAACTCGTAATAAAGCGACCCGGCTATTTGGCTTTGACTCTGGACTCTGGTGGTCACTTACTGGGGTCTCGCGACTTCGGGCACAACACCATGAAATCTTTCTCTCTCTTAGCTCTTTGGTCATGTAGCATACCTTATATACAACTGAAGAGAAACAGATTGAGCACAGATTTATTGTGATGCCAAGACAAAAAAAAAAAACATTGAATGGAAACATCTAATATAATGGTAAATCAATCAGTTGTCAGATAAAATACATCTGCCAGTTTTTCTCATTATTCCTCTGAAGGAGATAGTGGTGAACTGGGTTCCTGAAAGAGGTAAGGTGGAATAGAGCCACAGCATTCTTCCTAAACTCAGAACACACACAGAGAGAAACTATATGATGGCTTGTGACCATTAAGTGTGAAAAGGCATTTCAACCCCATGTCAACTTTTTGGGGATTTATACTAATAATGCATTTATGGACATAAGTCAAATTTTAATACATGCAAAATGTCAGGCCTCTGAGCCCAAGCCAAGCCATCGCATCCTCCGTGACTTGCATGTCCGCATCCCCTGTGACTTGCACGTACACGCCTGTGAAGAATCACAAAAGTGCAAATGCACTGCCCCACCTTAACTGATGACATTCCACCACAAAAGAAGTGAAAATGGCCAGTCCTTGCCTTGAGTGATGCCATTACCTTGTGAAATTCCTTTTCCTGGCTCATCCTGGCTCAAAAGCTCCCCACTGAGCACCTTGCGACCCCACTCCTGCCTGCCAGAGAACAACCCCCCTTTGACTGTAATTTTCCTTTACGTACTCAAATCCTATAAAACGGCCCCACCCTTATCTCCCTTTGCTGACTCTCTTTTGGGACTCAGCCCGCCTGCACTCAGGTGATTAAAAAGCTTTATTGCTCGCACAAAGCCTGTTTGGTGGTCTCTTCACACGGACACACATGACACATATAATGTATAATCATCAACTCAGGGTAATATCTATTACATCAAATATTTATCATTTTTTGTGTTGAGTATTCCAAACCTTTTCTAGCTCTTTCGAAATATACAATAAATTATTGTTAATTATAGTCACCCTACAGTGCTGTTGAATGCTAGAACTTATTCTTTCTTTCTAACTATATTTTTATATCCATTAACCAACCTCTCTACATGCTCCCTTCCCCCTATCCTTCCCAACCTCCATGAGATCAACTTTTAGCCCCCACATATGAGTGAGAACAAACAATATTTTTCTCTCTGTGCTTGGCTTATATCACTTAACAAAATTTCCTTCAGTTCCACCTATGTTGCTGCAAGTGATAGGATTTCATTTTTTATAATGGAATACTATTCCATTGTGTATCTATACCACATTTGGTGTATCCATTTATTCATTAATGAATTTGTTCCATATTTTGGCTATTGCAAACAGTGCTGCAATAAACACAGAAGTGCAGGTAACTCTTCAACATAGTGATTTCAGTTTCCTTGGATATATACACAGCAGCAGGATTGCTGGATCATATGACAGTTCTATTTTTAGTTTTTTGAGGAACCTCCATACTGTTTTCCATAGTGACTGTATTAATTTACATTCGTACAAAGTTCCCTTTTCTCTACATCCTTGCCAACATTTATTTTTCTCTTTTTGATAATAGCCATTTTACTGGGGTGAGATGAGATCTCATTGTGGTTTTGAGTTGTATTTCCCTAATGATTAGTGATGTTGAGCATTTTTCATATGTCTTTTGGCCATTTGTATGTCTTCTTTTGAGAAATGCCTATTCAGATTATCTACCCATTTTAAAAATGGATTATTTGATTTTTTGCTATTGATTTGGTTTCTTATATATTCTGGTTATTAATCTCTTGTTGGATGGATAGTTTGCAACTTTTGCTGTGAGACAGGCCTGCAGAGCAGTGTTGAGCTAAGGAAGGGCATGCTGACTCCCACAAGCTAAAGCAAGAAGGGATTTATGCAACTAATATATTGATCCTTAACTCTAAAATATCACAATGAAATTATTTTTTGTCCAATTTCTGATTTACATTCTTTGACAAGGCTTTCTTCCTCATTTTTAACTAGATTTTAAACTACATTTCCTATTAACTACCTCTCTAGGTACTTTTGGTCATCCAGACTTAGTCTAACACATTTTAAAACTTAAAACTTATATCCAAATTCAAATTACCTCTCTCCTTCTGCCAGTATAGGTCTTGTGGCCTTCTGTGCTATATAGAAAGGAAGGGGCAGCCTATTTGTATAACACTTCACTCTCTTTTTTATTTCTAGGTTTGAATGGACTCATTATTGGGGTAGGTAGAGGAATTCTGTAATATTTCAAACATCTTGACTTAGCTTCATGAGGTCATGTAACTCTTCCTCTAGTTCATCAGTGCTCTGGACTGACACTGACAGCTTTTGTGTCTCCTGTATGGCATGTTTCCACTCTCTCTCACATGAGTTGAGTATGAGTACTTCAAAAGAGCCCTCCCTGCAGGGACTTCCTGCTACAGAGCTTCCTAAAGTGAAAGATCATTTTCTTTCATCATCTCAGCTCTGCACCCACCATCCACCCATGCCCTGGCAGTCTTCCCTCTTTGGTGTACTTCTGGTAAGTGAACTTGCACCTAACTACCATCTGCACTATCCATGAAATTTCTAAGAAACTCATACATCTTTGCCAATCTGCCTTTGTCCCTTCCCTTCTCTCTCTAATACTCCTTTTCCCTCATCCAATAGCTACAAAAATAGATCAACCAGGCCACTCTCTAAGCATATGAGATCCAGCCAGGAGATTATTTACCAGATTAATTTTCTTACAAGCGTTCCCAATTACAATCAGCAATTTCTCTTGGACCCACAGCCCATTCTCTTTGCTTTCAAAAGGAATGGGAAGAACCTATCACCTCAAGCACTGCACTCCCTACTGAAGTCCATATTCTAGCATCCTCCCTTTCTCCTCCACAGACATTTTCTTGTGTCTTGTGGGCTGAATGAGGTAGAGGTGCAAAATGGTTTATCAGAGAAAGGTAAACCCTGATAAACCCTAGGGAAATTATGTCAATTTTTCTTCTCCTTGATAAACCCTAGGGAAATGATGTCAATTTTTAGTTACTTGGGGGGTAGCTTTTGATGCAGAAGTTTTTGCTCCTTAGTTCAGCTAAAAATCAGGCTTTTGTCACGTGACCAGGAAAGATTAGGCATGCAGACACATCGAAAGGTGAGGAGAGTAGAACTTATTTTTTAAAAAAACTCTCAGTGAAAAAAGAAGAGGTCCTGCTAACATACTCTCACCTCCTAGACTGAATGCCAGGCCACCATACACACTCATGTTTAAAAGAGAAAGAGAGCATGAAGTTTTGGGAAATTTGCAGCCTGACCACATAGTAGAAAATAAAAACCCATTTTCCAGGAAGGAATTCAAGCCAGTTGCAGAAATTTGCATAAGTAATGAGTGTCAGGCCTCTGAGCCCAAGCTAAGCCATCATATCCCCTGTGACCCGCATGTATACATCCAGATGGCCTGAAGTAAGTGAAGAATCACAAAAGAAGTGAAATTTAAATGGCCTGTTCCTCCCTTAACTGATGATATTACCTTGTGAAATTCCTTCTCCTGGCTCATCCTGGTTCAAAACCTCCCCCACTGAGCACCTTGTGTCTCCCACCCCTGCCTGCCAGAGAACAACCCCCTTTGACTGTAATTTTCCACTACCTACCCAAATCCTATAAAACGGCCCCACCCCTACCTCCCTTCACTGACTCTTTTCGGACTCAGTCTGCCTGCACCCAGGTGAAACAAATAGCCTTGTTGCTCACACAAAGCCTGTTTGGTGGTCTCTTCACACGGACGCGGGTGACAATTGGTGCTGAAGATCCAGGACAGGAAGACTCCTTTGGGAGACCAGTCCCCTGTCCTCGCCCCCACTCTGTGAGGAGACCCACCTACGACCTCTGGTCCTCAGACCAACCGGCCCAAGGAACATTTCACCAATTTTAAATTGGGTAAGCGGCGTTTTTTACTCTCTTCTCCAACCTCTCTCACTATCTCTCAGCCTCTTTCTCCTTTCAATCTTGGTGCCATCTTTCAATCTCTCCCTTCTCTTAATTTCAGTTCCTTTCCTTTTCTGGTAGAGACAAAGGGGACGCATTTTATCCGTGGACCCAAAACTCCTGCACCAGTCACGGACTCGGGAAAACAGTCTTCCCTTGGTGTTTAATCACGTGAGGACGCCTGCCTGATTATTCACCCACATTTCAGAGGTGTCTGATCACACGGGGACGCCTCCCTTGGTCATTCACCCACATTCCCTTGGTGGCAAGTCAATTGCAGGGACGCCTGCTTTGGCTGTTCACCCACATTGCAGCCCAGGGCTGCTCACCCAACCCCTTCTCTCCGTGTCGCTACCCCCTCTTTTCTCCCCACTTTCCTGGGGGACAAGCACCCTCAACCCCTTCTCTCCGTGTCTCTACCCTCTCTTTTCTCTGGACTTGCCTCCTTCACTATAGGCAACCTTCCACCCTCCATTCCTCCTTCTTCTCCCTTAGCCTGTATTTTCAAGAACTTAAAACCTCTTCAACTCACACCTGACCTAAAATGTAAATGCCTTATTTTCTTGTGCAATGCCACTTAACCCCAATACAAACTTGATAATGGCTCCAAATGGCCAGAAAATGGCACTTTTGATTTCTCCATCCTACAAGACCTAAATAATTCTTGCCGTAAAATAGGCAAGCGGTCTGAGGTGCCTGATGTCCAGGCATTCTTTTACACATGGGTCCCTCCCTAGTCTCTGTTCCGATGCAGCTTGTCCCAAATCTTCCTTCTTTCCCTCCCACTTGTCCCTTCAGTCCCAACCCCAAGCGTCTCTGAGTCTTTTGAATCTTCCTTTTCTACGGACCCTCTGACCTCTCCCCTCCTCCCCAGGCCGAGCGAGGTCGTAATTTTTCCTCAGCCTTCGCTCCCCCGTCCTATAATCTTTTATCACCTCCCCTCCTCACACCCGGTCTGGCTTACAGTTTCGTTCTGTGACTAGCCCTCCCCACCTGCCCAGCAATTTCCTCTTAAAAGGTGGCTGAAGCTAAAGGCATAATCAAGGTTAATGCTCCTTTTCTTTATCCCACCTCTCCCAAATTAGTTAGCGTTTAGGCTCTTTTCATCAAATATGAAAACCCAGCCCAGTTCATGGCTTGTTTGGCAGCAACCCTGAGATGCTTTACAGCCCTACACCCTGAAAGGTCAGAAGGCCTTATTATTCTCAATATATATTTTATTTTATTACCCAGTCCACTCCCGACATTAAATAAAGCTCCAAAAATTAAATTCTGGCCCTCAAACCCCAAAACAGGATTTAACCTCGCCTTCAAGGTGTACAATAATAGAAAAAGTTACAATTACTTGCCTCCACTGTGAGAGAAACTCCAGCCACATCTCCAGCACACAGGAACTTCCAAACACCTAAACTGTAGCAGCCAGGCGTTCCTCCAGGACCACCTCCCCTAGGAACTTGCTTCAAGTGCTGGAAATCTGGCCACTGGGCCAAGGAATGTCCACAGCCTAGGATTCCTCCTAAGCTGTGTCCCATCTGTGCAGGACCCCACGGAAAATCGGACTGTTCAACTCACCCAGCAGCCACTCCCAGAGCCCCTGGAACTCTCTGGCCCAAGGCTCTCTGACCGCCTCCTTCTCAGATCTTCTCGGCTTAGTGGCTGAAAACTGACACTGCCCAATCACCTTGGAAGCCTACAGGACCATCACAGACGCTTTGGGTAACTCTTACAGTGGAGGGCAAGTCTGTCTGCTACTTAATCAATACGGAGGCTACCCACTCCACATTACCTTCTTTTCAAGGGCCTGTTTCCCTTGCCTCCATAACTGTTGTGGGTATGATGGCCAAGCTTCAAAACCCCTTAAAACTCTCCCACTCTGGTGACAACTTGAACAACCTTCTTTTATGCACTCTTTTTTAGTTATCCCCACCTGCCCAGCTTCCTTATTAGGCTGAGACATTTTAACCAAATTATCTGCATTTTAACTAAATTATCTGCTTCCCTGGCTATTCCTGGACTACAGCCGCATCTCGTTGCCACCCTCCTTCCCAACCCAAAGCCACCTTTGCATCTTCTTCTCGTATCCCCACACCTTAACCCACAAGTATGGGATACCTCTACTCCCTCCCTGGCAACCGATCATACGCCCTTACCATCCCATTAAAACCTTATCACCCCACTCAACACCAATATCCCATCACACAGCACACTTTAAAAGGATTAAAGCCTGTTATCACTCACCTGCTACAGCATGGGTTTCTAAAACCTATAAATTCTCCTTACAATTTCCCCATTTTACCTGTACAGAAACCAGACAAGTCTTAGAGGTTAGTTCAGGATCTGTGCCTTATCAACCAAGTTGTTTTGCCTGTGCACCTCGTGGTGCCAAGCCCATATACTCTCCTATCCTCAGTACCTCCCTCCACAACCCATTATTCTGTTCTAGATCTCAAACATGCTTTCTTCACTATTCCTTTGCACTTGTCATCCCAGTCTCTCTTTGCTTTCACTTGGACTGACCCTAACACTCATCAGGCTCAGCAAATTACCTGGGCTGTACTGCAACAAAGCTTCACAGACAGTCCCCATTACTTCAGTCAAGCCCAAATTTCTTCCTCATCTGTTACCTATCTCAGCATAATTCTCATAAAAACACACGTGCCCTGCCTGCCGATCATATCTGACTAACCTCCCAAACCCCAATCCCTTTTACAAAACAACAACTCCTTTTAGAGGCCCTAAAAATCACAAACTATGCTCAACTCACTCTCTACAGTTCTCATAACTTCCAAAATCTATTTTCTTCCTCCTACCTGATGCATATACTTTCTGCTCCCCAGCTCCTTCAGCTATACTCACTCTTTGTTGAGTCTCCCACAATTACCATTGTTCCTGGCCCAGACTTCAATCCGACCTCCCACATTATTCCTGATACCACACGTGACCCCCATGACTGTATCTCTCTGATCCACCTGATATTCAGTCTATTTCCCCATATTTCCTCCTTTCCTGTTCCCCACCCTGAACACACTTGGTTTATTGATGGCAGTTCCACCAGGCCTAATCACCACTCACCAGCAAAGGCAGGCTATGCTATAGTATCTTCCACACCTATCGTTGAGGCTACCACTCTGCTACCTCCACTACCTCTCAGCAAGCTGAACTCATTGCCTTAACTTGGGCCCTCACTCTTGCAAAGGGACTACACATCAATATTTATACTGACTCTAAATATGCCTTCCATATCCTACACCACCATGCTGTTATATGGGCAGAAAGAAATTTCCTCACTACACAAGGGTCTTCCATTATTAATGCCTCTTAAACTTTTCTCAAAGCCACTTTACTTCCAAAGGAAGCTGGTGTCATTCACTGCAAGGGCCATCAAAAGGCATCAGATCCCATCACTCAGGACAATGCTTATGCTGATAAGGTAGCTGAAAAAGCAGCTAGGGTTCCAACTTCTATCCCTCATGGCAGTTTCTCTCTCCTTCTCATCTGGCCACTCCCACCTACTCCCTCACTGAAACTTCCACCTATCTCTTCCCACACAAGGCAAATTGTTCTTAGATCAAAGAAAATATCTCCTTCCAGTCCCACAGACCCATTCTATTCTGTCGTCATTTCATAACCTCTTCCATGTAGGTTACAAGCCACTAGTCTGCCTCTTAGAACCTCTCATTTCCTTTTCATCATGGAAATCTATCCTCAAGGAAATCACTTCTCAGTGTTCCATCTGCTGTTCTACTAGTCCTCAGGAATTTCACAGGCCCCCCTCCCTTCCCTACACATCAAGCTCGGGGATTTGCCCCCGCCCAGGTCTGGCAAATTGACTTTATTCACACGCCTCGAGTCAGAAAACTAAACTATCTCTTGGTCTAGGTAGACACCCAACATTGGATGGGTAGAGGCCTTTCCCACAGGGTCTGAGAAGGCCACCGTGGTCATTTCTTCCTTTCTGTCAGAAATAATTCCTTGGTTTGACCTTCCCACCTCTATACAGTCTGATAATAGACTGGCTTTTATTAGTCAAATCACCCAAGCAGTTTCTCAGGCTCTTGGTATTCAGGGAAATAGTGGTCTTTTAAAAACACAAGCTCAGCCACCAACTTAAAAAGGACTGGACAATACTTTTACCACTTGCCCTTCTCAGAATTCGGGCCTGTCCTCAGAATGCTACAGGGTACCACCATTTAAGCTCCTGTATAGACGCTCCTTTTTATTAGGCCCCAATCTCATTCCAGACACCAGACCAACCTGGACTGTGCCCCAAAATACTTGTCATCCCTACTATCTTCTGTCTAGTCATACTGCTATTCACCATTCTCAACTACTCATAAATGCCCTGTTCTTGTTTATACTGCCAGTTTATACTCTTTCTCCAAGTTATCACAGCTGATATCTCCTGGTGCTATCCCCAAATCACCACACTTAACTCCCTCTTAAAGTAAATAAATAATCTTTGCTGGCAGGGCTATGCTGAACCTCCTTAAGCACTCTCTAATTGGATGTCCTGGGTCCTCCCAATTCTTAGTCCTTTAATACCTGTTTTTCTCCTTGTCTTATTCCGTTCTTTTTTCAATTCATACAAAACCGTATCCAGGCCATCACCAATAATTCTATATGACAAGTGTTTCTTCTAACAACCCCACAATATCACCCCTTACCACAAAATCTTCCTTCAGCTTAATCTCTCCTACTCTAGGTTCCCATGCTGCCCGAATCCCGCTCAAAACAGCCCTGAGAAACATCGCCCATTATCTCTCCATATCACCCCCAAAAATGTTCACTGCCCCAACACTTTAATACTATTTTGTTTTATTTTTCTTATTAATATAAGAAGACAGGAATGTCAGGCCTCTGAGCCCAAGCTAAGCCATCATATCTCCTGTGACCCGCATGTATACATCCAGATGGCCTGAAGTAAGTGAAGAATCACAAAAGAAGTGAAACTTAAATGGCCTGTTCCTCCCTTAACTGATGATATTACCTTGTGAAATTCCTTCTCCTGGCTCATCCTGGTTCAAAACCTACCCCACTGACTACCTTGGGTCCCTCACCCCTGCCCCTCACAGAACAACCCCCTTTGACTGTAATTTTCCACTACCTACCCAAATCCTATAAAACGGCCCCACCCCTACCTTCCTTCACTGACTCTTTTTGGACTTAGCCCACCTGCACCCAGGTGAAATAAACAGTCTTGTTTCTTACACAAAGCCTGTTTGGTGGTCTCTTCACATGGAGGAGTAACAATGAGGAGCTGAATGCTAATAGTCAAGACAATGGGAAAAATGTCTCCAGAGCATGTTAGAGACTTTTACAGCAGCCACTCCCATCACAGGCCCAGAGACCTAGGAGGGAAAAATGGCTTTGTGGACCCAGGGCCCTGTTACTCTGTGAAGCCTCAGAACTTGGTGCCCTGCATCCCAGCCACTCCAGCTACAGCCATGGCTAAAAGGGGCCAAGATACAGCTCAGGCTGTTGCTTCAGATGATGCAAGCCCTAAACCTTGGCAGCTTCCATGTGGTATTGGGCCTGCAGGTGCACTGAAGACAAAAGTTGAGCTTTGGAAGCCTCCACCTAGAGTTGAGAGGAGGTATGGAAATGCCCAGATTCCCAGGCAGAAATCTGCTTCAGGGGAGGAACCCTCACAGAGAACCTCTACTAGGGCAATGCAGAGGGGAAATGTGGGTTGGTACCCCCACACAGAGTCTCCACTGGAGTACTGCCTAGTGGAGCTATAAGAAGAGGGCTACCATCCTCCAGATCCCAGAAAGGTAGATCTACTGACAACTTGCACTGTGCAATCAGAAAAGCTGCAGACACTCAATGCCAGCCTTTGAAAGAAGCTGTACAGGCTGAACCCTGCAGAGCCACAAGGACGGAGCTGCCCAAGGCCTTGGGAGCCCACCCCTTGCATCAATGTGCCCTGGATGTGAAACATAAGAGTCAAAGGAGATTTTGGAGCTTTANACCTATCGTTGAGGCTACCACTCTGCTACCTCCACTACCTCTCAGCAAGCTGAACTCATTGCCTTAACTTGGGCCCTCACTCTTGCAAAGGGACTACACATCAATATTTATACTGACTCTAAATATGCCTTCCATATCCTACACCACCATGCTGTTATATGGGCAGAAAGAAATTTCCTCACTACACAAGGGTCTTCCATTATTAATGCCTCTTAAACTTTTCTCAAAGCCACTTTACTTCCAAAGGAAGCTGGTGTCATTCACTGCAAGGGCCATCAAAAGGCATCAGATCCCATCACTCAGGACAATGCTTATGCTGATAAGGTAGCTAAAAAGCAGCTAGGGTTCCAACTTCTATCCCTCATGGCAGTTTCTCTCTCCTTCTCATCTGGCCACTCCCACCTACTCCCTCACTGAAACTTCCACCTATCTCTTCCCACACAAGGCAAATTGTTCTTAGATCAAAGAAAATATCTCCTTCCAGTCCCACAGACCCATTCTATTCTGTCGTCATTTCATAACCTCTTCCATGTAGGTTACAAGCCACTAGTCTGCCTCTTAGAACCTCTCATTTCCTTTTCATCATGGAAATCTATCCTCAAGGAAATCACTTCTCAGTGTTCCATCTGCTGTTCTACTAGTCCTCAGGAATTTCACAGGCCCCCCTCCCTTCCCTACACATCAAGCTCGGGGATTTGCCCCGCCCAGGTCTGGCAAATTGACTTTATTCACACGCCTCGAGTCAGAAAACTAAACTATCTCTTGGTCTAGGTAGACACCCAACATTGGATGGGTAGAGGCCTTTCCCACAGGGTCTGAGAAGGCCACCGTGGTCATTTCTTCCTTTCTGTCAGAAATAATTCCTTGGTTTGACCTTCCCACCTCTATACAGTCTGATAATAGACTGGCTTTTATTAGTCAAATCACCCAAGCAGTTTCTCAGGCTCTTGGTATTCAGGGAAATAGTGGTCTTTTAAAACACAAGCTCAGCCACCAACTTAAAAGGACTGGACAATACTTTTACCACTTGCCCTTCTCAGAATTCGGGCCTGTCCTCAGAATGCTACAGGGTACCACCATTTAAGCTCCTGTATAGACGCTCCTTTTATTAGGCCCCAATCTCATTCCAGACACCAGACCAACCTGGACTGTGCCCCAAAATACTTGTCATCCCTACTATCTTCTGTCTAGTCATACTGCTATTCACCATTCTCAACTACTCATAAATGCCCTGTTCTTGTTTATACTGCCAGTTTATACTCTTTCTCCAAGTTATCACAGCTGATATCTCCTGGTGCTATCCCCAAATCACCACACTTAACTCCCTCTTAAAGTAAATAAATAATCTTTGCTGGCAGGGCTATGCTGAACCTCCTTAAGCACTCTCTAATTGGATGTCCTGGGTCCTCCCAATTCTTAGTCCTTTAATACCTGTTTTCTCCTTGTCTTATTCCGTTCTTTTTTCAATTCATACAAAACCGTATCCAGGCCATCACCAATAATTCTATATGACAAGTGTTTCTTCTAACAACCCCACAATATCACCCCTTACCACAAAATCTTCCTTCAGCTTAATCTCTCCTACTCTAGGTTCCCATGCTGCCCGAATCCCGCTCAAAACAGCCCTGAGAAACATCGCCCATTATCTCTCCATATCACCCCAAAATGTTCACTGCCCCAACACTTTAATACTATTTTGTTTTATTTTCTTATTAATATAAGAAGACAGGAATGTCAGGCCTCTGAGCCCAAGCTAAGCCATCATATCTCCTGTGACCCGCATGTATACATCCAGATGGCCTGAAGTAAGTGAAGAATCACAAAAGAAGTGAAACTTAAATGGCCTGTTCCTCCCTTAACTGATGATATTACCTTGTGAAATTCCTTCTCCTGGCTCATCCTGGTTCAAAACCTACCCCACTGACTACCTTGGGTCCCTCACCCCTGCCCCTCACAGAACAACCCCTTTGACTGTAATTTTCCACTACCTACCCAAATCCTATAAAACGGCCCCACCCCTACCTTCCTTCACTGACTCTTTTGGACTTAGCCCACCTGCACCCAGGTGAAATAAACAGTCTTGTTTCTTACACAAAGCCTGTTTGGTGGTCTCTTCACATGGAGGAGTAACAATGAGGAGCTGAATGCTAATAGTCAAGACAATGGGAAAATGTCTCCAGAGCATGTTAGAGACTTTTACAGCAGCCACTCCCATCACAGGCCCAGAGACCTAGGAGGGAAAATGGCTTTGTGGACCCAGGGCCCTGTTACTCTGTGAAGCCTCAGAACTTGGTGCCCTGCATCCCAGCCACTCCAGCTACAGCCATGGCTAAAAGGGGCCAAGATACAGCTCAGGCTGTTGCTTCAGATGATGCAAGCCCTAAACCTTGGCAGCTTCCATGTGGTATTGGGCCTGCAGGTGCACTGAAGACAAAAGTTGAGCTTTGGAAGCCTCCACCTAGAGTTGAGAGGAGGTATGGAAATGCCCAGATTCCCAGGCAGAAATCTGCTTCAGGGGAGGAACCCTCACAGAGAACCTCTACTAGGGCAATGCAGAGGGGAAATGTGGGTTGGTACCCCACACAGAGTCTCCACTGGAGTACTGCCTAGTGGAGCTATAAGAAGAGGGCTACCATCCTCCAGATCCCAGAAAGGTAGATCTACTGACAACTTGCACTGTGCAATCAGAAAAGCTGCAGACACTCAATGCCAGCCTTTGAAAGAAGCTGTACAGGCTGAACCCTGCAGAGCCACAAGGACGGAGCTGCCCAAGGCCTTGGGAGCCCACCCCTTGCATCAATGTGCCCTGGATGTGAAACATAAGAGTCAAAGGAGATTTTGGAGCTTTAAGATTTAACGAGACCCAGGGCAGTGGCTCACACCTGTCATCTCAGCACTTTGGGAGGCTGAGGCGGGCAGATCACCTGAAGTTAGGAGTTCAAGACCAGCCTGGCCAACGTGGTGAAACCCTGTCTCTACTACAAATGCAAAAATTAGCTGGGCAGGGTGGCAGATGCCTGTAATCCTGGCTACTCAGGAGCCTGAGGCAGGAGAATTGTTTTGCCCCAGGAGGCGGAGGTTGCAGTGAGCCGAGATCACGCCATTGCACTCCAGTCTGGGCGACAGAGTGAGACTCATCTCAAAAA
>NW_016806622.1:1161662-1187064 GCF_001698545.2 Rhinopithecus bieti
TTTTGAGATGCAGTCTCACTTTGTCACCCAGGCTGGAGTGCAGTGGCATGATCTCGGCTCACTGCAAGCTCCACCTCCTGGGTTCACGCCATTCTCCTGCCTCAGCCTCCCAAGTAGCTGGGACTACAGGCACCCGCCACCATGCCCAGCTAATTTTTTGTATTTTTTAGTAGAGATGAGGTTTCACCATGTTAGCCAGGATGGTCTTAATCTCCTGACCTCGTGATCCGCCCGCCTTGGTCTCCCAAAGTGGATTAGAGGTCTCTTGATAGAGAAGAAGAGAAGAATGGATGTTGAGTTTGTCCCTAGTGAAGAAGTCTTTCCACCACAACAATTCTGAGCAAAGCAATAAGTTATTTTTAATTTGGTTCCCTGGTCACTGACTTTTACTGCCATGTAAAGGAAATAGGGGCCAATGAAACACTCAGTTTAAACCAAACACTACAATATGTCAAAGTATATGCCTTATTTTGAGAAGTTAGTAGCATCATTCTTATATAAGGAAGGATATTAACAATAACAATAGATCAAGGGCCTACTAATACCTAAGTCATTGTATTAGTCTGTTTTCATGCTGCTGATAAAGACATGCCCGAGACTGGGCAATTACAAAAGAAAGAGGTTTAATTAGACTCACAGTTCCACATGGCTGGGAAGGCTTCACAATCATGACGGTAGGCAAGGAGGAGCAAGTCACATCTTACATGGATGATGGCAGGCAAAGAGAGAACTTGTGTGGGGATATTTCTGTTCTTAAAACCACCAGATCTGTTGGGGTGATCAGTCCCAACCACCGGCCATGGGTACCCGAAGTCCAGTGGTGACAACGGAATGAGAAAAGACAAGTTAAGAGTAAAAGCAGGTCCAGGAGGCCATCTACTAGAGTGAAGACTGCAGAAGGCCCAGAGCACTGGTTTCCTGAAAATTTACTGAGTACAATATTTTTGATCTAAGAAGCAGATGGTACGGTGTGAAACGGTGAAGGTGGGTGAGCGTGCATCATTCGAAAGATGTATAGCAGTGGTGGTTAGGTGAATTTCCTTTAAGCTCAAAGTGTATGTCTAACTACTATGATCATCTTTAACTTATCAGGCTGCAGTTGGTGGGAGTTGGTTTTACAAGGAGCCAGGATGTCTGGTCACATTCCAATGCTTCAAGGGAGTGTTTCAGCCCAGATCATTCTGTGTAAAGCCACAGAGTAGGTCATGGGGGGCACATGGCTTGGGGGCACAATGGCAATAATGAGGTGTTTCTTCTCAGATGCCCCCTATGGTGTTCCATAGGTGTCCTCCACAGGGATGACTGACTACACTGGCACCCCATAAACCCTTCCACCAGCAAGATCTCATAAAACTTATTGACTATCATCAGAACATCATGCCCCCATGATTCAATTACCTCCCACCAAGTTCCTCCCACAATACATGGAAATTCAAGATGAGATTTGGGTGAGGACACAGCCAAACCATATTATTCCACCCCCGGCCCCTCCCAAATCTCATGTCCTCACATTTCAAAACCAATCATGCCTTCCCAACAGTCCCCCAAAGTCTTAACTCTTTGCAGCATTAACCCAAAAGTCCACAGTCCAAAATGTCATCTGACACAAGGCAAGACCCTTTCGCCTATGAGCCTGTAAAATCCAAAATAAGTTAGTTACTTCCTAGATACAATGGTGGTACAGGCATTGGGTAAATACAGTCATTCCAAATGGAAGAAATTGGCCAAAACAAAGGGGCTACAGGGCCCATGCAAGCCTGAAATCCAGCAGGGCAGTCAAATCTTAAAACTCCAAAATGATCTCCTTTAACTCTATGTCTCACACCCAGGTCATGGTAATACAAGAGGTGGGTTCTCATGGTGTTGGGCAGCTCAACCCCTGTGGCTTTGCAGGGTACAGCCTCCCTCCCAGCTGCTTTCACCAGCTGGCATTGAGTGCCTGCAGCTTTTCCAGGTGCATTGTGCAAGCTGTCAGTGGATCTATCATTCTGGGGTCTGGAGGATGGTGGCCCTCTTCTCACAGGTCTACTAGGCAGTACCCCAGTAGGGACTCTGTGGGGGCTCTGACCCCACATTTCCCTTCCACACTGCCCTAGCAGAGGTTCTCCCCCTGAGGGCACCACCCCTACAGCAAACTTCTGCTTGTGCACTTGCAGGCTCAACACCATGTGGAAGCTGCCAAGGCTTGAGGCTCGCACCCTCTGAAGCTACATCCCAAGTTCTACATTGGCCTTTTTCAGCCATGACTCGAGCTGGTGGGATGCAGGGCACCAAGTCCCTAGACCGCACACAGCATGGGGACCCTGGGCCCAGCCCATAAACCACTTTTTCATCTGGGGCCTCTATGGCTGTGATGGGAGGGGCTGCCGGCAAAGGTCTCTGACATGCCCTGGAGACATTTTCTTCTGTCTTGGTGATTAACATTCGACTCCTTGCTTATGCAAATTTCTTTCGCCACCTTGAATTCCTCCTCAGAAAATGTGATTTTTTTTTTCTATTGCATTGTCAGGCTGCAAATTTTCCAAAGTTTTATGCTTTGTTTTCCTCTTTAAACTGAATGGCTTTAACAGCACCCAATTTACCTCTCGAATGCTTTGCTGTTTAGAAATTTCTTCTGCCAGATACGCTAAATCATCTCTCTCAAGTTCAAAGCTCCACAAATCTCTAGAGCAGGGGCAAAATGCCACCAGTCTCTTTGCTGACACGTAACAAGAGTTACCTTTGCTCCAGTTCCCAACAAGTGCCTCATCTGCATCTGAGACCACCTCAGCCTGGACTTTATTATTCATATCACTATCAGCATTTTTGTCAAAGCCATTCAACAAGTCTCTAGGAAGTTCCAAACTTTCCCACATTTTCCTGTCTTCTTCTGAGCCCTCCAAATTGTTCCAGCCTCTGCCTGTTACCCAGTTCCAAAGTTGTTTTCACATTTTCGGGTATCTTTACAGCAGTGCCCCACTCAAATGGTGCCAGTTCACTGTACTAGTTGTTTTCACGCTGCTAATAAAGACATATCCAAGACTGGGCGATTTACAAAAGAAAGAGGTTTGATTGGACTCACAGTTCCATCTGGGTGAGGAGGCCTCACAATCATCGTGGAAGGCAAGGAGGAGCAAGTGACATCTTGCATGGATGGCAGCAGGCAAAGAGAGCTTTTACGGAGAGACTCCCATTTTTAAAACTATCAGATCTCAGGAGACTTATTCACTATCATGCGAATAGAACAGGAAAGACCTGGCCCCATGATTCAATTACCTCCCACCAGGTCCCTCCCACAACACATGGAAATTCAAGATGCGATTTGGGTGGGGACACAGCCAAACCAGATCAGTCATCTTTCTTTACTCTATACATAGTCCTTCCTGAACACTTACTTAATGATTTATAATTAAGCAGTACACAAATAATTCAAAAAGCGAGTTAAACTTTTTTTTTTTGTAAAATCCAAATCAAGTACACAGGAACCACATTTGATGTTTAAAAAAATGCATGAGATTAAAACAACACCTTTTCAGAAACAAATGGAATCTCCAAAAGTAAAAGACAATTTCTATAGATAAAGGAACGAATATATAGAGTGAATAAATACCTTTTGAAGTTTGTACAGCAGATCTACGGAATGAATGCACAATGTGGGTTTGATGCTTGTTTCACTGTAATATTAATCTACTAGCACCATTATTTTATTTGCAGGATCTTAAATGTCAAGCTAAAAGTAAAATTTTTTCTTTTATATTTTTTCTTCAAAAGTATTTTAATTTAGTGCTAAAAGACAGAATGGCATTGATTCTTCGTCTGCATAGAGAACAGCTCACTTCCTTCGAGTAGATTTATTTTGATCTATATAAACACCACACACACAAAAAAAAACCCTCACATATGCTCTGCATTTTTATAGCTTCTTTTAAAGCAAACTCTCTCTTCCTGGAAGGTCCCATCCCTTCTTCAGGATATCTCTGTTCCTCCCACTACCTCAAACACAACTGCTATTGTCCTTGTTGCATCCACATCACCCTGTGCATCTATTATAAGCACTTTCCACCCCATAATATAGTTAATAGATGTATGTTCCCCTAATGAGATATAAGTTCCTCTAGGGCAGGAGCACATATATTATGCATCTTTGTAGAAACAGAATCAGCCACGGGATCTGGCACACAGTAGGAGCTCAACAAAAGAATGTTGAAGTCATGAATGTGATAGTAATAGATACTAAATTGTTCTGAATCAATAAATTTTCATTTGGGAAAATAGAGCATTAGGAAAGGATATTTCTTAGGATTTTTTTTCACCTTCAGGTAACATAAAACTGAAAAAAAAAAAAAACTGGTTTAAATTTAAATTAAAATATGGAAATGAATTTGTTCCCTTAGCTGAAAATTCCAAATGTGAAGCAGCCCTCAGGAGCAATTTGATCACAGACCTGGCTCTGCTTGTCTTTGTACTGCCTTCTTCTCTGTGTCAGCTTTCACCCCATCATGGCCAAAAAATGGTTTCATGGACTTTCAGGAATCACATCTGTATATCCTAACTTCCAGAGGATATGTGAGCTTATCTTTTCCTAATGATTAAGGAAGATAGGATTAAGTTGATTGGTTTAGACCATTTAGGTGCCAACAAGTGGCAATGGCATTATTTACAGCAAATCCTCTTGGCTGAGAAATTCCCTATGCTATTTGGAAATGGGAAGTGGGGAAAGAACTAGTAAGAAATAACAAAAATGCTTTGGGAGGCCAATGTGGGCGGATCACTGGGTCGGGAGATAGAGACCATCCTGGCTAACACGGTGAAACCCCGTCTCTACTAAAAAATACAAAAAAAAAAAAAAAAAAATTAGCCGGGCGCGGTGGCGGGCACCTGTAGTCCCAGCTACCCAGGAGGCTGAGGCAGGAGAATGGCATGAACACGGGAGGCGGAGCTTGCAGTGAGCGGCGATCGCGCCATTGCACTCCAGCCTGGGTGACCCAGCGAAACTCCATCTCAAAAAAAAAAAAAAAGACAAAAATGTCTACTACAACTAACAATGACTAAGGTACCTTCCAACTTTCAGGGTTTATATTCCCATTAATCTCACTGATATTATTATTATTAGTTTATGAATTATTTAAAAGTCTATATATGTTACAGAATTGATTTGCATTTTAGAAAGAAAAAATACTTTAAAATTATAATTCTGGAAACTCTAATGCATAATTGATACTTCTCTTCATCTAAATGTAAAGCCTAAGGTGTAATTCACCTATACCAGTGTCCCTTTACAAGAGAAAAATGTTTTTACCCAGACAAAATTATTATTAATTACATCAATAATAGATCAAGCTTTGGGACAAATCATGTGGAACAACAATCCAGTTGTTTTATTAAATGAAAGTTGTAAATTAATCAGGTGCAACTTTGCAGAGGAAAGCTCTTTTAAAAGACATGTAGCATTATTTCCATCCTGTCCTGCAATTGAAGCAGAATTTTTCTAAGAATATATGAAATGCTCATTCATTTTTTTCTGGGTTTTGATGGGAGAAGGTTCAGACTCAAGCAACATAAGCCAGTGAGGAAGGGTGAGAATCCAGAGTATATGAAAACTGACACAAACACACTGAGAGGCCTTGAAGAATAAAACCATGACATCCAAGGCAGAGCGTACAAAGGTTATGGTGATCTTCCTTGGTTCTAAAAGTTGGAAGCAGCAGTAGAGGAAGACCTAGGGATGCTCTGATTCCAGAAACCTGCCATTTTCTAGCTGTGAAAAGTAAAGTAGAGGTTCTTCTTCAAAGACTTTCCTCCCCATCTAATTAGGAATAAATAGTAACATCTCTTAGAAGCAAAATTTATTCAAACACTTGTGCTAACATTCTTAAATATCTGTTAGCCATAATAAAGAAATCAATGTACTTTATGTTCTTAGCTCCCAAAACTTAGCCTAAATATTTGCCCTGGCATGCTTATACTGGTTCAAGCAAGCATTAGGTCATATAGCCTGTTCCTCTTCCTTATTTGAAGGTGTTTTTACCTTTCTCAGTGTTCCACAAGTTACTTCCTCCTTCCTTTGTTCTCCTCTGCCTTTGACTCTTTTAAAAAGTTCTAAGTTACTAGCCAATCAGGACAAATACAGAATGTGAGGTCCTGTTCCTGCCAATGGAAACTGGACACAGCAGTAGTATGGAAGCGTCAGGTTGTAAATGACCCTGTCTCCTTTGTTCGGTTTACTCTCATGGCAAAACTGCTAGCAAGTTCTGCAGAAAGTATAAAAATGGCCTTGCTGAGGAAATTAAATTTGTGTTCAAGTGCTATTTCTTTACGGCGCCAGGGAACAAGCATTTCAAACGTAGCCATACCTTGGCCAAGAACTGGCTAAATCTATTACATGGAGTTAGCTTCTGAAGAAAGGAGGGAAGAAAAGGAAGAGCAGGAAGACAGAAGAAAGGTAGGACTGAGGAAAACAGAATGAAATGGAAGAAGAAAATAAAGGAAATTGAGACAAAAACCTCAAGACTATGGGAAAGATCTAAATAAAAGGTGATGGGTGCAGGTGAAGAGTGCTTTGACTCCTCGACTTTGGAGGATACATAACAATGGCATACTGGGAAATGTTTAACAATGAGATTTCTGAATTAAAAAATAGCTTGATTTTTAGCATTTGCAGATTCCTGTGGCATTAATCCTCTCATTATGGCCAATTTATAAGCCAACAACGTGATAACACTTTGCAGAAATACATGATAATACACAATTATTTGGTATTTTTAGTTTATAGATATAATATATGCAAATAATTTCAAAAACACAGAAAATAGTAAAATAATTAAGAAGTGATGAGATTTAAGGATATCTTAACTCTGCTTTAAATACATTTAATAATAAGGTTATGTAATATACATTTTAATAATGGCTACGTATACAACTGGCTCACAAAGCTTGAGAAAAATTAACAATTTAATTATAATCAGCTTTTGCAAGCTAGCTTCTGCATACCACACATGATATGGTCATCCCTGGCAACCAGATACAGAGTTTATTGACAGCCACACATATTTCAAAACTTCTTAAATATGAGGGCAAAGCTATGTTTGTCAAAGTAAAAATTAGTAAAATATTGAAGCAGAAAATGTCCATTTAAACTTGGTGAAATAAAATCACATTTTTTCTATTGTTTCCCACAAATAATGAAGGAATTATTTTTTTTAAATCCACAAGCAAAAAGAGAATGGGAGAGGACCACATACCAGAAAAAATATGTCACCCAAATTTGGTAAGCTGGAAAATAGAGACATGAAAGGCAACTGGTAATAGCAGAGTAGAAAAACAGACCCTAAATACCTACAGAGGGACCATTAGAAATTTGTGTTTCCACCCACACCTGTTTCACAGTCAGGCGCTCTCCTCTCCCTAACTACTTGCAGGAGACAAAAAGGTTGTAGGTAGAGAGAAGAGAGGTAGGGGTGTGTGTGTGTGTGTGTGTGTGTGTGTGTGTGTGTGTGTAAAATATAAGAAGGTGCTGCTTAGGAGCTTTTTTTAAGATTATACAAAGAAAAATCAGAGGCTGTCCATTGGAGCCATTATGTTTGAATTACATTTGTGTACCCTTGGAATTCCATGGTCTTTCTATCAACTAGACATCCTCCAAGCTGTAGCAGCTGAGTTTGTCCATGTTTGCTTGCCTCATTATTTCAAAAAACATATTTTAAATGACTGCTGTCAAATGGGAAATTTCCTATGCCCTAGATGAAGCATAAGAGGCACTCTCTTTCAAAAGACACTCAAAAATAAATATAGAAGATATGCAAGTAAGAGAGCAACCATCATATTGTGAGATAATTCTTAATCCAGGGATAAGAACAGAGGCAGTACAAAGAAAATGAATCCGGAAAGTTAACTAGGTGTTGAGTAGAGTGGGGAATGGTGTTTTATCAGATAAATAGATTATATGAAAGCCAAGATGAAAGAATACCTCAAATTCAGGAAATGGCAAGTATATTAATAGATCAGTATGGTTGCGGAGAAAGTGGCAAGAGATGATACAAAGAATACAGGGACCACATTATGACTGACATTAAAGATCATGTTAGGAATTTTGGACTTTATCCTAAAGGAGATCCAAGGTTTAATAGGAAGAAGCCATGATTTACAATTTGTTCTGTACCGCTGGGATCTCAACTTGACACTATTCCACCTGCTCTAGCTGCAGTTAACAGGGTTATGAGTATTTGTATTCCATCACATTCCCCCTATGAAATTTCCTCATAATTCACAAAAAAATTAAAGCATTAAATTCTGTCACAGTGACTTAGTCCAACTAAATTCTATTTAATTTGCTACTGGTTGACTCCCAAAGTACATTGTATAATGTTTACTTATTCTTAAAGCATTTTGCAGAATGCTCATGTACGAAAATTAGAGACCTATCAACAAAGATTATGGAACCAGCAATGTGTTTGGTTGGCAGATAGAATTTTGGTGATTTCATGATTTTTGAAAATAATCCCTTGTTGTTATCATAATCTTATTCACTGACAACTATGGAATTCTTATTCTCGGAGTTCCTATGGAGTGGTGGATTGTAGCTGATCCTCTGGTAATTTGACTTTCAACACTCTAATTTTATGACCTTTCTTGTTATAGATGATACTCCTAAATTTTCTATACAATTTGATTTATGAATATCTAGTATTTGGAATCTTTGTGGAAGAAGCTGAATCTAAAATCAGAGAAACCAGATGCATATGCCTATCCAGAAAAGCCAGAATGGGAATTCAAATTGAGGACAAAGTCATTTACCAAAGTGGAAACCAGATGAATACAGAAATTGGTCAACAGTAAATGAGGAGATTCAGGACAATTCAAATTTAAATTTGTATTTAAGATTTATATTTATGGATAAAAGTGGAACGTGTGTGTGTGTGTAAAACACACAAAGACATAGAGGTAAGAATGAGAATACAAATCCTGTATTCTCACTATTGTGCTGGTCATATGTTCATTTTAAGGCATCTCCTACAGGTGAGGCCATGCTACATTAACTTTCTCTGGAGCTTCTTTCTTTCTTGGATGGGCTTGCAGGTGTTTGTGCATCAAACCAAATTATGGTCTACATATCATATCATAATGCAATTTCAGTAGATATTTCTTCAAATATGTTTTCAGGCTCTTCATTAGCAAGAGCCATATTTAGCCAAATATATATCTGTGAGTGGGAATGGAAAGCTCTTCTCTAAATTGTCGGTGCAGTATTCTAGAAGAGCACTTTGTCTTTCTAGGGGATGTTGTAACTTTAAGACTAAGAGGGGCTGTTTCTGGACAAAGCAGTTCCTGAAAGTCCTGACCAATCATGATCCATCTCTGATTATCCAAACCTCTGCTCCAGGAGAATCCGTCTGCCATTGTGCATGACCAGCTCATCTTCTGCATCATCCACCTCTCAGTTTTTCCAGCGTTTCCAGGTTTCTTAACTGCCTGACCTTTATTTGCTAGTCCTAATATCTGATCCCATTTTATCCAACAAAACTTTTACTCTTGTAAGAAGCTCTAGACTTAATTCCTGCTAATGTGCCTTACTCTTTCCTGTTCTGCCTTCCCTTTTTCTGCTTTAATTTCCATATTGTGGATGATTGTCAAAGTCCAGTGCAACAGTAAATGCATTACATGAGAAACTTAAAGTCATAGTATGAGTCAGAGAATAAATCTTGAAATAAGAAATCAGGGTAAGAGATGCTGGCTGATGATGAACTCAACCTATTGAAGCCTGAAACCTCAAATAAAAAGGAATATCTCATTGAAGACCTGATCTGAAAAAAAAAAAAAAAATACCAGTAATAGAAAAGAGAATTCAAGAGGAACAAAAGCAAACCTCACAGAGATTCAAGTTGGAGGAACTCAAATTAACATTGTAGATAAAAGATGCCCAATTAAATTTAAATTTCAGATAAACAACATTTCGAATGTAACTAATTTTTATTTGCTAAATCTGCAACCTTAACTGAAATGGGATTTTAATACATCTGCAGAGCAGCATTAAAATCTCATCTCCCCTCTCTTTTAAATGTGCAGGCTTGGGTCAAAGAACAGGGATGAGCCTCTTTCTTCGAGCTACTATAATAGTAGCAAGAGGCTACTATTATACCTCTTGCATTATATTCAGAGGCAAAATTTATAGATGTGACCTATATCAGCAATTAGTTTCAGTCCAATTTAATTTTATTGACCATCAAACCTGCACATGAATGATAACATGACTGACTTACAAAAGAATCCCATACAGAGATGTATAAAATTTAGCAAGCTTGTTTAATATATGACAAACTGAGTCAGAAAGATCTGGCTACATACCTCATTTTCACTTCAGCAAGGTGACCTTGGAAAATTTACAAAAGTTTCCCTGGAGTTTCACATTTGTACAATTAGAATTATTGTATTGTATATATTTTAGGGCTATTAACAGGATTTTAATAATACTACATTTGTAAAGGTGTCAGCACAGAATTTGGTTTCTTGAAGTAGTTAATAAATATGATTAACTAATTAATTCATCTATGTTCAGAAATGCATCAATTGCATAAAAACATACCAGCTATTGACTACTTTTAAACAAAGATTATAAGTGTTTTTCTTCCTACTATTTTTTGAATGGGGAAAATCTTACCAACCATTCCACCATTTAAAGAAATCCTCTAATAAGGTTACCTCAACAGACTTTAAAAACAGGGTATGAGTTCCTGATTCCTGGTATTCTATTCCTCTTGGCATGAGCTCTTCTCTCCTGAATCAGTCACGAATCAGATATCTCTGCTTTTTTATCCTACAATTTATGCAGTGACATTTTCTAATGATAATTGCTTTGTAAGGAGTGAACTGCTTCCCTGCTAAACCTATTTGCTGAATCAGGACAAAGAAAAGATGCCTAGCAATGTCATGAACACCGAAGCCCTCAATAAATAGGATTTTGTATAGGTAAGATTCATTGGCCAGTGCTCTCATAGCCAAAGTTATCTCTGACATTTCCAAATGTCACAGTTAATCCACTCTCAAGAGCAATGCTTTTAAAAGTGCTAGAAGGAAGACCTCCAAAAGTCATGGATAAGCTAGAGGAAGCATAATGATTTTACTTCAGGGTCTCTCAAAAAGAGGTAGCACAGTTATTTAAACATCTATTTTGAAAGCTTGTTATCAACATTCTGAGAATAACCACAAAAATTCAACATATAAAATGTTTAGTGTTATTTAGTGTGAACCTGGAGCTAATAGTTTCATGAGTTTGATCCCAACATGACTAAATTAGCTTTACTATGTTCAATGACTGCAGACTACCCCGCACTACACCCCAACCACAGTAGCACATGCTGCAGGCCTACTCTGACAAAGCATCTCAACCCCTTGACTATATAGTTCGCCCCCAAATTGGAAGCTGACCCAATCCAGAACCATTCTGTGAAATTGTATTCATGAATACTGTTTCTTTTCTCAGGCATATATCACAAAACTGGGATGATACAATCATGAATATTTCTGTGGCTATGCTACTATTTCCCTCACTACATACAGAAAGCCTGTCTGTTGTAGGAAGAAAACACACCTGTAGAAATGAAACCAAATATAAGAGGAAAGATAAACTGGAGAAACAAAGCAAGAAAAAACATCGTTCTTTAAATCCATGGCATTTCTAAAGACATTCCCATCCTCTTGGACTTCTTAGTTATGTGCTTGGTTCAATAAATTCTCTTTATAAAATTGGTTTATTTGCATTTCTGCCATTTGCAATAGAACAATATCTTCATCATACAATCTAGCCCACTTAAGCAAAAACAGAATTCACATTTTTACTGTAGTCTTGAAGATTGTTTTGAAGATTCATTCACTATTGTCATATGATATTCTTAATGACATAAATTAGATAATCTCTTTACAGCATAGTAGTGTTCAATCAGAAAGTTCTATTGCAGTAATCATAAAATACATTTTGCCACTGTCAGATCTAGCAAGCATCCCTTGCCTTTCTGCATGAATTATTATATGACAAGATTCTGAAATGTTACAAGAGAAAAACGTGATTTCACTTTCACATACTCCTTGAATTTGGTGGCTTATAGGAATAATTTCTGAGTTTTGAAATAGTAAGACAAATATCCTCTCTTCCAAAGGTGAAACAATACAATGTTTAGAAAAGTTATTTTAAATCAGTGGAATAGTCGAGCGTGTTGAATACTGGCCCACAAAAGGTATTTTCACACAGCACCTCAAAACGTGACCTTATTTGGAATAAGGGTCTTTGCAGATGCTTTAAGGTAAGGATGTAGAGATGAAATCATCCTGGATTACGGTGGACCCTACACCCAGTGACAGGTGTACTTATAAAAGACAGAAAAAGAGAAGACAGAGACAGAAAGAAGAAGGTCATGTGAAGACAGAAGCAGAGACTGGAGTGATGCAAACCAAGGACTGTCAAGAACTGCCAGGAGCCACCAGAATCCAGGAAGAAGCAAGGAACGATTCTTCCCTCAAGTCTTCAGAGGGAGCACGGCCCTGCCAACACCTTGATTTCAGATTTCTAGCCTCCAGAACTGTGAGAGAACACATTTCTGTCATTTTAAGCCAAGAAGTTTGTGGTAATTTGTTATGACAACCCTAGGAAACTAATAGATATAGAAATGTATATTTCCTGTAGTTAATTTGAATGTTCTTTCTGTTGGTTTCCTGGTGGTTATCAAGGTCAGGTTTTAACAATATTCTCAGAAAATCTTCCATAATACATTTTGCCATGTGTGAAAGTTTCTGGGAGTTTTGACCTATTTTTTCCTCGATTATTATTTTTTATTAAATCATTACCCTGTGAGACCATGAACCCACCTGTATGTTGCTACTAAACTGTATTTTTCAACTATGTTGTTATAACTGGCTTTTTCAAGCTCTATATTGAAACAAGATGTCTGCTAAATATCAATTCATACTGCCATTCAGAAAGTATCTGTTAAGTTTTATTGATAACAGTTCCATAAACAATTTCTTTTTCTGCTTCAGATCAGGTTTGTTTTGGAGTCTCTGTGAGTTTTTAAATTCTATTTCCTGTATGAAAATCTCATGACTCCTTTGCTCACTGTGATCTTCATTGGTTTTAGTTTCCCAACCTCAAGGTAAAAAATAAAAATAGCATTGAAAGGATACTTTACAATTTACAAGGCATTTATGCATACAATATGCCATTCAATATAAATAAATATAATATAATTCTATCTTTTTTAGAATTTAGTATTTAGAATCTCTAGTTTTTACATAAACTAATAATATAAATAACATTTCTGGGCTTCTTCTTGTGGTTTGATTATCTTATATATCAGTTATCCCCCAGTGCCTACAAAAGCACTTTCTACATAATGAATGGCTATTACATGTTTGTTTAATGAATGAATATATAAATAATATTCTATTGTTACTCTAGAGAGACATGCAGCCTCATATTCAGTACTTCTCTCCCATCATCACATTGTTTGTTATAAATGGCACAAAGAGGAATATCCTCAGTAGAGTTAGGCAACACTGAAGGCTTTAGATTTCCCCAGACCTTCCAAAAAGCGACAAGGTAAACCAAGATTGAGACTTTGCTAACTTCTAGTTTCTTCCCAAGTCATTAAAAAAAATGGTGATTGAGAGTAGAGTTTCCTAACTTGGAGTCTGTAAAAGAACTTTTGGTGTAGAGTCTGCAACAAATTTTCTACAATAATCTATGCTTATTCCTGGGAAGGAATTGTCTTTCACTAGATTTTCAAAAAGGTTATTGATCCAAAAACATATTCATAGGCTTCAGTAATACAAATCAAAGAGAAAACATATAATGTGTGTGTTGAAAACAATTTGTATTGCTGATGAAAAACTATAAAGCTGTGAGGCTGGGCACAGTGTCCTAAACCTGTAATCCCAGCACTTTGGGAGGCCAAGGCTGGTGCATTGCTAGAGATTAGGAGTTTGAGACCAGCCTGGCCAACATGCCGAAACCCTGTCTCTATTAAAAATACAAAAACTAGCCATGAGTGGTGGTGGGTGCCTGTAATCCCAGCTACTAGGAAGGCTGAGGCAGGAGAATCACTTGAATTGAATTCAGGGGGTGGAAGTTGCAGTGAGCCTGGGCAGCAGAGCCAGACCCTATCTCAGGGGAAAAAAAAAAAAAGAAAAAAAACGAAAAAGTCTAAAGCTGTAAAACAAGTATCTATGGAGTGTGCTGAAATACTCAGCATTGTAGTCATACTCTGTAGAATTATTTTGTTAATAGATGGGCACCCTGTCGTGAAACTGCTGTCAAGATAAGAGTTACCTGTCATATGTTTCCAGTCTCATGGTGAGATATTTATACTACATATAACTATAGATACAAGAAGCCTGATTTGGCCAACATATACCTAAATTAATTTTATAGTCAGATGCTTTATTATGGAACTTCTTGTTCTTTTTTTTTTTTTTTTTGAGACGGAGTCTCCCTCAGTCGCCCAGGCTGGAGTGCAGTGGCGCGATCTCTGCTCACTGCAAGCTCCGCCTCCCGGGTTTACACCATTCTCCTGCCTCAGCCTCCGGAGTAGCTGGGACTACAGGCGCCCGCCACCACGCCCGGCTAGTTTTTTGTATTTTTAGTAGAGACTGGGTTTCACCGTGTTAGCCAGGATGGTCTCGATCTCTCCTGACCTCGTGATGCGCCCTTCTCGGCCTTCCAAAGTGCTGGGATTAAAGGCTTGAGCCACCACGCCCGGCCGGAACTTCTTGTTCTTTAGTCTCCTATTTGTCAGTTTATCTTAGTCTTGATATGATTTTTATTCAGATATGACATTACTTTTAAAGTAAGCATTCATCTCTACTCAAAATTCATATAAAAATATGCAAATTTTCTACTAGACTTAGTTCTAAAAGGTGTGAATTAGCTCTAAAATTATTTATTAAGGATTATATAACCACCAATTCTGGACTTCTTCCTTTTTCTTTTAGCCGCATCTTCTTTTTTCATTAGAGTTTAGATTTGGGTCCAGTCCCCTCCAGGTCTCACCCAAATAACAGGACAAATAGTTTCATCAGAATAAATGAAACAAGAAATCAGGGGGCATATTCTAATCACACTTCCAAGGTCTCTTGCATCCTCCCATATTCTTACACAAAACATAATAAATACATCAGACCATTTCCTGCTTCAGCTGCACTCTGTAGTGAGGACCAAGCCATAGGGGCAGTGTCCACTCTGACCAATGCTAAGAACAACAAATTTGCCCAGTACCTGCCAAAGTATAAACTGACTTCTAATGTAACTGAGTGGAGTCACACAGTTTTGTCAACAAAGTTTCAGGATATGAAATCAATATACAAAAATCACTAGTATGTTAACAATAAAATAAAATTTTGAAAGACAAGAAGTCAAATTAAGAGGGGAAAATAAAGACGCATTTTTTAAAATCCTAAAATGAGGGAATTCTTCCACGCCTGTATTTTTTCATCTAAATGCTAATTTGCCCATTATGATTTTTCATACTTGGTTTCTTTCCTTCCTCATCATCCCAAACATAATAGTGTTCATTTTTTTGTAGGAACTTCAGAGAAGACACATGTCATAAGCTTCTACTTTAACCTCACTGTGATAAGCATACGATGGGCATCAAGTCATTTTTTAAATTGAAATGAAGACATTTTTGAATCAAGTTTGAACTTTTCCTCTAAGAAACATAGAAACAAAGCCTTCAAGAATGCATCTAGCAAATAAGTAGTTAAGCATCTGATCTACAAAGGCATAAAATAGCCATAAAAATATATTAATATAATTAATATTTTCTAATGTTTTCCTTTTCAAACTATCAATTAAAGCCTGGGATAAATCAGAGATCAATATCTGTGGTTGTGAAAAACTATATTAGCAAGTGTTCCCTGAAATATTTGAATACTCAAAGCTTTTTCCAGATGTACCTGTCTAACTAGTTTAGTATTTAATGCTTAGCTCATGTTGTAAAATTCATACCTTCATTTCTGAAGCAAGTTATTCAATTATAATTTTTAACTTAGGGATATGTTTCCTCCAGGAATCCTGGAACAAGCAAAGAAGCAAACATGAAATAAAATTTTAAATACTCATAAAGCTATCTCCCAGAGACACTTTATATATATTGTTTTATACTTTTTATAATGCACAATATAGGCATTGTGGATGGAAATGATAAAAATGACAAATTGCCCACATGCAACCTCCCATACTCTCTCCTCATTCTACGTGTGCCAGAGGTTGAAAATAGCAGTGCCCTAAGAAGTAAGATGCTGATCCTTTGAGTTACAACAGGGAAGATCACCCACCAACCATTCAAGAAGCCTGAGATTTGAGTGAGAAATAACACATTAAGCCACTGAGGTTTTCATATTGATTTTTGGCAATAATTAGTCTATTCTGAATAGCATAATAATTTATAATTTGGCTTAACAGATCCTTAAACAGATGTTATTAGCTGAGCAGTCGGATGCTGAGTGGCAAGGAAACTGATATCAGAGGTTGGAAAATAAGCCATGTACATAATGGAAGGTGATTACAGAGAGTAGAAGGGTTGGAGAGCAGCTAACTATTTTAGGAAATAAATAAGCCAGGATGGAATTTGAAAGGGATTACAGGGACAAGAAATGTAGAACCTCGAAGAATGGGAAATCTGATTCCCTGCTAGAAACTACACAGTGAGACATAAAGTTGTTGAGGAAACAAAGTCCATTAAGATATAGCCTTGTGAACACAGAATAAGGATGTGAATTTTTTAGCTGTGGTTGGACTTTCAATTGCCTGTATTGGAAAGAAGGTGAGTATGAGAATAAAAGTTAAATGGATATTTAGTGACTAGAAGACTGTAGAAATGACAATGCTATGCATTCATCAAAAATTTCATTATCCTTTGAGCACACAGATAAACCATATTGTCAAGTATCCTCGCCTGCATCAAAATGAGGCCTTTAACTGTTTCTCATCAAAGAGAGTGGGCACAGCAGTTAAATCTAAGCATGCCTTCTGTATGATCCTTTTCTCTCTACTAACTGTATGATGCCAGTGTAACTTCAAAGCCATGTATTGAATACGGAGGAGCTTCATTATAAAAGGAATCTAGATTTCTGAATTACTACATGAAGCGGAAACATTCCTCATACCCCTCCATGAACCCTCCACCCCACCCCACCTACACAAAAATTGATTCACTTTGGACTGTGAAATGAACGCTATGATATGATATGATGTTTAACAAATGTGATGTTGAGATTGTAACAGAAATTAGCATTACTTTCATAACCAACATAAATGAATAAATAGATCATACTATATGTACACTGGAATACCAAAGAGCAGTGTATATGCATGAGTTAAGAATTATAGGTATACACAATATCAATGGTGAATCTCAGAAACATAATGTTCTCGTGATGTAAAAAAATAAGTTTAAGAAGAAGCAAGGGGAAAAAATTAAATTCAGTATGGTAGTTATCTCTGAGGGCAAAGAAAGGGGTAAAAGACTGAGGAGGAAGAGCAGAACAATGTTAAAAGAGGATGATAATGTTTTATTTCTGAAGCTAGGTATTCTTTGTACCATAACTTTTAAGCATATTAAACATATTTTATAAAAATTATTCACTATTCAATTGATATTTGCTTTTAAAAAATTTAAAATCAGTATAGTGAATAGTAACATTTTTGAGATCATCTACAGGGGAAATGAAGAAACAGCTTCCCTCATATTATGGAAATATATACTTATCACTTTAGAAAAAACATTTAGCGACAGCATTAGATAGACTTCAAATAATGCTACATGTCAAATGACCTAGCAGTCAAAATGACATTCTCTGGAAAACTGTTAGACAACTCAAAAAGTGGCTCTAATAATCAAAAACAATTATTAATATCAAATATACAAATAAAGGGTTTGAGTAAAGTTATTTCTTAAAATGTAAGAGAATAACATTTAAATTTATAAACAGATATATTATTTCACATGGTTTGAAATATGCATATTTAGCTATAAAGTAAATATGTAACTAGGTGGTATAATTTTATACTTTTTTGTGATACTCGTATTGATTGAACTTTTTTATAGTATGTATCATTTCTACAAACACCATATAAAGTCACTCTCTAAAAAGTCAGAAAACACTTTGTACCATGAGTGCTCTGAAACAAACTTTCCACTGGAAGTTCCATATCTTTAATTAATAGTTATTGCTGTGTAATAAACCATCACCAAATCTAGTAGCTCTAAACAGGAACTATTTATGATTTCTTCATGAATCTCTGGGTCAGCTGGGTAGTTCTGCTCATCTGAATAGATTTAGCTGAGCTTGCTGGGACTTGCTCAAGTGTCTTCCATCAGCTGGTGGTTCAGCTGGCAGCCAGCACAGCTGGGATGACTTAGCCTAGTTCCAGGATAACAGACTGCCCAGGTTTGTTCTCATGACAGAGGAAAGAGTTTACAAAGGAAGTGAAAGTGCAATGTCTCTTGAGCCCCAGGTTCAAAACAGACATTTTCAATGAATTATTTTAACAAAGGGAAGTCAAAAGTCTGGCCTAGATTCAAGAGATAAAGGAAAAAGACTCTACACCTTGAAGTGAAGAGATGCGAGCATTGCAATAGGATAATCAGGGGAGAGAATTGTGGTCGTTTTGAGCAATTACTCTACCACAGAGTCTAATTCAGAGCACATAAATTGAAGCCAACTCTGTACTAAACCAACCCCAAATCTGCTGCTGCTTCTCTTTAACTTGACTTATTTTGTGTTTCTGAATGCCTTGCTTCTTTAACGTTTCCAGTGAGACATTAATAGTAGACTTCTATAGCTCACAATTCTGGAAACTCATTTCTCATTTATTTAAAATAATATTACTGAACACCATCCTATGTGTTAGGAGTAAAACAGTATATATGACATAGTCCCTGTCCTCAGTGAAATCCCAGATTAGTAGAAGACATAAACACACAAATAATTATGCTTTAAAAATAACATGAGTGTATAATGATAAGGGAATTATGGAAGTCTAGACTAACCCCTAAAATAGCTTGGGGAAAGCAGAGAAAGAAATCAGATAAGATTTCCTGAAAACACGATCCTAAGGTGAGTCTGAATAGCTAGATAGAAAAGGAATATGTGGAGGTCATTCCAGCTGTGGCAGCTGCAAAGCAAAGGCATGGAGATGGAAACTAGTATGGCGGATTGGGGGACCTCAAAGGGAGAGGAAACTATAAGTAATTCAATGTTGTTGGAGTGTCAAGGAAAAGAAAAGAAAAGGTGAGAGATGGACTTGGGAGAAGAGAAGATTGGTAGAAGAAAAACTGGAAAATTAAGCTGATTATGCGCTCTCTTATCACTTTCTATCATATATACTGTAAAACCTACTTGTTCATTATTTTTAATATTCTCTCTCTCTCTCTCTCCCTCTCCTAGAAAGTAACTCAGAAAGGGCAAAGATTTTTGTCTACTTTGTTCATTGATGCATCCCAAGCGCTTTAACATTATGTGATACAGAGTAGACATCCAACAATAATATTCACTTAATAATATTTATTCAATATAGTTGCTGAATAAATGAAGGAATCTTAGCCTGAGTTCCCCAGAAAACAGCGAATTGGGCAAAGCTAATCCACTAATATTTTATTGGATCATTCAATTCTAGGACATTAAAAATGTGGAAGAAAGAAAAGTGAGACAGACAAAGGTGGAAAATAAATGCAAGGTATCAATTACTGAGCTGGCCATAGGTTTAAAGAAAATACAAATTTGTTCCTTATCATGAAGGACTAATCAAGACTGCCTCCATAGAATCATTGTACCTTGGAAGAGTCTGTCAGGTAAAGAACATGTGATGGTTAATTTTGTGTCAATATGACTAGGTTAAGCCCAGACAGCTGGTATAACATTATTTCTGGGTGTCTGTGAGAGGGTTAATTGAAGAGATTAGCATTTGGATCAATAGACTGAGAAAAGAAGATTCACCCTCTCCAAGGTGGGTGGGATGGGCATCCTCCAATTAATTTAAGGCTTGAATAAAACAAAAAGGCAGATGAAAGGAGAATTCGTTCTATGTCTCTTCAGCTGGGACATCCATCTTATCCTGCCCTTAGACATCAAAGCTCCAGGTTGTCAGGACTTCAGACACTGGGACTCACACCAGTGCCCACCCCGTGACTCCACCGCCATCTGCCAAACCCCCATACTCTACCCCTGACTTCCCAGGTCTTCAGACTCAAACTGGGAGTTACACCATCCACTCCCCTGGTTCTTAGGTCTTTGGACTTAAACTGAACTCATATTAATAATTTGCCTTTCCCAGTTCTCCACCTTGCAGACAGCATGTCATAGAATTTCTTGACTTTCATAAATGTGTGAGCCAATTCCCATAATAAATATATATTTATTATAGGATATGAAAAATAGAGAGAGGGGTCCTGATTGGTTCTGTTTCTCTGGACAAATCAGACAAATACAGAAGGAAAGGAAATTTATCTGCCAGTTTCCCATGTCTCGTATCTCTCATTGATCAAAGCTTGTCCAAGGATGTTAATCCTTGTCTAGTGCCTCCAGTCAGCTGCTGAGGAAGCCAGATCTGAGTTCCTGGAATTCAGGGCTTCATCTCAGTCTGTAAGTCATACAAGCAGTTAGAGTCTCCATGGTGTCGTCAGTGGTGCTTTAGTACAAGAGATGCAGAGGCTGCTACTGGAGCAGCAAGCAAGAGGGCAACAGAGCAGATGGAACTTAGCACACCAGAAGAACCAATACAGAACAAATGAGTAAAAAAGCATCACACATAGATAGAAATAAACACAACAGTCCTATTACCTTCTGCCTTTGCCTAAAGTATGCAGGCAAAATGTGATTAAAACATACACACACACTAAATAAATAAATAAATAAATAAATAAATAAATAAATAAATAAATAAAAATTAAATGTAAATACCTTTGACTTTTATTTGACATTCTTAGCTCTGCATTTCCATAGGGAATTCTATTTCACACCCCATCCCCATGCTGGGTGCAGGAGTTCTAACTCCTTCCCCAAAATTCCACATCAGAACAGAAAAATAAAACCAAAATTCCAAGCACCCAACTAACTGAACAGACTCCCTCCTGGCCAAGGGAATCCCAGAGAAACCTTGAAAGCTGAATTTACGACCATGATGGGATGGGAGACTGGACACGCCTCATTATACCCTCCTCCTATCTGAGTCATTAGGTTTTCTTTCCTAAGGACTAAACAAAAACCAGTTTTTTCAATAGACCACTAGTTTATCTTCCCAGGTAGGTAACAAAAATAAAATTAATCCTTCCTTCACCCATCCCCAAGATGCACCTTATCTTATATAAAATGTAGATTTACTGGGCACTGACTAAAGTCTCAGAAGTACATAATCATTTGTCTCACTGCCACCCATGCCCTCTCTTTAAGGAAATGTATAAATACTAAATCTCCTGAGAACCTCCTTGGAAAAAATGGCCACAGATGCTTCTGTGACTGGAGTTTTTTCCCAGTTGCACCCTCAAGCTGTCTCAATAAACCTCAATGATTTGAGACATAACTTAATCACTTATTTTGGTTGTCTGAACCAAGTGGAAGGCATCAGAACATGCTAGGGCCTTTCTTTCCATTATTATTCCCTCACATTAGCCCTCTCCCTCCTAAGAGAATAGATGTTCCAAAGCCCTGGAATATTGACTTCATTTTCTCTCTCCCAAACATGTATTTCAGACATATTGTAAGAAATATCTGTCATGCCATCCTTGAGTTTCCCATGTTCTAAATACTGTATTAAAAACAATTTTTATTAAATTCTTTGTGTGAAAAAAAGATAAAACAAATAGTTTTCGAAATATCTTGCAATACCTGTTCTATGAAATTTCAAGACACTGAAACTAAGTAAAAATATGTGATATTGATGATAGCTGCCCTTACTTCAAGGATCTATTGTGATATTAAAATAGCATGGTAGGAAACATTCTATAATTTTTAAAACTTTAGAAACTACTAAACCATGTGACCATTTGACTATCTTTTTCATCTCTATAAATCTAGACAAAAGTTAAATTAATTATAACTAATGCTTACTGACTGCTTTAAAGTTTATAAAATGTTTCATATACATTATCTTATTTGGTCCTAATTGTAATCCTGTAACTAGTTACTGTTATTCCATTTTAAACATAAGATAATTTGAAACTGTTTTTAAAATATTACATATAACATTTACTTTTCACAAATAGGTTTTATTTAAGGAAAGTAATCTGTTCTGAAACACAATAGAATAGAAAAAAAATGGAACAACAGAATAATGTGGTAAGAAGAATTTTAAAGTGGTTCCCATGATCTTTATTGCCCAGTGTTACTTCTGTGACTGTTACAGTAATCTGGCAAAATGGAGATGAGAGGGCATAGACCTAATCAAATTACATGAGCCCTATAAAAGCGAAGTGTTTTCTCTAGCTGGTAGTAGAAGAGGAAGTCCAAGAGATTTGAAGCTGGACACAGGATGGATGCAAAAGGGCTGATTTGAAGATGGAAATGCTGCACACAAATTTGAATATGGAAATGCTGTATTTAAAAAATAACAATTACCTTCCTTCTTAATTCCCACATTTTATTCCTCATTTTTTCTCTAGGTCAATTTCATTAACTAGGTAATTGTGGTATTGTTATTTTACTCTTAGTTAAGTGAAGATTCCCAATTTCATTTGTTTCTAATAGGAAGAAGACAGTTATGCTCACTAGAACATCATAATACTGATAGAGGGAATAATCGTCTTATTCCTAGCTTTATTGATAATATTTCTTACTAAAATTTTGGATGAATTATTTAAGGTAAATGCTAGGCTGAGTTCATAAATATTAAATCACTTACTTTGCATATAATAATATGGAATAAGATATATATAATTACCTACATTTCACAGTTGAGAAAACTGAAGGATAGTGAAAAATATATTCCCACAATGAATTGATTACAAAATTAGTAAGTTGCACATGGTTCTACCTTAAAACTAAGATTTAATAAATAAAATATTAAAAGATTTAATTATCTCCAAAAGAAGGTAAATTTGCATAAACTCCATCATGTGGACTTTCAGATGTGAAGGACAGTTGCTCTATTGCTGTTCTCAAAAAGTACTAGCAACTTCTCTCTGGTTCAATGAAGAGACATCAGATTGATGAAGTATTCATACCAGAAATCTGGAAATCTTATATATTAGGTTTTTGTAATTAGACATTACAAAAACCAGCATAAATTTCTCTTTTCATTGTGAGGTATTTCTCATACTTCCTTTTTTCAGAGGAGGGTTATCCATCATCTCAAGCATTTATCCTTTCTTTGTGTTATAAACAATCCAATTATACTCATTTAGTTATTTTTAAAGGAACAGTCATTGTTGACTGGAGTCACACTGTTGTGCTATGAAATACAACATCTTATTCCTTCTATCTAGCTTTATTTTTGTACCCATTAACCATGCCCACTCCTATCCCCCTACCCCCACTACTCTTCCCAGTCCCTAGTAACCATCCTACTCTCTGTCTCCATGAGTTCAATTGTTTCTGTTTTGGATGAATTAAGCAATGTAAATACTAGGCTGAGTTTTATAAATATTAAATGAATTTATTATAGATGTATGGATTTATTTCTGGATTCTCTATTCTGTCCCCTTGGATTATATGTTTGTTTTCAAACCAGTACTATGCTTTTTTATTGCAATATCTCCGTAGTACAATTTGAAATCAGGTAATGTGATTCCTCCAGTTTTGTTCTTTATGCCCCGGATGGCTTTGGCTATTCTGGGTCTTTTATGCTTTCATAAAATTTTAGGATTATTTTTTCTATTTCTGTGAAGAATGGCATTGGTATTTTAACAGGGATTGCATAGATTCTGTAGATTGCTTTGGGTACTATGAACGTTTAACAATATTGGTTCTTACAATCCATGAACATGGAATACAGTCCCTTTTTTTGTATCTTCCTTAATTTCTTGCATCAATGTTTTATAGTTTTCATTGTAGAGATCTTTCATTTCTTTCGTTAAGTTTATTCCTAGGTGTATTATTTGAGGCAATTATAAATACAGTTACTTTCTTGATTTCTTTTTTATTCTTTTGGGTTTTTTTAAATACTTTAAGTTCTGGGACAATGGCAGAATGTGCAGGCTTGTTACATAGGTATACAAGTGCCATGGTGGTTTGCTGCACTCATCAACCCAACATCTACATTAGATAGTTCTCCTAATGCTGTCCCTCCCCTAGACTCCCACCCACCGACAGGCCCCGGTGTGGGATGATCACCTCTCTGTGTCCATATGTTCTCACTGTTCAACTCTCACTTATGAGTGAGAACACGCAGTGTTTGGTTTTCTGTTCCCGTGTTAGTTTGCTGAGAAGGATGGTTTCCATCTTCATCCATATCTCTGCAAAGGACATGAACTCATCCTTTCTTATGGCTGCATAGTATTCCATGGTGTATATGTGCCAAATTTGGTTGTCCAGTCTATCTTTGATGGGCATTTGGATTGGTTCCAAGTCTTTGCTATTGTGAACAGTGCTGCAATAAACATACGTGTGCATGTGTCTTTATAGTAGAGTGATTTTTTTGAGTGATTATTTTCCTCTTTATTAAAAAAAGATTATACAATTTGGGCTCATAGTAAAAAATTCAAACAGTAGAACAGTGTGTATGTAGAAGGCATTCCCCACTCCCACTACAAGAGTTTGGGTATCATTCTAGAAGTGTTTTGTCAATACATAAGCGTTTTTCATTTAAACACACACACACACACGGGATGCCATATTCTTCTATAATTTGTGTTTTTTTAAAAAAATTAAAAAATTCTATAATTTGTGTTTTTTAAGCACATTCAGAGTTCCATCATTCTTTTTGTTTTTTGTTTGTTTGTTTGTTTGTTTGTTTTGAGACAGAGTCTCGCTCTGTCTCCCAGGCTGGAGTGCAGTGGCGCGATCTCTGCTCACTGCAAGCTCCGCCTCCCGGGTTCAGGCCATTCTCCTGCCTCAGCCTCCCCAGAAGCTGGGACTACAGGCGCCCACCACCACGCCCGGCTAGTTTTTTGTATTTTTAGTAGAGACTGGGTTTCACCGTGTTAGCCAGGATGGTCTGGATCCCTCCTGACCTCGTGATCCGCCCTTCTCGGCCTCCCAAAGTGCTGGGATTAAAGGCTTGAGCCACCGCGCCCGGCCGGAACTTCTTGTTCTTTAGTCTCCTATTTGTCAGTTTATTTTTTTGTATTTTTAGTAGAGAGGGGGTTTCACCATGTTCGCCAGGATGGTCTCGATCTCGTGACCTCGTGATCCACCCGCCTCGGCCTCCCAAAGTGCTGGGATTACAGGCGTGAGCCACCGCACCTGGCCATCGTTCTTTTTTTTTTTTTTTTTTTTTTTTTTT
>NW_016806622.1:1190580-1222591 GCF_001698545.2 Rhinopithecus bieti
GCTGAGACGATGGGGTTTTCTAAATACACAATCATGTCATCTGCAAACAGAGACCATTTGACTTCCTCTCTTCCTATTTGAATACCCTTTATTTCTTTCCCTTGCCTGATTGCCCTCCCAGAACTTCCAATACTATGTTGAATAGGAGTGGTGAGAGGGCATCCTTGTCTTGTGCCGGTTTTCAAAGGGAATGTTTCCAGTTTTGCCCATTCAGTATGATATTGGCTGCGGGTTTGTCATAAACAGCTCTTATTATTTTGAGATATGTTCCATCAATACCTAGTCTATTGAGAGTTTTAGCATAAAGGGATGTTGAATTTTGTCAAAGGCCTTTTCTGCATTGAGATAATCATGTGGTTTTGTCATTGGTTCTGTTTATGTGATGGATTATGTTTATTGATTTGCATGTGTTGAACCAGCCTTGCATCTCAGGGATGAAGATAACCTGACCATGGTGGATGAGCTTTTGATGTGCTGCTACATTCGGTTTGCCAGTGTTTTATTGAGGATTTTGTGTCAATGTTCATCAGGGATGTTGGCCTCAAATTTTCTTTTCTTCTTGTGTCTCTGCCAGGGTTTTTTTTAATCAGGATGATGCTGGCCTCATAAAATGAGTTAGGGAGGATTCCCTCTTTTCTATTGATTGGAATAGTTTCAGAAGGAATGGTATCAGCTCCTCTTTGTACCTCTGGTAGAATTAGGCTGTGAATTTGTGTGGTTCTGGACTTTTTTTGGTTGGTAAACTATTAATTACTCCATCAGTTTCAGAACTTGTTATTGGTCTATTCAGGGATTTGACTTCTTCCTGGTTTAGACTTGAGAGGGTTTATGTGTCCAGGAATTTATCCATTTCTTCTAGATTTTCTAGTTTGTTTGCATAGAGGATTTTATAGTATTCTTTGATGGTAGTTTGTATTTCTGTGGGATCAGTGGTGATATCCTCTTTATCATTTTTTATTGCATCTATTTGATTCTTCTCTCTTTTCTTCTTTATTTGTCTGGCTAGTGGCCTATTTTGTTGATCTTTTCAAAAAAACAGCTCCTGGATTCTTTGATTTTTTGAAGCAATATCTCTGTAGTACAATTTGAAATCAGGTAATGTGATTCCTCCAGTTTTGTTCTTTATGCTAAGATGGCTTTGGCTACTCTGGGTCTTTTATGCTTCCATATAAATTTTAAGATTATTTTTTCTGTTTCTGTGAAGAATGGCAAGTCTCTATCTTGCTCAGTTCCAGTCTGATCTTAGTTATTTCTTGCCTTGTACTAGTTTTGCATTTGTTTGCTCTTGCCTCTCTAATTCTTTTAATTGTGATGTTAGAGTGTCAATTTTAGATCTTCCCTGCTTTCTCTTGTGGGCATTTAGTGCTATAAATTTCCCTCTAAACACTGCTTTAAATGTGTTCCAGAGATTCTGGCATGTTGTGTCTTTGTTCTCATTGGTTTCAAAGAACTTATTTATTTCTGCCTTAATTTCCTTATTTACCCAGTAGTCATTCAGGAGCAGGTTGTTCAGTTTCCAATTTGAGTGAGTTTCTTAATCCTGAGTCCTAATTTGATTGCACTGTGTTCCGAGACTGTTTGTTATGATTTCTTTTCTTTTGCATTTGTTGGGGAGTGTTTTACTTCCAATTATGTGGTGAATTTTAGAATAAGCACGATGTGGTGCTTAGAAGAATGTACACTCTGTTGATTTGGGATGGAGAGTTCTGGAGACTTCTATTAGGTCCACTTGGTCCAGACCTGAGTTCAAGTCCTGAATATCCTTGTTAATTTTTTATCTTGTTGATCTGTCTAATATTGACAGCGGGGTATATAAAATCTCCCACTATTGTAGTGTGGGAGTCTAAATCTCTCTGTAGGTCTCTAAGAACTTGCCTTATGAATCTGGGTGCTTCTGTGTTGGGTGCATATATATTTAGGACAGTTAGCTCTTCTTGTTGCATTGATCCCTTTACCATTATGTAATGCCCTTCTTTGTCTCTTTCGATCTTTGTTGGCTTAAAGTCTGTTTTATCAGAGCCTAGGATTGCAACCTAGGCTTTTTTTTTTTTCTTTCTATTTGCTTGGTAAATGTTCCTCCATCCCTTTATTTTGAGCCTATGTGTGTATTTGCACATGAGATGGGTCTCCTGAATACAGCATACCGATGGTCTTTACTCTTTATCCAATTTGCCAGTCTGTGTCTTTTAATTGGGGCATTTAGCCTGTTTACATTAAGGATTAATTAATATTGTTATATGTGAATTTGATTCTGTCATTATGATGCAAGCTGGTTATTTTGCCCATTAGTTGATGCAGTTTCTTCATANCGGCAAGTTATAGCTGTGTTAATGATGAAATGTGATATTTACTGTTTAAATTCAGCAGCTGGAAGAATCCCCTTACAAGGAAAATAGCAAATACGTTTATATCCAGACTGCATTACTCTTTGGAAAGATATGACCAATCAGATTTTGGGTATTATTGTTAAAATCTTTTCCTTCACCTCTGCATCATGGTGGTTAACTAAAGCTTTTATTTTCTGGGCACATTCTTCTCCATGTAACAGGAAAAACAGTGAACCTTCAGTGAAAGTAGGCTGCACAGCTAAATGGCCTTCTATTTTGAGGCAGTTATTTATATTCTGAAATAGTGTAAGTACTCAAACAAGAATCTCCTTTGCTACGTGGCTGTCATAAAGGGAAAGGAATGACGAATCCACTTGGGCATGAAGAAGTCCTTCTGTCATGGCTGGATTTTCAGACAAATTCAAAAGCAGTTTCAAAACTTGCACGTTCGTGTTTCCATTTCCAGTAAGTAACACCTGGAACAGGTCTGTAATGTAACTGTGAAGCATGTGCTGGTGGTCATTGGTAACAGTCATGTTTGTCAACAATCTCAGTCCGGCCAGCTGCACAGCAGAGTTCAGAGGACCAGAGAAGACATCCTCACAGACTTGATTGATGTATATCTTTATCTTGATTTGATTTTCAACATTCACACTCAGGTTATTTAGTGCATTTAAAGCTTTCTCTTTAATACTCTGGTTGGAATGGTTGATTTTGTTTCCAACAATTGGAATACCACCCAATTCACGAATAATAGCTTGGTTAACTGAAAAGGCTGCATTGTTACCCAAAGTAATCAAAGCTCTTTCAATAATTACGGGATCCTCAGTCGACTCCAGCAGGTAAAGGAGTTTCTGAAGTTGTGCAGCATTTAAAACATTATCATATGAACCATCAGTTAAGTCTTCTGCAGACTTGGAAGGGCGCATCCCGAGCTCGCCGTCGTCCCGCCGCCGACCCCGGGTCAGTCTGTAAATGCAGCAGCAGGCGCCCGCGCGGAGGAGCAGGCCCGCCGCCACCCAGCCCGCTCCCCCGGGGCCACCCATTCTGCCGCCGCTGCAGAGCCGCAGCGCTGGGCCAGGGCCGGAGGCTCCTGGGGGCCAGCGCGGAGGTCTCCAGCTCACGCAGGCCCAGCCGACACAACAAACCGCGGGCGACCTGGATGTGGAGAAAGGAAAATCAGTAGAGTGATTTATAATCCTTTGGGTATATACCCAGTAATGAGATTGTTGGGTCAAATGGTATTTCTAGTTCTAGATCCTTAAGGAATTGCTACACTGTCTTAAACAATGGTTGAACTAATTTACACTCCCACTAACAGCGTAAAAGCATTCGTATTTCTCCATATCCTCTCCACTATCTGTTGTTTCCTAACTTTTTAATGATCGCCATTCTAACTGGCATGAGATGGTATCTCATGTGGTTTTGATTTGCATTTCTCTAATGACCAGTGATGATGAGCTTCTTTTCATATGTTTGTTAGCCACATAAATGTCTTCTTTTGAGAGGTGTCTGTTCATATCCTTCACCCACTTTTTGATGGGGTTGTTTGTTTCTTTCTTGTAAATTGGTTTAATTTCCTTGTAGATTCTGGATATTAGCCCTTCCTCAGATGGATAGATTGCAAAAATTCTCTCCCATTCTGTAGGCTGCCTGTTCACTCTGACCCATAGTTTATTTAGCTGTAGAGAAGCTCTTTGGTTTAATTAGATCCTATTTATCAATTTTGGCTTTAGTTGCCATTGCTTTTGGTGTTTTAGTCATGAAGCCTTTGCCCATGCCTATGTCCTGAATTGCCTAGATTTTCTTCTAGGGTTTTTATGGTTTTAAGTCTTACGTCTAAGTCTTTAATCCACCTTGAGTTAATTTTTGAATAAAGTATAAGGAATGGGTCCAGTTTCAGTTTTCTGCATAGGACTAGCCTGTTTTCCCAACACCATTTATTAAATAGGGAATCCTTTCCCCATTGCTTGTTTTTGTCAGGTTTGTCAAAGGTCAGATGGTTGCAGATGTGTGGTGTTATTTTTAAGGCCTCTGTTCTATTCCATTGGTCTATATATCTATTTTGGTACCAGTATCATGCTGTTTTGGTTACTGTAGCCTTGTAATATAGTTTGAAGTCAGGTAATGTGATGTCTCCAGCTTTTTTCTTTTTTCATAGGATTGTCTTGGCTATGTGAGCTCTTTTTTGGTTCCATATGAAATTTAAAGTAGTTTTTTCCAATTCTGTGAAGAAAGTCAATGGTAGCTTAATGGGGATAGCATTGAATCTATAAAATAATTTGGGCAGTGTGGTCATTTTCATGATATTGTTTCTTCCTATCCATGAGCATGGAATGTTTTTCCATTTGTTTGTGTCCTCTCTTATTTCCTTGAGCAATGGTTTGTAGTTCTCCTTGCAGAGGTCCTTCACATCCCTTGTAAGTTGTATTTCTAGGTATTTAGTTCTCTTTGTAGCAGTTGTGAATGGGAGCTCACTCATGATTTGGCTCTGTGTTTGTCTATTATTGGTGTATAGGAATGCTTGTGATTTTTGCACATTGATTTTGAATCTTGACAATTGGCTGAAGTTGCTTATCAGCTTAAGGAGATTTTGGGCTGAGACGATGGGGTTTTCTAAATACACAATCATGTCATCTGCAAACAGAGACCATTTGACTTCCTCTCTTCCTATTTGAATACCCTTTATTTCTTTCCCTTGCCTGATTGCCCTCCCAGAACTTCCAATACTATGTTGAATAGGAGTGGTGAGAGGGCATCCTTGTCTTGTGCCGGTTTTCAAAGGGAATGTTTCCAGTTTTTGCCCATTCAGTATGATATTGGCTGCGGGTTTGTCATAAACAGCTCTTATTATTTTGAGATATGTTCCATCAATACCTAGTCTATTGAGAGTTTTTAGCATAAAGGGATGTTGAATTTTGTCAAAGGCCTTTTCTGCATTGAGATAATCATGTGGTTTTTGTCATTGGTTCTGTTTATGTGATGGATTATGTTTATTGATTTGCATGTGTTGAACCAGCCTTGCATCTCAGGGATGAAGATAACCTGACCATGGTGGATGAGCTTTTTGATGTGCTGCTACATTCGGTTTGCCAGTGTTTTATTGAGGATTTTTGTGTCAATGTTCATCAGGGATGTTGGCCTCAAATTTTCTTTTCTTCTTGTGTCTCTGCCAGGGTTTTTTTTAATCAGGATGATGCTGGCCTCATAAAATGAGTTAGGGAGGATTCCCTCTTTTTCTATTGATTGGAATAGTTTCAGAAGGAATGGTATCAGCTCCTCTTTGTACCTCTGGTAGAATTAGGCTGTGAATTTGTGTGGTTCTGGACTTTTTTTGGTTGGTAAACTATTAATTACTCCATCAGTTTCAGAACTTGTTATTGGTCTATTCAGGGATTTGACTTCTTCCTGGTTTAGACTTGAGAGGGTTTATGTGTCCAGGAATTTATCCATTTCTTCTAGATTTTCTAGTTTGTTTGCATAGAGGATTTTATAGTATTCTTTGATGGTAGTTTGTATTTCTGTGGGATCAGTGGTGATATCCTCTTTATCATTTTTTATTGCATCTATTTGATTCTTCTCTCTTTTCTTCTTTATTTGTCTGGCTAGTGGCCTATTTTGTTGATCTTTTCAAAAAAACAGCTCCTGGATTCTTTGATTTTTTGAAGCAATATCTCTGTAGTACAATTTGAAATCAGGTAATGTGATTCCTCCAGTTTTGTTCTTTATGCTAAGATGGCTTTGGCTACTCTGGGTCTTTTATGCTTCCATATAAATTTTAAGATTATTTTTTCTGTTTCTGTGAAGAATGGCAAGTCTCTATCTTGCTCAGTTCCAGTCTGATCTTAGTTATTTCTTGCCTTGTACTAGTTTTGCATTTGTTTGCTCTTGCCTCTCTAATTCTTTTAATTGTGATGTTAGAGTGTCAATTTTAGATCTTCCCTGCTTTCTCTTGTGGGCATTTAGTGCTATAAATTTCCCTCTAAACACTGCTTTAAATGTGTTCCAGAGATTCTGGCATGTTGTGTCTTTGTTCTCATTGGTTTCAAAGAACTTATTTATTTCTGCCTTAATTTCCTTATTTACCCAGTAGTCATTCAGGAGCAGGTTGTTCAGTTTCCAATTTGAGTGAGTTTCTTAATCCTGAGTCCTAATTTGATTGCACTGTGTTCCGAGACTGTTTGTTATGATTTCTTTTCTTTTGCATTTGTTGGGGAGTGTTTTACTTCCAATTATGTGGTGAATTTTAGAATAAGCACGATGTGGTGCTTAGAAGAATGTACACTCTGTTGATTTGGGATGGAGAGTTCTGGAGACTTCTATTAGGTCCACTTGGTCCAGACCTGAGTTCAAGTCCTGAATATCCTTGTTAATTTTTTATCTTGTTGATCTGTCTAATATTGACAGCGGGGTATATAAAATCTCCCACTATTGTAGTGTGGGAGTCTAAATCTCTCTGTAGGTCTCTAAGAACTTGCCTTATGAATCTGGGTGCTTCTGTGTTGGGTGCATATATATTTAGGACAGTTAGCTCTTCTTGTTGCATTGATCCCTTTACCATTATGTAATGCCCTTCTTTGTCTCTTTCGATCTTTGTTGGCTTAAAGTCTGTTTTATCAGAGCCTAGGATTGCAACCTAGGCTTTTTTTTTTTCTTTCTATTTGCTTGGTAAATGTTCCTCCATCCCTTTATTTTGAGCCTATGTGTGTATTTGCACATGAGATGGGTCTCCTGAATACAGCATACCGATGGTCTTTACTCTTTATCCAATTTGCCAGTCTGTGTCTTTTAATTGGGGCATTTAGCCTGTTTACATTAAGGATTAATTAATATTGTTATATGTGAATTTGATTCTGTCATTATGATGCAAGCTGGTTATTTTGCCCATTAGTTGATGCAGTTTCTTCATAGCATTGATGGTCTTTACAGTTCGGTATGTTTTTGCAGTGGCTGGTACCGGTTGTTCCTTTCCATATTTAGTGCTTCCTTCAGGAGCTCTTATAAGGCAGGTCTGGTGGTGAAAAAATCTCTCAGCATTTGCTTGTCTGTAAAGGTTTTTATTTCTCCTTTGCTTATGAAGCTTAGTTTGGCTGGATATGAAATTCTGGATTGAAAATTCTTTTTTTTAAGAATGTTGAATATTGGCCCCCACTCTCTTCTGGTTTGAAGGGTTTCTGCAGAGAGATATGCTGATGGGTTTCCCTTTGTGGGTAACCAGACCTTTCTCTCTGGCTGTCCTTAACATTTTTTCCTTCATTTCAACCTTGGTGAATCTGACGACTATGTGTCTTGGGGTTGCTCTTCTCAAGGAGTATCTTTGTGGTATTCTCTGTATTTGCTGAATTTGAATGTTGGCCTGTCTTGCTAGGTTGGGGAAGTTCTCCTAGGTAATATCCTGAAGAGTGTTTTCCAACATGGTACCATTCTCCCTGTCACTTTCAGGTACACCAGACAAACATAGATTTGGTCTTTTCACATAGCCCCATATTTCTTGGAGGCTTTGTTTGTTCCTTTCCATTCTTTTTTCTCTAATCTTGTCTTCACACTTTATTTCATTAAGTAGATCTTTAATCTCTTATATCCTTTCTTTTGCTTGCAATTCAGTGGTTGATACTTGTGTATGCTTCATGAAGTTCTCATGCTTTGTTTTTCAGCTCCATCAGGTCATTTATGTTCTTTTCTAAACTGGTTATTCTAGTTAGCAATTCCTCTAACCCTTTTTCAAGGTTCTTAGCTTCCTTTCATTGGGTTAGAACATGCTTCCTTAGATTGGAGGAGTTCGTTATTACCCACCTTCTAAAGCCTACTTCTGTTAATTCATGAAACTCATTNTCTAATCTTGTCTTCACACTTTATTTCATTAAGTAGATCTTTAATCTCTTATATCCTTTCTTTTGCTTGCAATTCAGTGGTTGATACTTGTGTATGCTTCATGAAGTTCTCATGCTTTGTTTTCAGCTCCATCAGGTCATTTATGTTCTTTTCTAAACTGGTTATTCTAGTTAGCAATTCCTCTAACCCTTTTCAAGGTTCTTAGCTTCCTTTCATTGGGTTAGAACATGCTTCCTTAGATTGGAGGAGTTCGTTATTACCCACCTTCTAAAGCCTACTTCTGTTAATTCATGAAACTCATTCTCCTTCCAGTTTTGTTCCCTTGCTGGGAAGGAGCTGAAATCCTTTGGGGGAGAAGAGGCATTCTGGTTTTTGGAATTTTCAGCCTTTTTGTGCTGGTTTCTCCCCATCTTCATGGATTTATCTACCTTTAGTGTTTGATGTTGGTGACCTTCGGATTGGGTTTCTGTATCTGGACATCCTTTTTGTTGATGTTGATGCTATTCCTTTCTGTTTGTTAGTTTTCCTTCTAACAGCCAGGCCCCTCTGCTGCGAGTCTGCTGGAGTTTGCTGGAGGTCCACTCCAAACCCTGTTTGCCTGGGTATCACCAGCAGAGGCTGCAGAACAGCAAAGATTGCTGCCTGTTCCTTCCTCTGGAAGCTTCGTACTAGAGGGGCACCGCCAGATGCCAGCCAGAGCTCTCTTGTATGTGGGGTCTATCAGTCCCTGCTTGGAGGTGTCTCCCAGTCAGGAGACATGGGGATCAGGTACCCACTTGAGGAGGCAGTCTGTCCCTTATCAGAGCTCGAACATTGTGCTGGGAGAGTCGTTGCTTTCTTCAGAGCCATCAGGCAGGGACATTTATGTCTGCTGAAGCTGTGCCCACAGCTGCCCCTTTCCCAGGTGCTCTCTTCTTGGGAGATGGGGGCTTTATCTATAAGGCCCTGACTGGGGCTGCTGCCTTTCTTTCAGAGATGCCCTACCCAGAGAGGAGGAAACTAAAAAGGGCAGTCTGGCTATAGCAGCTTTGCTGAGCTGTGGTGGGCTCCACCCAGTTTGAACTTCCTGGCAGCTTTGTTTACACTGTGAGGTGAAAACCACCTACTCAGGCCTCAGTAATAGTGGACGTCCTTCTTCCCACCAAACTCTAGCATCCCAGGTTGACTTCAGACTGCTGTGCTGGCAGAAAGAATTTCAAGCCAGTAGATCTAAGCTTGCTGGGCTCCATGGGGGTGGGCTCCTCTGAGCTAAACCACTTGGCTCCCTGGCTTCAGCCCCCTTTTCCAGGGGTGTGAACGGTTCTGTCTCACTGGCATTCCAAGCACCCCTGAGGTATGAAAAAAAAAACTCCTGCAGCTAGCTCAATGTCTGCCCAAACTGCCACCCAGTTTTGTGCTTGAAACCCAGGGCCCGGGTGGCGTAGGCACCGGAGGGAATCTCCTGGTCTGTGGGTTGCAAAGACGTGGGAAAAGTATAGTATCTGGGCCTGAGTGTGTCATTCCTCATGGCACAGTCCCTCAAGGCTTCACTTGACTAGGGGAGGGAGTTCCCCAACCCCTTGCACTTCCTGGGTGAGGCAACACCACACCCTGTTTCGGCTCACCCTCCATGAGCTACACCCACTGTCTGACCAGTCCAAGTGAGATGAACAGGGTACCTCAGTTGGAAATGTAGGAATCACCCACCTTCAGCATTGACCTCACTGGGAGCTACAGACCAGAGCTGTTCCTATTTGGCCATCTTGCCAGCTATCTCTTGATTTCTTTTTCAGGTTGTTTGCTGTTGGCATATATAAATGCTGCCAATTTTATTTTATTTATTTTTATTTATTTATTTTTTGTGTGTGACAGAGTCTCACTCTGTCTTCCACGCTGGAGTGCAGTGGCATGACCTCAGCTTGCTAACCTTCGCCTCCTAGGTTCAAGCAGTTCTCCTGCCTCAGTATCCTGAGTAGCTGGGACTACAGGCACATGCCACCTCGCCTGGCTAATTGTGCATGTGTATGTGTGTGTGCGCGTGTGTGTGTATTTTTAGTAAAGATGGGGTTTCACCATGTTAGCCAGAATGGTCTTAATCTCCTGACCTCATGGTCTGCTTGCCTCAGCCTTCCAAGATTTTTTTGTATGTTATTATTTTTTATGCTGCAACTTTACTGCATTTATTTATTAGTTGTAATAGCTTTTTAGTGAAGTCTTTAGGTTTCTCCAAATATAAGATCATATTATTTGCAAACAAAGATAATTTGACTCTTTCTTTTCTAATTTGGATATTCTTTATTTCTTTCTCTTGTCTGATTAGTCTAGCCAGAACTTCTAGTACTATGTTAAATAATAGAGGTAAAAGTGGGTATCCTTATTACATTCCAGAACTTATGGGAAATACTTTCAGTTTTTTCCATATTCAGTATGCTACTAGCTGTTGGTCTTTCATATATAGCTTTTATTGTTTTGAGGTATGTTCCTTCAATGCCCTCTTTCTTGAGGGTTTTGATCATTAAGGGATGCTGAATTTTATCAAATGCTTTTTCAGCATCATTTGATATGGCCAATGGTTTTTGTCCTTCATTCTGTTGGTATGATCTATCTTGTTGATTGATACATGTAAATTGAACTATCCTGGTATCTCTGTGGTATATCTCACTTTGGTCATGATGAATGATCTTTGTAATGTATTGTTGAATTAAGTTTGCTACTATTTTGTTGAGGATTTTTGTATCAGTTTCATCAAGGATATTGGCATATGGTTTTCTTTTTTTAATGTGTCTTTATATGGTTTTGGTATCATGGTAATATTGACCTTGTAGAATGAGTTTGGAAGTATTCCTTCCACCTCTATTTTCCAGAATAGTTTGAATATGATAGGCACTAGTTCTTCTTTAAGTGTCTGGTAAAATTCAACAGTGAATCCATTGGGTCCCAGGTTTTTCCTTTCCTGGAGACATTTTATCATGACTTCAATCTCATTACTTAGTATTGGTCTATTCAGGTTTGAGATTTCCTTCATGGTTCAAGCTTTGTAAGTTGTATGTGTCTAGGGATTTATCCATTTTTTCTAGGTTTTCAAGCTTATTGGCATACAGTTGCTCATAGTAATCTCTAATGATCCATTTAATTTTTGCAATATCAGTTGTGTCTTTAATTCCTCTATAATTTTTTTTGAGTCTTCTGGTTTTCTTCTTAGTCTAACTAAAAGTTTGTCAATTTTGTTTACCATTTCAAATAGCCAGCTCTTCATTTCATCAACTTTTGTATTGTTTTTTGTGTCAAACTTATGTATTTCTTCTCTGATTTCTTATTTCTTTTCTTCTACTATTTTTGGATTCAGTTTGCTCTTGCTTTTCTAGTTCTTTAAGATGCATCATTAGGTTGTTTATTTGAAGATTTTCTACTTTGATGTAGGTGCTTATTGCTATAAACATTGCTTTTAGTATTGCTTTTGCTGTATCCCATAGGTTTTGGTATATTATGTTTCTACTTTAATTTGTTTCAAGAATAGTTTTTTTTAATTTCTTTCTTAATTTCTTCATTGGCCCATTGGTCATTCAGAAGCATATTGTTTGATTTTCATATGTTTTCAAAATCCCTAAATTTTCAAACTTCCAAAGTTACTCTTGTTATTGATTTTCAGTTTTTTTTTCATTGTGGTCAGAGAAAGTACTTAATATGATTTCAATTTTATGAATGTTTTAATACTTGATTTTGGCCTAACATATGGTCTATCCTAGAGAATGACTGATGTATTGAGGAGAATGTGTATTCTGCAGCTGTTGCATGAAATGAACTGTAAATATCTCTTAAGTCCATTTGGTCTATAGTTCAGCTTAAATCACATGTTTCTTTGTTGATTTTCTGTCCAATATTGAAAGTGGAGTGTTGAAGTCTCAAGCTAGTAATGAACAAACTCTCTCTCTCTCTCATTCTCTTTCTCTGTCTCTGTCTCTCTCACTTTAATAATATTTCCTTTATATATCAGGGTGATCTAGCATTGGGTGTATATGTATTTACAATTGTTATGTCCTCTTGCTGAATTAACCCATGTATTACTCCTTTGTCTCTTTTTATAGTTTTTGTCTTGAAATATATTTTTTCTGACATAACTATAGCTACTCATGCCTGGTTTTGGTTTCCATTGTATGGAATATCTTTTTTCTTCCTTTTATTTTTGGTCTTGCATATTGATTGATGCAAGTGATCTTGATTGATCACTTCAAGATCACTTTATAGGTGAAGTGTATTTCTTGTAGGCAACAGATCATTAAGTCTTATTGTTTTTATCCATTCAGCCACTGTCTTTTGATTGGAGAGTTTAGTCCATTTACATTCAATGTAGTTATGGATAAGTAAGGGCTTACTGCTGCCATTTTGTTGTGTCCTGGTTGTTTTGTGGTTTCCTTCCTTCTTTCCTTCCTTATCTTCCTTTTTGTAAAGGTTATTTTCTCAGGTGATATGTTTTAATTTCTTGCTTTTTATTTTGTGGGTGTCTCTTATAGGTGTTTGGATTTTTTTGACTCGAGAGTACCATGAAGCTTACAATTAACATCTTATGATCAATTGTGTTAGACTGACAACAGTTTAACACTTATTGCATAAACAAACAAATCAACTAACAAACCAGCAAAGAGAAAACTAGTAAAAATCTACACTTTAACTTATCCTCCCTGCTTTTTAACTTTTTCTTGTTTCTATTTGTATCTTTATTGTTCTGTGTCTTGAAAAGTTGTTGTAGTTATTATTTTTTATTGATACATCTTTTAGTCTTTCTACTTAAGAGTAATTACACACTACAGTTATAGTGTTATAATATTCTTAGTGTATGTGTACTATTACCAGTGGGCTTTTTACCTTCAGATATCATATTGCTCATTAACATGTTTTTTCTTTCAGATTGAAGAACTCTGTTTAGCATTTCTTGTAGGAGAGATCTGGTGTTGATGAAGTCCCTCAGCTTTTGTTTATCTGGGTAAGGCTTTATTTCTCCTTCATGTTTGAAGGATATTTTTGCTGGATGTACTTTTTTTGGTGGAGCGGTGAAGGGATCTCGCTCTGTCAGCCAGACTGCAGTGCAGTGGTGCAGTCTTGGCTCACTGCAACCTCTGCCTACTGGGTTCAAGCAATTCTCCTGCCTTAGTCTCCTGAGTAGCTGGAATTACAGGTGCCCATCGCCACACTCGGCTATTTTTTGTATTTTTAGGAGAGATGGGGTTTCACCATGTTGGCCAGTCTGGTCTCAAACTCCTGAATTCAGATGATCCACCCACCTTGGCCTCCCAAACTGCTGAGATCTCAGGCATGAGCCACCATGCCTGGTCTACTAAATTAGGATAAAAGGATTGTTTTCTCTTCAGCATTTTAAATATATTATGCCACTCTCTCCTGGCCTTTAAGGTTTCCACTGAGAAGCCTGCTGCCAGCTGTATTGGAGCGCCTTTGTATGTTATTTGTTTTTTTCTCTTGCTGCTTTTAAAATCCTTTATTTATCTTTGATCTTAGGAAGTTTGATTATTAAATGTCTTGATGTAGTCTTAGGTTAAATCTGCTTTGTGTACTATAACCTTCTTATGCTTGAATATTGATAATATTTCTCTAGATTTGGTAAGTTCTCTGTTATTAGCCACTCGGATACACTTTCTACCCTGATCTCTCTCCCTTTCTACTCCCTCTATATGACCAATGACTCTTAGATTTGCCTTTTTGAATCTATTTCCTTTATTTTGTAGGTGTACTTTATTCTTATTTTGTCTCTTCTGACTGTGTATTTTCAAATAAACGTGTCTTCAAGATCACTATTTCTTACGTTTGATCAACTCTGCTTTTGAAATACTGTGATACATTTTTAGTATGTCAATGGAATTTTTCAGCTCCAGAACATCTGCTTGATTTTTAAAAATTGTTTCAATGTCTTTGTTAAATTTATCTGATAGGATTCTGTTTGTTTCATTTTTTTTTTCTTTTCATGTTTTTTGTTTTCTTTTTTTGTCTTGCAAATCTGTGACAGGAGTCTGAATTCCTTTACTGTGCTATCTTGAATTTTGTTGAGCTTGCTCAAAAGAGCTATTTTGGATTCTCTGTCTGAAAGGTCATATATCTCCATCACTCTGGGATTGGTCACTGGTGAATTATTTAGTTTATTTGGTGAGGTCATGTTTTCCTAGATGGTCTTGCTGCTTGTGGATGTTTGTTGATGTCTGGGCATTGAAGAGTTAGATATTGATTGTAGTCTTCACAGTCTGGGCTTGTTTATGCCCATCCTCCTTGAGAAGGCTTTCCAAGTATTAAAAAGGGAATTGAGTGTTGTGATCTAAGTCTTTGGTCCCTGCAGCTGTATCTGCATTATAAGGCACCGCAAGCCCAGTAATAATATAACTCTTGCAGAACCACCTTGGTGGTCTTGATTAAGATCTGAGATAATTCTCTGGATTACCAAGCAGAGTTTCTTGTTCTCTTACCTTATTGTCTCCCAAACAAATGTTGTCTTTCTCTCTCTGCTAAGGTGCCTGGAGCTGGGAGAAGGGTGGCATGAGCACCCCTGTGACCACCACCTCTGGGACTCTGCTGTGTCAGAACTGAAGCTAGCTCATCACTTGGTCTCACCCAGGCCCATGTGTTAACTCAAGGCCCAAGGGCTTTTCAGTCAGACTTGTGTCCTTCCCTTCAGGATAATGAGCTCTCCCTGGCCTACAACAGGTCCAGAAACACCATCTGGGAGTCAGGGCCTCCAGGCAGAAACATTAGAAATCTACCTAGGTGCTCTATTTCACATAACTGAGCTGGTAACCAAGCCATGAGACAAAGTCCTTCCCACTCTTCACTTTCCTTTCCTCAAGCAGGAGTTTCTCCCTGTGGCCACCATTGCCGCAGGCCCATAGTGAGTACTGTGTGGCTACTGCCAATGTTCACTCAAGGCCCAAGGGCTCATCAGTCAACTTTTGGTAAATGCTGCAAGGCCTGGGTCTCTCCATTCAGGGCAGCGGGCTTTCTTCTGGCCCAAGGCAGTCCAGAAATTCCATCCCAGAGCCAAGGCTTGGAAGTGGGGACCCTAGAAGCCTGCTTGGTGCTCTACCTCACTAAGGTGAGCTGGTACTCAAGCCAGAAGACAAAGTTCCCTTCACTCTTCCCTCTTCTTTCTTCAAGCAGGAGTCTCCCCCCATAGCCAGCACAGCTGGGAATGCACTGAGTCACACTCGATACCAACACATCCCTTGGTCTCACTTAAGGCCTGCTGTGAGAACTGTCTGGAAACCACTGATGTTTATTTAAGGCCCAAGCATTTTTGAGTCAGCAGGTAATGAATCCTGCCAGAACTGTGTTCTTCCCTTCAAAGCAGAAGCTTCCCCTCTTGGTCAGGGTGTGTCTAGAAATGCTGACCAGGAGGTAGGGCCTGGAATCAGGACCCCAGGACACTTCCCAATGCCCTATTCTACTGTGACTGAGCTAGCATCCACAATGCAAGACAAAGTCCTCTTTACTCTCTCCTCTCCTCTCCTCGAGCAGAAGGTAGGAGTGTCTCCTGGAACTTCAAGCTGTGCTTGCTGGGGTTAGGGGAGAGATGACACAAGCATTCCTTTATCTGCATCAGCTGGTGTCTCATTAGGTCACATGCACCCCAAGTTCATTGGCTGTGAGCCCCGTAGCACTAGGACTTGCCCAGGAATTTAAGTCATTGTGGTGTACACTGCCTTTCAGGTTTATTTAGAACTCCAGAGCCCTTTAGCCTGTGGTGGGGCGGAGGGTTAGCTGGAATTCAGATTGTGACCACTGGGATGAGTGATTCCCCTCTGGGAAGGGCTGATCTAAAAGCTGCCTACTTGGGCACCAGATAAATTCAGCCCTGTTTTGCTTTCTGCTATGACAGGCAGCACTGAGTTTCAATGCAAAGTCCCACAATCACTGTGTTCTCCTTCCTCCAGGCACACAGATTCTCTCTCTGCACCATGTGACCACTGCCAGGTAATGGGGGAGGGGTGGTGTCAGCAATCCAAGACTGTCATTTTCTGCCCTCTTCAGTGGCTCTTTCCTTGCTGTGATGTTAACACCAGGTACTGTGATGGCTCACCTGAATTTCAGTTCTTATGAAGGTGCTTTCTTGCGTGAATTGTTTTTTAATTTGATGTTCTTACTGAAGGATGACCACTGGAAGGCTCTATTTGGTCATCTTGCTTGGCCTTCTCCCTTCATGCTTCCTTTTAATTAATATCATAATATATATTTACATTCACTATATTTGCATGCAATAAAATGCCCTTATAAACATACTGTTTGATGTGTTTTGACAAAATTGTATATCTATGTAACCATCATAACAAAAAGATATCTCATAACTTTTAGAAGTCAACATCTTCTCTTCCAATACCAGGCAACAACTGATGTAAAATCTATAAATATATGCCTGTAATCCCAGCACTTTGGGAGGCTGAGGTGGGCGGATCACGAGGTCAGGAGATCAAGACCATCCTGGTTAACACAGTGAAACCCTGTCTCTACTAAAAATACAAAAAAATAAGCCGGGCATGGTGGTGGGTGCCTGTAGTCCCAGCTACTCAGGAGGCTGAGGCAGGAGAATGGCAAGAACCCGGGAGGCAGAGCTTGCAGTGAGCTGAGATCATGCCACTGCCCTCTAGCCTGGGTGACAGAGCAAGACTCTGTCAAGAAAAAAAAAAATAATCTACAGATAGTTTGCCTTTCCTAGAATTTTATGTGATTAGAATTATATAGAATGTTTTTCATTGTGTCTGCCTTGTTTCATGCAGCATAATACTTTCAATATTTATCAATATTACTGAAAGTATCAGTATATCCTTCCTTTATATTGCTGAGTAGAATTCCATTGCATGGACATTTGCTTGTCCATTCACCTGTTGATAAACACTTGTATAATATCTAGATTTTTATTATTATGAATAAGTTGCTATGTACATTCATGCATAGTGATTTTATGTAGGCAACGTGTTTTCTTTTGGTAAATATCTAAAATGAGATTTCTGGTTTGTTTAAAATAGGACTACTTACATTTTCTACTTCTCTTTTGGTAAGTCTCATCAATTTATGTCTTTAAAGGAATTTGTCTGTTTTATCTGTTTTGTTGAATTTATTAAGATAATGTTGTTTATAGTACCCCTTATTATTTTAGTATCTATAGGATCTGTAGTGAGCTCCCTTACTTTATACCTTATATAAGTAGTCTGTTTCTTCTCTCCATTTTTTAATCAGTCTAGTTAGAGGTTTATAGATTTTATTAATCTTTTTTAAGAGCCTCCTTTTATTTCTTTGGTTTCATCATTTGTTTTAACTCATTGATTTTCTCTTACCTTTATTATTTTCTTTCTTATATTTGCTTTGGCTTTAATCATCTATTTTCCAGTTTTCAAGATAGAAGCTTAGATCAATGATTTGATGTTTTCATTTCTTTTTTTTTATTTTAGTGACTAATTTTGTTTTTTTATATTTTTACATTTTTATTTATGATTAACATAATAATTATACATATTTATGGGGTACAATGTGATATCTTGATACATGTATAAATTTTGTGATGGATAAAATCAGGGTAATTGCCATACCCATCACCTTTAACATTTATCATTTCTTTGTGATGAAAATATTCAAAAACCTCTATTCTATTTTGTAATATATGAAACATAATTATTAACTGCAGTCATTCTACTATGCAATAGACAACCGGAACATATTCCGCCTATCTAACTGTAGCTTTGTCAGTTACTCTGCCTGGGAAACACTAGAAAAACTAACATAAAAAAGATAAAAACAATTTAGTAACTCAACCAAATATGAAATTAACATGCAAAATCAATGAACTACTTATACACCAATAATAACCAGTTAAAATATATAATGAAAGTAAAAATATAAAGTAACAACAAAAGTCATAAAATAAGAACAAACTTGAAAACTGACTAATACCTATACAAAAAACACTTTAAAACCTTCAGGAAGACACGAAAGTAGGTATCAATACAAACAAATGAATGGACATCTCTTATTCTTGCATACAACCACAACATCATCAAAATGTTAGTTCTCTCTAAAACAATTTATAAATTAAATTCAATCTCAGCAAAAATAACAAAAAGAGTTCTTGTAGCTAGAATGTTCATGCTAAAGTTTATAGGAATAATGCAATATACATGTAAAATTATCTAGAAAAACACTAAAATGAAAGAATTATGAGAGTGACGTAGACCTTGAAGATGTTAAAACACGTAAGAACTAGCTTGCAGCACCTACAGTAAAGTGCTGTGATACTGGAATGACACAGCATAATAATGTGCTCACAAATTTGGCTTGTTTTTGTTTTTTTGTTTTGTTTTGAGATAGGGTCTTGCTCTGTCATCCAAGCTGGAGTGCAGTGTCATGATCTCAGCTCCTTGCAACCTCTGCCACCCAAGTTCAAGTGATCCACCTGCTTCAGCCTCCTTAGTAGCTTGGGCAGCAGGTGTGCACCACCACACCTGGCTAATTTTGTTGTATTTTTTGTAGAGACAGGGTTTTGTCATGTTGCCCAGGCTGGTCTCAAACTCCTGAGCTCAAGCGATCCAGCCACCTCAGCCTCCCAAAGTGTTGGGATTACAGGTGTGAGCCACCATGCCCAGCCTAGATTTTGGTTTTGACATACCATTTCTAACTAAATAAACCGGATCTCAGAGAAATGGCCAATTTCATATCTAGGACACAAAAGGTGTAAGGTGAGCCTGGAACATCCATTCCATGTGCCACGAAGTAAAGAAATGCTTATGAAGTAACCAGGACATGTTGAAAGAATGCAAGAACCAGCTTGAATGCCAAGTCATAATATAATAATTAATAAATATCAAAGCAGAATTCAAGCTCAGATATGAGACTGCAGAACTTGAGCTGTGTGTGTGTATGTGTGTGTGTTGGTGAGAGATCAAATATTTATTTTCCATAAAAATATAATAGATAATGCTTAAAAATGAAAATAAAATATGAAATAGTAGCCATATAAGCATTTTATTTAAAAGTTCAATGATTAATATGAAAGATATCAGCTAAAAGTGTTTAACTGATTTTAGACATTGAAAAATAGTGGGGAACAAGAACTATGGTTTGGTCAAAAGTTTTATAGAACTATTTGACACTTTAGGCCGGGCTCAGTGGCTCAGGCCTGTAATCCCAACACTTTGGGAGGCCAAGGAAGGCAGATCGTGAGGTCAGGAGATCGAGACCATCCTGGTTAACACGGTGAAACCTCATCTCTACCAAAAATGCAAAAACAATAGCTGGGCGTGGTGGCGGGCGCCTGTAGTCCCAGATACTCGGGAGGCTGAAGTAGGAGAACAGCATAAACCCAGGAGGCAGAGCTGGCAGTGAGCCGAGATTGCACCACTATACTCCAGCCTGGGCAACAGAGCGAGACTATGTCTCAACAACAACAACAACAACAAAAAGAACTATTTGACACTTTAAACTTTATGAATGTATAATTTTAATATGAGTACAAACATATTTTTATGTTTTAAAAAATTTGTATAGATTTATGAGGCACCAGTATAATTTTGTTACATGCATAGATTACATTGCAGTAAGTCAGGGCTTTCAGGCATCCATTACCCAAATAACATGTATTGTACCCATTAAGTAATCTCTTGTCATCCACCACCCTCCCCCACCTCATCCTTCTAAGTCTCCATTGTCTATTATCTCACACTCGACGTCCATGTGTACACATTATTTAGCTCCCACTTATAAGTGAGAACATGTGATATTTGGCTTTCAGTGTTTGACTTCTTTTATCAAACGGCCTCCAGTGCCATCTGTGTTGTTGCAAAAGACAGGATTTCACTTTTTTTAATGGCTGAATGGTATTCCATTGTGTATATATACTACATTTTCCGTATCTAGTCTTCCATTGATGGACACTTAGGTTGGTTCCATATCTTTGTTATTGCAAATAGTGCTGTGATAAACAGGTATCTTTTTGATGTAATGATTTCTTTCCTTTGGATAGATACACATTAATGGGCTGCTGGGTCAATGGTAGTTCTATTTTTAGTTCTTTGAGAAATCTCCATATTGTTTTCCATGGAGGTTGTACTAAGTTACAATCCCACTGGCAGTTTCTAGGAGTTCCATTTTCTCCACATCCTCCTCAATATGTTACTTTTTTGTCTTTTTAATGATATCCATTCTGACTAGTGTAAGATGATGTTTCACTGTGGTTTTAATTTGTATTTATCTGATGATTAATCATGTTGAGCACTTACTTTAAGTCAAAATCTTTCCTTGACTCCATTTATATTACACTTAACATTTCACTCTTAAAGCAAGTTGTGGCTTGCTTTACACCCATAGCTTGTTGAGTTCAGTCTTTCCTCTTAAATTCACTTCTATAATTTTTCTGAAAAAAATAATTTTTCTTCAGAGATCAAAATTACAAAGAGTTTGGAATATCACAGTATGCCATATCATTCCAGTTAATAGGCACTGCTATAAAGCACAAGCTTCCTTCGATTCTGTCAACTCCTATTGAGAGACAGGACTAGCTGGAATTTCCTAGGCAGACTAAGAATCCCTAAGGGTAGCTGGGAAGGTGACTGCATCCACCTTTAAACATGGGACTTGTAACTTAGCCCACACCCGACCAAACAGAGAGCTCACTAAATTGATCATTAGGCAAACACAGGAGGTAAAGAAATGGCCAATCATCTATTGCCTGAGAGCACATCAGAAGGGACAAGGATCAGGATATAAACCCAGGCATTGGAGCCGGCAACAGCACCCCCCCGCCCCACCAATATAGGAGCTCTGTTTTCACTCTATTTCACTCTATTAAATCTTGCAACTGCACTCTTCTGGTCCGTGTTTTGTTACGGCTGGAGCTTTCGCTGGCAGTCCACCACTGCTGTTCGCTGCTGTGGCAGACCCACCACTGACTTCCATCCCTGTGGATCCAGCAGGGTGTCCACTGTGCTCCTGATCCAGCAAGGCGCCCATTGCCACTCCCTATCTGGCTAAAGGCTTTGTTCCTGCATAGCAAAGTGCCTGGGTTCATCCTAATTGAGCTGAACACTAGTCACTGGGTTCCACAGTTCTCTTCCGTGACCCATGGCTTCTAATAGAGCTATAACACTCACCGCATGGCCCAAGATTCCATTCCTTGGAATCTGTGAGGCCAAGAACCCTGTGTCAGAGAACACGAGGCTTGCCACCATCTTGGAAGTGGCCTGTCGCCATTTTGGAAGGGGCCTTGCCACCATCTTGGGAGCTCTGGGAGCAAGGACCTCCCAGGTAACACTATATTCCCTCTTACTTAGAGAACTGCAAGTTGTTCAGCATTTTTCACATATTTGTTGGCCACCTATATGTCTTATTTTGAGAAGTATCTGTTCATGTCTTTTGACCATTTTTTAAATGGGTTTATTTGGTTTGTGCTTGTTGTATTGCTCTCAGGTACTATGTTCACTACCAGGGTAATGAGATCATTTGTACACCAAACCCCAGTGACATATGATTTACCCATGTAACAAACTGCATGTCTACTCCCTGAATCTAAAATAAAAGTTGAAATAAATTAAAATGTCCTATATGTTCTTCATGAACATATTTTAATCCATTTAATTTTGTTTAAGATAAAATTATAACTTCAGATACTGTTTCTTCCACTGCTTTAAAAATGTATGCTTTCATATTATTTTTTCTTGTTTAAAAAACAAACTGTTAGCTGCTCCTTCTGCAAAATACTTATCCACACTTCTTCATGTAGATAAATTTTATCTACTGTTTGGCTCTTAGCTTAGATGTCACTTAGATATCACTTCCCTCTTAGATAACACTTAGAAAGCCCTCCCTGACACCCTCATTTAATCCGTGAACACTTTTTCTTCCATCATGGCGATTATCACACCATTACATTAGACAGTAAATACTTTAGTGTGAAACACTAAAATGTTGGCTCTATAAGGGCACAGGTTGGCATGTTCATGGCTGTATAATTTAGCTTGTATTACATGCCTGGCATATTTCAAATGCTCCATAGGTATCTGAAGTGAATTAAAAAATAAAAAATAAAAAATAAAAATAAAAAAACAGGTCCCAAAGTCTTCCACAGAAAGAATGTATTATGGAATGTTTTACCCTAAGATGTTATACATATTAAAATAAAAGTCACTCGAAGAAAATATAAATAATGCATAGATAATAGGCAGATGGATGGAAATTTGACAGTAGGATGATTTTCTCAGTGAATCCTAAATACTTGAAAGTCAAAATGAAGCATCTGGGCTCCAACAGGGGTTTGTAGACTACTACCCATGGCCAAATCTACTTCAATGCCTGTTTTTGTAAATAAAGTTTTATTGAAATGTAGCCCATTAGTCTACAGATTCTCTATGGCTTCAACTCTACAAAGGGAGAGTTGAGTATTTGCCACAGAAACCACATGGCCTGAAAGTATGAAATATTTACTATCTGGTCCTTTAAAAAAAGAAATTGCCGGCCGGGCGTGGTGTCTCAGGCCTGTAATCCCAGCACTTTGGGAGGCTGAGGCAGGCAGATCACAAGGTCAGGAGACCGAGACCATCCTGGCTAACACGGTGAAACCCCGTCTCTACTAAAAATACAAAAAAATTAGCCAGGCGTCGGGGTTGAGGCAGCAGAATGGCGTGAACCCTGGAGGCAGAGCTTGCAGTGAGCCGAGATCGCGCCACTGCACTCCAGCCTGGGCGACAGAGCCAGACTCCGTCTCAAAAAAAAGAAAAGAAATTGCCATTCTACTCCAACAAAAAGTCCCTTATTGCCAAAGACCAAACCTGCCTGAACTATTAGTACCATTTAATATTCCACATTTAATGTACTCATGTTTGTCATTTTGCTCCCTAAATTTTTACATTTTCACTTCACCAAATGAGAATCGTTAGAGATATTAAGAAGGGAATTAAATAAACAGCAATGACATCGTTCAGTACAAATAGAACTAGTAAAGAGAATCTTGAGAAAACAACAAATTTTAAAATGCAAATTATATGCAAATTCAAGAATGCTAATGAAGTAATCTCAGTTGTCAAAGTAGAATTTAATTAAGGATTAACAGGTGACCCTAAAAAGTTTACAGGTTCATAATTAGGACTTTAGGAATTTTTATATCATTATTATATTCTCTGCTTTCTTATTCTTGTATGTGGCAATCATACATATGAATGAGCTCTAATATTTTATGTAGATTTTACCTGATTATGAAAGTAATATTTTATTATTTTTATGTCTGCTGCAGAATATTTGCTTCTACTTAAAAGGTCTGGGCTAGACTTTTATTGTCCCCTTGGCATTATCTGCAAGTCAGATTCTCCCACTAAGCAAGCTCTCAGGAGACAACTTAATGTTCCAAGACTCTCTTTAGGCCTGAGTAACAGAGGAACACGGCATATGATTCAATTAATGATTATCTTTTCTAAAAAATAAAGCAGTACAAGTAATATAAAACATATTAGTTATTAATATGCACTGACATATCTAAATATGAATGGGATTTACAAACATCTAAGTAGAATTAAATAACAATCATCATAATTTAGAATAATTGATAAAAATAGAAAAGAATAACAATACCAGAAAAGTATATTGACAAGATTATACATATTACTAATAATTAGGTTAGACAACTAATCAGTATTTATGACTCACTTCAGTTCACAAAGACATCATGAGAAGTCTCTCTTAAATCTTGTGTACACGATAGAAGGTATCTAATATCATGTTCGCCCTCTTGAGCAGTCCAAAAATGTGGAGATATGACAAATGGAAGACATATGACAAACAGAAGAGTAATAAACCTCACTCTATATATTAGTGATTCTGCAGGATTTTCACATAGTATTGAACAGCAGAAAACTCCACTTGAATATTAAACAGGCATCTCCAATTTAACACACCTTTATTAGTCAGGGTTCTCTAGAGGGACAGAACTAATAAGATAGATGTATCTATGAAGGGGTGTTATTATGGAGAGCTGACTCACACAGTCACACGGTGAAGTCCCACAATAGGCCATCTGCAAGTTGAGAAGAAAGAAAGCCAGTCCAAGTTCCAAAACCTCAAAAGTAGGGAGGTCAACAGTGCAGCTTTCAGTCTGTGGCTGGAGACTGAAGGCCCGAGAGCCCCAGGCAAATTACTGGTGTAAGAGTCAAAAAGCTGAAGAACTTGGAGTTGGATGTTTCAGAGCAGGAAGCATCTAGCACGGGAGAAAGATGAAGTCTGGAAGACTAAGCAAGTCCTCTTCCACATTTTTCTGCCTGCTTTATTCTAGCCACACTGGCAGCTGATTAGATTGTGCTCACCCACATTGAGGGTGGGTCTGCCTCTCTCAGTGCACTGACTCAAATTTTTTTTGTTGTTGTTTTGTTTTGTTTTTTGAGATGGAGTTTTGCTCTTGTCGCCCAGGCTGGAGTGCAGTGGCTCAGTCTCGGCTCACTATAACCTCTGCCTCCCAGGTTCAAGCAATTCTCCTGCCTCAGCCTCCTGAGTAGCTGGGATTATAGGCACCTGCCATCATGGCTGGCTAATTTTTGTATTTTTAGTAGAGATGGGGTTTCACCATGTTGGTCAGGCTGGTCTCAAACTCCTGACCTCAAGTGATCCTCCCACCTCAGCCTCCCAAAGTGCTGGGAAAACAGGCATCAGCCACGGCACTCAGCCCACTGACTCAAATGTTAATCACCTTTGGCAACACCCTCACAGACACACCCAGGCACAATACTTTGCATCCTTCAATCCAGTCAAGTTGACATTCAGTATTAACCATCACAATGCCCAAAACTGATCTCCTAATTCTTCCCCTCAAACTGTTTTTCCCACATGATTGTCCATCTCAGTCAATGGCAACTTCAATGTTCAGGCTACTCAGGCCGAACACCCTGAGTCATCCTGGACTCCATTCCCTACCCTTTAGTCAATCTAACCTGGCAGATTTCCATACAAAACATATCCAGGACTGACTGACTACTTCCTACCATCTCCACCACTGTGTCGACGAAAAGAGTCGAACTCTGTGAAATATTTAAAGAGATTTATTCTAAGCCAAATATGAGTGACCATGGTCTGTGACACAGCCCTCAGGAAGTCCTGAGAACATGTGCCCAAGGTGGTCGAGACGCAATTTGGTTTTATACATTTTGAGAGGCATGAGACATCAAATACATTTAAGAAACACAGTGGTTTGGTCCAGAAAGGCGGAATAACTCAAAGTGGGGGCTTCTAGGCTATAGGTGAATTTAAACATTTTGTGGTTGACAATTGGTTGAGTTTGTCTAAAGACCTGGGATAGATAGAAACAATGGAATGTTCAGGTTAAGATAAAGATTGTAGAGATCAAAATTCTTAGTCTTAGAGTGACTGCCCTTAGAGGCTATAGGTGACAAATGTTTCCTATTCAGATCTTAGTTAATCTGTTTAGGATTGGGAGGGTCTGGAAGAAAAAGATCTAGCTATGTTAATAGAGATTCTTCACAGATGCAAATTTTCCCCCACAAAGAATAGCTTTACAGGGTCATTTCAAAATATGGCAAAGAAACATGTTTTGGTGTAAAATATTTGGATTTTCTTCTTTGTCTCATAATGTTATGCCAGAGTCAGTTTGGAAAGTAAATCATGATATATAGGATTAAATAAAATGCATCTGATGAGAATGTATCATTTGTAGGGCATGACTCCCCAGATCCCTTCTTAGATAAGAATTTGGGCAAGATAAAAAAAATCAGAGTTTAGTCCTCAACTGGAACCCTTGCAGGTGCTACCATCTTTGATTATTGTACTAGCCTTCTGTCTGGTCTCATTGTTTCCACTCTTCCATGCTAAAGTTCTCTCTTCACATAGACTTAACATATGCATTTAAAATAAAGTCAGAGTATAAAATCCTTTGTATAAAATCCTTCAGTGCCTTTCCATCTCATTCAGAGTAAAAATCAAAGTGTTTTATATTTGTCTGCCCTCTCCTCAACATCTCTCTGCTCATATCTCCTACTACTGTCCTCCTATTCTACTTCAGCCACACTGGCGTATTCCTTGTTGCCTTGTTTCTTAAACACACTATGCACATTCTACTATGCACAACAAAACTGTTCCTTTGCTACTCCCTCCCAGGGACTTTCTTCCTTTAGATAGCCACGTAGCCCACTGCTTCACATTCTTCATATCTTTGCTCAACTACAGTTGGCTCTTGTCATTCCTGTCAGTAATGCTATCGAATATGTTATATTCAATAGAGCCTATAATAGTGCCTGAAACATTGAAGAGGCTCAAAACATAATTGTTATGAATGATATTGTTTAGAGGGAAGAAGGGAGTTTTCTATTAACTGTTCAGAAGCAGAAGATGTCACCCGGGAGGATTGCAACTCAGCATTCAGCATAGACTGAATCAGGAAACCTAGAGAAGTAGGTACTGTTTCCCAGACAGAACTCTTAAAGAGGCACTAAGGGAAGAATTGCCAAGATTAATTACATCTTACCAACAAAACAATTTTTATTATCAGACAAAAATATTCAAGGGAGAAAAAAAGATTGTCATAATCTGCACCCATACATCCATATACTATCAAGGCCAGAGACAGAAAGCTGGGGCTCCCCCATAATGTAACAGCTCCTGATTTTATGCAATTTCTACAGTATATGACGGAGAGCTGGGGCAAAGTGGAAAGAGAAAGATAAAACCCCTGTGTAAAGCACAAGACAACGAATAAGCTGATGGCTTATTTAAGTTTTTGATGAAGTTTAGGCATCCCCAACTAGGAAAGACTTGGATTCAGGTGGAGAGAAGATTATTTACTCTATTTTAAGATGCATGTTTTCTCTGCATCTTAGAATCTGTGCATCTTAATATGCACATCACAGACCCTTAAGGTGCATCTTAGAGTCTGTGATGATTAATTTCAGGTGTAAACTTGTCTGGATTAAGGAATACCTAGAAAGCTGGTAAAACATTATTTCTGGGTATGTCTTGGAGAGTGTTGGCAGAGGAGATTGGTGTGTGAGTATGTGGACTGAGTGGGAAAGATCTGCCCTTCTATTCTATCTGGGCCCCCAGACGACTGCATGTGGGCAAGCATCATCCAATCGACTAGAGGCCCAAATAGAATACAAAGGTCAGAGAAAAGACAATTCTTTCCCTCTATCTCTCTCTCTCTCCCCTCTTCCCCTGCAGCTGGAATGCTCTTCTTCTCTTTCTCTTGGACATCAGCACTCCAGGCTCTCCAGCCTCTGGAATCAAGAACTTATACCAGCTGCCCCCTGGAGTGGTCACACCCTCCGCCTCTGATTATCAAATACACCATCAGCTTCCCTAGTTCTAAGGCCTTTGGACTTGGAATGAGCCATGCAACCAGCGTCCCAGGGTCTCCAGCTTGCAAATGGCATGTCGTGGGAATTCTGGGTCTCCCTAATCATGTAAGCCAATTATCCTAATAAATCCCCTCTCATCCTTCTGTCTTTCTATCTCTCTATCTCCTATTGGTTCCGTTTCTCTGTAGAACCCTGAATAATAGACACTAGAATCTTACCTTTATGTCATCATTTTTTCTCTTACATAGTAAATAATGATCTGTCTTAGAACCACTGGTGTCTTAGACTCAGTGAAATATGTTTAAGTCAAATTTGGAAGTATCAGCCAGGGTCAGCCAGATGAATTGTGCTAACAGAAGCTTTTGTCAGAGGTTCACTGAGGCCCTCACTTGGGTATCTCGTCTGAATAAAAGCAGAGGCTTTCTTCTTCAGGGCAAGAGTTTTTAAGTCTATCTGAAAAAGGAGCCATCTCCTTGAGCATATGCAGGCCAAATTCCCTAAGTCCTCTGCTTCCTTGCAGCCTGAGACCAGAATAAACATTTTGGTAGCAGGTCTTAAAGAAGCCATCCTCCCAGGGTTAACAAGAATTCTGGACATAAATTGAGTTATATTTAAGCATTAATCAGGCTGCACTTTCACTCACTTCCTTGTAACCGAAAGTCATGTAGCTCTAGATACTGACCATTTGCATCCCTATTGTTCCTATAGATAAAATTTCTGACATTAGTCATAAGGTTTTTGTTTAAGATAGATAGGATCTCCACATTAGAATCATAAGACCTTTGTTTAAGCATTGTTTAAGCAGATCCTGACTTTCAGTGGCACAACTGACACCAACCAGTTCAAAGACCCTCCACAACAGAACTGAGTCAGCATGAGACTACAGTTTTTTCATCTCCCTGCCCCATGACTTCACCCTGCCCTCTTCAGCCAGTCAATGATCTCCACATTTAGGTCCACTCAGAAACTCTTAAAAGCCTTAGTCACAAACTCCATTGAGAAATGAATTTGAGGTTTCTTCTTTTCTCTTTGTTCAGTGGCCCCACAATTAAACCTCTTTCTCTGCTGCAACCTGGCATTTTGACATATTGACTTGCTGCACACATCTACCAAGTTTCTAACACCACCAAGAATAATAATTTCCAGACACCCCACGTTTGTTAAATATTCAGCAACTAAAGCTCGTTGGCATGTGAATGTCATCTTGGTTCCTTCTCATCATTCAAATTCACATATTAGAGAGATTATTTAATCATTACTTCATTGACATTTTATATTTATTTTTAGAGATGAAGTCTCGCTTTGTGACCCAGGTTGGAGTGCAGTGGCATGATCATAGCTCACTGAAATCTCAAACTCCTGTGGTCCAAGGATCCTGCAGCTTCAGGCTCTCAAGTAGCTTGGATTTTATGTATAGGCAACTTTGCTCAGAGACTTTATTAACATTTTAACCAGCATTCCTTACCAAGGTCTTTTGAAGACTACAGAAATGTATCCAGGAGGGTGCTCCAGTGTCAATGTCAAGATCATGAAATAGAACCTTCCAGTGTACATCCTCTTGCAGAATCATTCATTTGAACAACTATTCACACACTAAAATACTTACATAAGAATTAGAGAAACCAGGTGAGAGATGACAGCACCTGGGTATAGAACAGAAATAAGAAATGCATTCAAAGTAAGATCAGTAATACCTTCCATATCTAGTATCTTAAATATTTATCTTCTATATTTAGAATATTCTGAGCTGTTAATTTTTAGTTTTGGATTATAATACTCCCAGATTTAATAGAAAAATGTCACCTATTAAAAGCAATGGGACTTATACAAATTTTGCCTTTAATAAGATGCTGAAATAGTATCCCACACAGACTAGTAGTATCTGTTTTCAGAAAACACCATTTTTATGAGCATTAGGACAAATAGCTAATACATGTGGGGCTTAAAACCTAGATGGTAGGTTGAAAGGTGCAGCAAACCACCATGGCACAGGGTGTATATGTAACAAATCTACAAGTTCTGCACTTGTATCCTAAAACTTAAAGTAAAATTAAAAAAAAAAAAAAAAAAAAGGAAGAAAATCTCATCGTTACTCTGGTGTCTCTCAATATTTTCAAAACTGCTTTAAATGGAACCTCACTGGGAAAGCAGCTGCAAAAGCAACAACCCTGAGAGTTCATGAGCCTGGGCAAGCTGAGCAGAATCCGTGGGGAACTGTCCTCTCCCAGCCTAACGCTGCCCTCCTGTATTTTGGCAGAGTACTCAAGCACAGCAGCAATTAAGAGATGATTGAAGAGGCTGGATACAAAAGTCAAAATCCTGGGTACTAAATGTAGGTACAGCTGTCACCATTGCAGAACATGAAATGAGGAAATAGGAAACAGGATGTCCTACAGAATATTCAGAGGGCACTTTACACTCAGATAATTTGCTGTCAAAGGATAACAGCTTCATCTTCTCAACAAATGCTCTAAATGGTAATGAAGGCTACCAATTGTAAATGAATGCTGACATTATAACTTATTTGAGTTATCTAATGTTGTTCATCAGATATTCAGTTGAGGCATTTTTTTCAGCCTAGGTTGGATGATGCATCTTATCAGAGCCTCTAGAGTGAAGCAACAAAGCTTATTAGGAAAAAATGCCTCATGAATAAACAAAAGAATCCAAACTGAAGTATGTTTTCATTTGGTGGTTATTCTACAATGTTTTGTAAAATAGCTCATCCTCCACCATATAGCAATTTATTCCATTTAAAAATTGATGTGGATATTCTTTTCAGGAGCAATGTAAAATAAATATTGAAAGACAAAATGAGGATCGCTAAAGTTTTTCTCTTTCTTATCCCCTCCCCAAACCTCTCTTACCATGTATGGAGAGACTAATGTCTTGTGTGTGGGTCTTTTTTTTTAATAAGACCATTTGCCATTTATTTGATGACCCACTTCTTTCCCCTATTTCATTCCTTTTGAAATTGTTATAAGAAAGCAATTTCTTACTATTCACTTGAGGAAATTAGTTTGAGATCAAAACAGTTCTGAGGTCTGACCATGCAGTTCAGGTTTCCTATCATGGCCTTTCAAGATAATGTCCACATAAGTCCACACAACCAATTAGATGGCAATCTTTTCCTCGTTTTCAGTAAAAGCCAAGACCTCTGATTCACTAGTTATGGAATTCTTCCTTGAATGTCAGTGATGCAAAAATCCTATAGTACTTACTATGACACTTCTATTAACATAGTGGTAACAAACACTGTTTCTAAACTTTCCTATTCAGGAAAATAAGACTGTCTTCTAAATAAATTCTCTCTCAAAGCCTTCAACATTCTAATCCAATTAAGAAATAATACAGCAAATTATCCCTACTAACGCCCAAGTCTGGCACTTCAATTTTCTTTCCACCTCCTTCAGCCCTCCACTGCCATTTTCAAACTTACTAATAGAATACTGCCAAGTTAGGGTTCTTAGCTTGGTAATATGCAGAAGGGCTTTGGCTCCTTAGAGATCATTTGGAAACTTTATAATAAACATACACAGATGTACACGGTATGTTCGTGTATTTGTGTGTGGTTGTGTTTTTAATATATAATATTTAAATTCTATGTTTGATAAACTATCATTTAATTTCATTCTTTAGAAAATATAAATTAATTGGCTTTTGTGTAAGGAATTGTATTTCACAAGATTTTCAAGCACCACTAATGTATTCTGCAAACCGATTAAAACCTGACCAAATCCGACTATGGTCATTGGTAATTCTATATCCTGTTTAACAGGCACAGTTTTATCGTCAGTTATGTGGTCCTGGTGCCAAGAAAACCTATTTGTAGATATATAACTGGACCAACAGGAGACCTACATAAGTGTATAATTTTACAAGACTTCAGCCACCAGAGTCACTTGTAACTGTCCATCGATAAACAAATATAGCCCTTTAAACAATGACATTGTAACTTTCCAGCTAGCACCTCACAGAGCTGAATAATGATATTTCATTGCTATAAGCATTTTTCAGCAAGTTAGCTTCTAAAGCCAAGCTGGGTTTTGAAAGGCTTTTTTTAATGCAATGGCATTTTTGAGCTCCTAAGCATCAATAATTTTGAGTGCAATTAACTGGAGATTGCACAAGATTTTGGGGAAAATGTGCAAATAGGAGAAAGTAATGTATTTACTTTCAAGCACAGGAACTAATTCCAGCTTGAAGGAGTAATACAGTCCAAAATACAAAACAAACACACACAAAAAAACCACTAATGAATAAGACATGAAATAATGACTAGATGAATTTAATGGCTCTTTACTGAGTGACATTTGAAAAACAATTGATCAACTCTCTATTTCACTTTGATTGAATAAATATAGATTGTGTTTTTATTAAGGAAAAGCACCATAATCACATCACTCCAAATTATAATTAAGTGATTGGTTATCTAATTAGAAGTTCATATGTCTCCTATTTTTAACAAATCTTCAAGTCTTCATTTAATGCAGTATGCATCCTGTACCTTTGGAAAACAATCACCCAGTGTTAAAAAAAAAAAAAAAA
>NW_016806622.1:1222770-1238858 GCF_001698545.2 Rhinopithecus bieti
TTAAAAAAAAAAAAAAAAATGCTTAACTCTTTTCACTGTCTCTGAACAAGGAGCTGAAAATCCAAGCTTCTCTTCATGTTCTGCTACCTGCAGTCTGGATAAACTTACAGCTATTAAATTTTTACAAGCTAGTATGTGCTCATATGTACAATAGGGATAATTTTGCCTTTCACAGAGTTTTGGTGAATATAAAATAAAATAATGAAAATGTGTTTGAAAATAAATACAACTTGCTATGTCAAGGAAAATTATTATTTGTTATAATTATATGCATAATTTTACTTAACACATAATTATAATTATTGCATAATAATTATTATAGTTATAATTATATAATTAATTATATGTAATAAATTGCATACAACTCTTCGAATATATGCCTAAGTGTCATTCAAATTCATTATTATCTAAAGCAAATGTCAAATTTTGCCTCAGCCACTAGAGTGAAATAGATACATCCTGGATCTTCCACCTAAAGTCTTGCTAGTCAAAGGAGAAGAGGAGTAGATTTAGGTACATTACTATTATGTTTTTTAAAGGTATTTTCACCTTCAAAATTAGATGACAAGGTGTATAAATATAAATTTTATATGATTTATTTAATATTAACTAAATAATCACAGGTAGACAGAAAGACCACTTAGGAACCCCAAGTCTGTGACTTTCAAATAAGGATCAACATCTTGACTGCATCGCTTCCTTCATTTCACTTATCCTTTTAGTCAATGACCAAATATCCTAGATATACCTTAGATATGTCTATCTCTCTTTATCCATTTGAACATTGCTACTATTCCTATTCCCATTCAGTATACTATCACACAATGAGGTAGAGATACTCAACCATTACAAAGTAAGAAAACCAACATTTCCCGAATTTTGTTACAGTCTCCCATCAATTCTAAAAGCATGAATTAAAAATCCTATAATTGCAGAGCACTGTACTAGTTTGACTCAATTAAAGTTGTTTAGAATGATTCGTCTTCTTCAGATTATCATATCAACTCTTTACCCATGCGTAAACCCATACCAAGTTGTATTTCAAGATTACGCAGGATATTAAAACTTAATAAAGTGCATTTAAGGACCAGCAGAGCAATCTTTATTTACAAATCATAATACTATCACCATGACGGTGCGTATTATTTGCAGGGTTGGCATTATCTTTCATAAACACTAACTCAGTAAACTCTCACTAACCACCAACTAAATACAGAAGAAAATATATTTGGTTCTCTTCTCCAGATCATCCTAGCCACTCCCCATTTCCACATTCTATATTTTAACCACATAGAAAATTTTTCAGTTTTCAAATGTGCCACTTTCTTTCTCACTGCAAAGTCTTTTTCAAATGCTGATGCCTTTCCCCGGACATTCTTTGCCCAGACCAAATTCCTTCAATTCCCTTTAATTTACACGTTGTTCATGTTTCTTTTCCTTTTTCTTCCTTTTTGACAGATGGGATCTCACTATGTTACCCAAGCTGGTCTTAAACTACTGGGTCCAACTGATCCTCCTGCCTCAGCCTTCCAAACTGCTGGGATTGCAGGCATGATCCATGCATAGTCAGTTTTTCTTAAAGTCACTCTGGGAAGGAAGCCTCACCTGACTCTTCTAGATACAAGGACCTCTGATAAAAGTTTACATTGTATCCTCTTACTTCTCCCAACACAGTGATTGACAGAACTGTTATAACAACTTGATTCATTTCTTCCCCATTGTACTGTAAGCTTCATGAAAGCAGGACTGTGTCATTCTTGCTCATTTTTTTTTTATCTTAAGCATGTAATACGATTTCTGGTATCCATTAGCAGCTCATAGTATTTGTTGAATCAATTAAGGCTACAGAGCTCCACATCTACATCTTGTGTGACTCTTTCCTATCTTTTCAGCCCTTATCTATCTCCGTCAGATCACATTAATATGTCTAACCCCAAATTTTTATTTTACCTTTCCTTGTTACTTGTTAATGGTATAATAGCTTTTAGCCTCTTGTATCAATCAGTATGCTTAGTTACAAGCAGTAAAAATTCTCACTCTATTAATTTTAAGTAACTCACAGAATCTCCAGATGAGCCCAGCAATTAGTCATAGAGACTTCTCCACCAGGGAAATGCCCAGCTTTGTATCACAAAACTGGTCTCATGAAAACAACATGACTACCACCTGTGGATACAGACACCTTAAAACCTCCACGAATGCTGCAATGCCAGCCACTGGGTGCTCCTGCTACACCCCTTACTACTGTTGCCTGTTGCTTCTGGAAAGTGGATGCAGAAGTGGCCACCACCTTGCTTCACCAGAATGCATTTTGAATGGTTCCTACTTTATCTGAGGATATATATCTGCTTCATCTGCTTTTCAGAGCTAAGTCAAGGGTCATGCCTATACAGATGCAAGGAAGGCTTAGAAGGGAGGTTCTCTAGTGAGAGGTAGATGCAATCTCCTGAGTTACCAGAAGCTTCAAATATTGGGGTTAGGGTGAGGCAAAAAGGGGAAATGTTTACTATATCCCCACACAATTACTTGAAGAGTTTGCATGGATAAATGGGCAAAAATCCTACCTTATTGTTGTATTATATCTCTCAAAGCACCCAGAACAATGTTCTGTATATAATAAAACATAAATGATTAATATTCTAATATAGAAGAACTTCAATAAAAAATAACAAACAAAATCAAACAACGCCACACAGAAGAGCTCCAAAAATCCCAGTTGTAAGCAGAGACCAAATATTACCACAGTCCCTGTAACCTTCTTATTTATGCTACACCATCTGTGACATTACAAAAATCTAAGCCTACTTAAATGTGGTACAAAATATATGAAGCAAATTCTCCTTTCAGTAGCTAGCAGGTGCTTGACTGCTTAGCAACATGGAATAATGGAGTGATTAAGGGACTTCATAAAGAATATTGTAGAGCTACACGGTATTAGGAAGAAGACATCATGTGGCATGCAGAATGCAACCCTTAATAGTAGATTCTCAGACAGCTGGTCACCAGCACCACTGTGAGGAATGACTGGCAGACAGAAGTTATAAAATTGGACTCATTTATCTCTTAAATGCAAGCATTCCACCAATGCAGCAATGAAAGAAACATTGAAAACAGATTATACGATCTTTAAATAAGAAAACAGTTGTCTTGTTTCCTTCTACTAGAGCAATTATTTGAATTAGAGAATACTTAGTAGATTTTGAAACTTCATTTCACAAAGCCAGAACTAATAAAGATACACTGACATGGTATTATTTAGGTGAACAAAAAAGATAGACTTTTATTTTGTGCTAGAAATATTGAAGCGTCCATATTTGAATGAGATTCCTGCAGCAGGCTATAACCAGGCCAGATGAAGAACAATTATATGACTAGCTTGCTTTTTACTTCTAAGCTTGGATATAAGATTTAATCTGTGCAGAAGCAATTTCAAAAAGTACACATAAAAGAGATTGCTATGGCTTTTCTTTTCACACACAAATCTGTTCAATAAAATCCTAATATCTAGTATCTGGTAAACATTCAGAAAAAATACAGAAAGAAAAGTTCAGAAAAGAAAAAGAACCATCTATTTAATGGTTTACCCTGTGGTGACAGGATTTCTTACACAGCTTTATATCTTGCACATAGAATAAAAGACCTGAATAGTGTGGACTAAGACCCTTGAGAAATCTTTCAGTTCTTCATATCTTTTGGAAATGTTTAAGATTTCAAGTCATGCCCAAAAGACATCTACCAAAATGTTTTCAAAATGTCTACAATAGGAAAATTCAGTGCCATTCAGTAACGTTTGCTTTAGTCCTGATAAAAATACTAGATTGGAAAAAATGTAGGGATAAATTAAACAACTGAAAGGTGTGGCTCCCCACAACTTGCACATGCCTTAACCTAAAATATTCCTTTAAATAAAAGAAGATACAAATAAATACTTTCAGAATGATGCTCTTTTTACAATAATGGCAACATTGAATATCCTTTATGCCCATAAATAGTAGAGACTACTAACAATCCTCTGTAATCCATTTTACTTTCAGTCTTTAGGGCTCCTGTTCTCACAGGCACTAATTTTTACCTAAACATATAGCTATTGGTCATAAAAGGAGCATTTCTCAAGCTCCCTCACAGCTGGGCATGGCCACATGTCTATTCCAGACAATGGAATAGAAGCAGAATGTTTCAGAGTAGCTTCAAGGAACCTTACTTAAATGACAGCCAGTGCAGGCCCTTTTGAACCTTTTTGACCTTGTCCCTTTCTCATTCCACCACTTGGAATTTACATGTGCTGATCACCGTTTCGAACCAAGGAGAAAAAGCCCATTTTCTAGGTGGCAAAGGGGAAATCTAGAAGGAAACTGATTCTTTGTCCTACCTGCTCTGAACTTTTGTAGGGGAGAGGCCAATCCTTCTGTTTAAATGAGTGCTACTGTGGGTCTGAATTACTTAAAGGCAAACCTAAGTCTTTATACACACACACTGATACAATGTGTGTAGGCAGTTGCTACTAGCAGCCTACTCAATATCCTTTCTCCTCATTTTATAATAAAAAAGAATCACAATTATTTTGCAGAAACAATTTCCCTAGAACTCTGAAAAAAATCATAATTGGCCAACTATATTCACGTCATTTCCATCATCATTCCAATATGCCACATACTCACTTTCTCAGCTTTCTTGGCACAAATTTGCCGAAGGAGTCAGGTCTGACGGAGGGGTAGAGAAGATTGTGGAATCATTTTTCTCCTTAATGAAAGGAAGTATCTTTTCTTTATGCAGTCATTTCCTACTGCCTGCAAAACCCTTGTATCAGGATGTGGCACTTGGGGTTGTGGCAGCCATCTTATAACCGTAAGACAAGAAACTTTCTGGGAAAACAGCCAACAGCTAAAGAGTAGCAGGGGGAAGGGAGCTGGGTCCTACAGCCCTCAGCCATCCCACCAACCCTGGGATCAATGATCTTCAGACTTCTTGATTATGTGAAATAATAAAAGGTTTTAAATCATTAAGTCACCATTAGTCATATAGAAGCATCTTCTAACTAATATATTTTAACACATCTGTAGGAAAAAAAATGTAAAGTGACCTGTAGAGATTGAGATAACAAGTAGACTAACTTTTATATGCTTTGTAATGATAGGATTTGTTCACAACAAATATAAATCACATCGTAATAAAAAATAATAACTTTATTAAAAAGAATGACTAGAGTCATTCTTTAAATATTTGTTTAATTATCTTTGGTATGTTGCTTGAAATACTTTGTTTAAATTACCTATATAACTGAATTACGTATTTGGATACAATGTACACTATTCAGGTGATGGGTACACTAAAAGCCTAGACTTCACTGCTATCAAATTCATCCATGAAACTAAAAGCCACTTGTACCTCTAAATCTGTGCAAGTTTTAAAAAATTATCTTTATAATTGAAAATAAGTATTTTTGTGTGTTTTATTCTCATAGGTACTGTATCTTAACTCACTATCATTTTGTTAATAAATATTGATTTAATACATGGGTTATTTTATTTTGTATTTTAATACTTACAAGTTTTGAAATAAAATCCACTTTACAGAGAGTATATTGTATGACTACCTACTTAAAATATATATTAGCAAAAATAAGTACAAGATTCAAGACACATAGGTAAGAAATTAGGAAATCTAAGTTGATGGTTCAAAGAGAGTAAGAAAGTGTCTGAAATACAGCCTTTCTAGGATAAGAAAGAGTACAAAAGTAAGATAAAAGTAAAATACCTAAAAGTAGGTAAAAAAAAAAAAAATCTTACCCTACAAAAGAAAGATAAAATTGTGGTACTATAGATTATATTAGGGTGAAGCAGGAAGTAGAAGGTAGCCAGGAAAGGAAAAGGGAAGAGAGAGCAGTCTATACTTGCTTATAAGTACCTGGTTGAATCCAGAAGAAAGCAAACTGATCAATAGCTGACTAAAATATGGAGGAGAATGAGAGCCAAAAACAGACTAAATTGTGTATCAGGATAAAGAAGAGAAATTGGAGAGGTGGTAAGAAATAGATATGAGATAGCCTGATGTTGTTAGAGTATGCAGATAGCCAGACATGAGCAGGAGGGGGACCACTTAAGAAAAGAAAAGTCTGAGAAGTCTCAGACCCAAAGGACTACCCAAAATTTTCATAGCAATAGCATCTCTAATGCTGGAGGGGGTGGCCAAGAAGGAGATGAAGTACCTAGGCAGAAAGAAATGCCCTGGTATTCCTTTTAAGATGCCCCAGTAATCATTCACTCTGCAGTGAAAATGTCAGAATGTCACTAGGTACATGCTGATAAGGACAGAAAGAGGGCAAAAGGGGACATTCCTAAGAGGTACACTGCTGCCACAAGTACAGATGACAGCAAAGGAGGACATTCCTAAGAAATATTCAAGTGCAACAGATAGACATTTGACTGCTATACAACCTTCCTGGAGTGACAGTAATGAGCAGGAATGCCATTAAGCAAGATTTATATTGATCACCAATTTGTGCATGGGTATTAACCAACATAATGAAGAATCCCATCAGCATGGGCGGGAAAAAAAGTGGAGACTTAAAGCAGAAGAAGGAAAAGTAGACAAAGGAAAAAGTGGAGACTTACTTAAGACAGAAGTGGGAACTTGAAAGGGAGCCCTACGTGTTAAAACTCACAGAGCAGGACCCTCGAAGTTGTTTTCCTGCAGGATCAGCCCACGCTTGTCTGGGAGAATACTTATTTTGTCCCACAACAAGCCCTTTTCTCCCTATTTCCTTTCAATAAAGCTTTCTGTTATCCTTAAATCATCTCTTGCCTGAAATCTTTCTCCCAAGTTGACAAGAACTGGGGATTTTCACTAAAAACGTGAGGCAATATTTAGAGAAGTGTAAAGGCAGAACAGGAATTAATTACACAAATATGACCCATCTAACACATTCATGTCTGTGCATCTTATTGCACCTCATAAAACTGGGAGCAAATTTTAGTAAATTTCATTTTTAAATAATTTATACATGTACAGTGTATAAAATCCAAAAGGTGCAAAAGGGTAGAAAGTAAAATATAAGTCCTTATATTAGTCAATTCTCACATTGCCATCAAGAAATACCTGAAACTGGGCATTTTATAAAGAAAAGAGGTTTAATTGGCTCATGGTTCCACAGGCTGTACAGGAAACATGGCTGGGGAGGCCTCAGGAAAGTTTCAATCATGGCAGAAGAGGAAGGAGGCATCTCTCAAACATGGCTGAAACAGGAGGAAGAGGGTGGGGGAGGTGCCACACACTTTTAAACAACCAGATTTCATGAGAACTCACTATGACAAGAACAGCAAGGGGAAGTCCACCCCATGATCCAGTAACCTCCCACCAGCCCCCTCCTCCAACACTGAGGATTACAATTTGACATGAGATTTGGGGAGTCACACAGATTCAAACCATATCATTCTGCCCCTGGCCCCTATCAAATCTCATGTCCTTCTCACATGGCAAAATACAATCAACCTTTCTCAATGATCCCCTAAGTCTTAACTCATTCCAACATTAACTCAAAAGTTCACAATCCAAAGTCTCATCTGAGACAAGGCAAGTCCCTTCTCCATATGAACCTGTAAAATAAAAAACAAGTTAGTTACTTCCAAGATACAATGAGGGTACAGGCATTGGCTAAATACTACTGTCTCAAAAGGGAAAAATTAGCCAAAACAAAGGGGCTTCAGGCCCCATGCAAGTCCAAAACCGAGCAGGGCAGTCATTAAATCTTAAAGGTCCAAAATAATTTCCTTTGACTTCATGTCTCACCTCCAGGCCACATTGATGCAAGGGGTGGGCTTCCAAAACCCTGGACAACTACACCCTTGTGGCTCTGCAGAGCACAGCCCCTGCAGCTGCTTTCACAACTGGTAGTGAGTGCCTGTGGCTTTTCCAGGTGCACTATGCAAGCCATCAGAGGATCTACCATTCTGGGGTCTGGAGGACAGTGGCCTTCTGCTCACAGCTCCACTAGGCAGTGCCCCACTGGAGACTCTGTGTGGGGGTTCCAATGCCACACTTTCCCTCCATGCTGCCTTAGTAGAGGTTCTCCATGAGCACTCTGCCCCTGTAGCAGACTTCTGTCTGGATATCCAGGCATTTCCACATATCCTCTGAAATTTAGGCAGAGGTTCCAAAGCCTCAACAATTGCCCACTGGGCACACACAGGCTTAATACCACATGGAAGCCACTAATGTTTATGGCTTACACCATCTGAAGCAGAAGCCTGAGACATATCTGGGGCCCTTTTAGCCACAGCTGGAGCTGACATGTCTGGGATGCAGAGATCAGTGTCTCGAGGTTGCACAGGGGAGCAGGGGCCTGGGCCTGGCCCATGAAACCATTCTTTCCTCCTATGCCTCCAGGCCTGTGAATGGGAGGGGCTGCTGTGAAGGTCTCTGAAATGCCTTTGATACATTTTCCCCATTGTCTTGGCTATTAACATTGCACTCCTCTTTACTTATGCAAATTTCTGCCACTGGTTTGAATTCCTCTCCAGAAAATGGATTTTTCTCTTCTTCCACCTGAAGAAGAGGCTGCAATTTTCTAAACTTTTATGCTCTGCTTCCCTTTTAAATATAAGTTCCAGATTCAGATCATCTCTCTTCACATGCATATGACCATATGCTGTTAGAAACGGCCAGACCAAATCTTGAACACTTTACTGCTTAGAAATTTCTTCTGTCAGATACCCTAAATCATCACTCTCAAGTTCAAAGTTTGACAGGTCCCTGGAGCAGAGGCACACTGCTGCCAGTCTCTCTGCTAAAGCATAACAAGAGTGACTTTTACTCTAGCTCCCAACAAGTTCCTCATCTCGGAGACCACATCAGCCTGGACTTCACTATACATATCACTGTCAGCATTTTGGTCACAATAATTCAAAAAGTCTCTAGAAAGTTCCAAACTTCCTTCATCTTTGTCTTTTTCTGAGTCCTCCAAACTGTTCCAACCTCTGCCTATTAGCCTGTTCCAAACCTGCTTCCATGTTTTCAGGTATCTTTATAGTTATACCTTACTCCTGGTACCAATTTTCTGTATTAATCCATTGTCACACTGCAGTGAAGAAAAACCTGAAACTGTGTAATTTATAAAGAAAAGTGATATAATTGGCTCATCGTTCTGTAGACTTTATAGGAAGCCTGGCTGGGGAGGCCTCAGGAAACTTATAATTATGGTAGAAGGCAAAGAGGAAGGAGGAAAATCTTACATGGCCAGAGCAGGAGGAGGGAAAGGTATGTGCCACACACTTTTAAACTTTTAAGTGAGATCTCATGAGAACTCACTATTATGAGAACAGCAAGGGGAAGTCCACCCCATGATTCAATCACCTCCCACCAGGCCCCTCCTCCATTGGGGATTACAATTCAACATGAGATTTGGGTGGGGACACAAATTCAAACTATATTAGTCCTCTTCCCTATCTGTCTCAAAGCCACCTAGGTGTTTTCCTAGCAGCAACAACCAGTACTAGTTTCTTGTGGCTATCAGGAAATACTCATAAGGACACAACTGGGGCACAGGGACAGGGAACAGAAATTTTTAGAATTGGAATTTGGAGTAAGATCTGAATGAATTAACAATTATTTATAGTTCATGAATTGGAAGACTTAATATTAAGATGATAATACTCCCAAATTGATCTATTGATCTACAAATTCAATACAATCCCATCAAAAATCTCAACTGCTTTTTTTTTTGCAAAAATTGACAAGTTGATCTGAAAATTCACATGGGATTGCAAAGGGATACAAAATAGCCAAAACAATCTTGAAATGAAGAACACAGTTGGAGAACTCACACTGATTTCAAAGCTTACTACAAAGCTATTGTAATTAAAACCATGTGGCATTTGCCTGAAGGTAGATATATCAATGAACTATAATCAGGAATTCAGAAATAAATCCTTACATTTACATTCAAGTGATTTTCAAAACGGATGCCAAGGCAAGTAAAATAGACATGAGGATCCTTTTGGAGAAATGAAAATATCCTAAAATTGTGAGGATAGTTGCATAGCTCTGTGGCATTACTAAAATTCACTGAATTGTACACTTGAAATTGTTAAATATTTTGGTATATATGTTGTACCTCAAATAAAGGTGTTTAAAAATAACAACATAATTTGTTTTATTTAAATATTAGACATTAAAATACATTTTAATCTTATGTTTAAAGTTTTAATTTAAAGAGTCCATGTTTAATGATATTGTTGACACCCATAAAAATAATAAAGGTCTATTATTTTAGAGACAGAAAGTGAGAAAAGATGATCAGTTACAACACTGGAGCCATTTAGGTAATAGGATTAGTGCCTTATAAAAAGGGCCTTCGGGAGCCTCCCCTCTTCTGCCATGTGAGGATGCAGAAAGAAAGTGATATCTATAAGGAACAGGCCCTTACAGGATACCACATCTGCTGGTGCCTTGATCTTGGACTTCCCAGTCTCCAGAAGTGTAAGCAATAAATTCTGATTATAAATTACCAGTCAAAGGTATGTTGTTATAGCAGCCTAAATGGACTAAGACACTCATTAAATATATTACTCATTAAAGTAACATTTATTTCTGATTTTCTCAGCTAGTGTGATGTGCAGAATTTGGGAATATCTAGAGAAAACAATCAAGATGTAACTAGAATTGTAAAATGATTTATCATTGGAAGCATGATTGCATCTTGTTTCAAGCAAAATTAGTGGTCTATATCCCAAAGTCAATTTAGGGATATTTTGTGAAGGAATTTTTTTTTATTCATTTAAATTGTGATTTTATTTCAAAAACTGATTTATACTGTAAGGAATTACCTACAGTAATTTTTCTGTGTGTATCCACTATATGATAAGAAAATATTGATGGTATAAAATCAGGAAACATCTACTTAATTTCAATTTAAAAACTCAGATGTAGAAAAGGATACTCTCATTTTTTTTGTTAGCTTGACTATTTTTATTTCATATGTTTCTGCTTACTTGTTGCAATGCTTGGGGAATCTTTCTGGAAGGCTGATTATGGTACTGTGAGCCTAGATGTACCATACTGACAAAATCTTTCCAGGCTTTTGCCATGCTTCTTAGTGAACCACTGCAGTGATTGGACAGAAAACTTTGCCTCCCCACTCCCTGCCACAGCCAGGAGAACTCTATTTTTATGTTTAATATTCGTTGTAGAGGTTAAGCATGTGTTTTTTATTGTTGCTAAAACGAAGTACCAAACCTTAGTAGCTTAAAACAACTCAAATTTATTATTTATAGTTCTGGTGGTTGGAAGTCGATAATGGGTCTCACTGGGCTAAAAGTTTGGCAGGGCTGTGTTCATACTAGGAGTCCTAACGAAGAATCCTTTTTCTTGACTTTCTCAGCTTCTAGAGGCTGCTGTTTTATGGCGAAGCATGTTGTCTACCTCCATAAATTTTCTATGTGCACTTGAAAATACCTCTGTATTTTTGGAGGGCAGGGTCCTGCTATGGATTGAACATGTCGCCCAAAGTTCGTGTGTTGGGAACTCAGTCCCCAATGCAATAGTTTTGAGAGATGGGATCTTTAAGAGGCAATTAGGCCATGAGGGCATGATTATAACGATTAATGTCACTTTTGAGGGAATGGGTTTGTTATTGTGAGGGTGAGTTTTGCCCTCTCTTGCTCTCTTGCTTTCTCTCCCTCGCTGATCCTTTCATCTTCTGCCATGAGATGAAGAAGTAGAAAGGCCCTCACCTGAGGCCAGCAGCTTGATATTGCACTTCTCACCCTCCAAACCTGTGAGAAATAAATTTCTTTTCTTAATGATTTCTGGTATTCCGTTACACCAACACAAAATGAGCTAAGACAAGTCAGTAAGGTTGATGGTGGTGTTCAGATCTTCTATATCCCTTCTTATTTTTTGTCTAGTTATTCTATGAATTACTGTAAGAAAATATTAAAAACTGCAATTATGGCTACGGATATTTACATTTTCACTATTTAGTTCTGTCATTTTTGTTTCCCATATTTTCTAATTCTGTTATTAGTTGTTTACACGTTTAAGACTGTTTTGTTGCCTTGATGAGTAGGTTCTTTTAAGTTAATGAAAGGTTCCTCCTTACTTCTGATAATACTTCTTGTCGTGAAGCCTATCTTTTCAGCTATTTATATCCTCATTTCAGTTTTTTATGCTTATATAACTTGTATGCATGAGCTATCATTTTTCATCCTTTTACTTTATTGGTTTCTTTATATTTAAAGAACATCTCTTATAGACTGCATATAGTTGGATTTTGCTTGTTTACCCAGTTTGGCAATCTCTGTCTTTTAATTGGTATGTGTAGTCTGTGAAAATTTAATACAATTATTGATGTTTACTTAAATTTAAGTCTATCAATTTCCTTTTAGTTTTGTATTTATTCCATATGTTTTAATCTCTGTTCCTTCTTTCCTGATGTCTTTTGGGTTAGTCAAATATTTTTTGGTTTCTTTTTCTTTTGTTGACTGTTTATGGTTTCTTTGCATTTTTTAGAGGTTGCTCTAGGGATTACAATATACATACCCTGTCACATCTATTTAGAATTAACTTTTACTATTTTATGTTAAATGTAAAAACCTTGCAACAACAAAGTTTTGTTTGCCTTCTATCTTTTGGGCTATGATATTAATCTACATCCCATCTATACATGTTATACATCCTGAAGTACAATATTATAATTACTGTTTTAAGCAGTCATATGTATGTTAAAGATATTAACAGAGGTAACAAAAATTACATAATCCTTATGTTTACCACAGATTTACTATTTCCAATACTATTTATTCTTTCCTCTAAATTTAAGTTTCTCTCTAGGGAGATTTCTCTTCAGGATAAATAATTTTATCTTACATGTTGAGTAGTGTAGTTCTGCTAGAAATTCTGAGTTTTAATTTATATGAAGATATCTTCATTTCATTATTATTTTATGAAGGCTATTTTCCTTGGACATAGAATTCTGGGTTGATTCTTTTTTTCTTTCCTTACCTTAAAGTGTTGGCTCATTGTCTTCTGGTCCCTGTTGTTTCTAGTTAGAAGTCAGTAATCATTTAAATCATATATACATGTGACTATCCTCTGTCAAAATGTTCTCTTAATGTCTGATTTTCAAAAGTTTGACTATGATAGCTAGACATTGTTTTCTTTGTACTTATTCTGCTTAAGGTTAGCTGATATATTGGCCTCTATTTATGTTATTTATAAAATTTTGAAATTTTTTGGCCATTATTTCTTTAAAATTATTATTTTTTGTTCTATTCCCTCCTCTTCTTCCTTCTTCTTTGGCTTTACACAACAACTATCATTTGTTTTGCTCAAGAATCTGAAATTTTGGCAGGGCTCAAGCAGGGGCTGCTGGTCTCTACTCACACCATGTCTGTTTATGTGGCTTGACTAGGATTGGAGGATTCATTTTCAAGATGGCTCACTCACATAGATAGAAGGCAAGTTTGTACTGGCTGTTGGTGGCTATCCACATGGACCTTTCTGCATCTTTTCTTCTTCTGAAAATTTAATTCTGTTACAGAGCTTGATATTGATGAAATAGTCACTGATGCTCTGTTCCTTTTTTTCTATCTGTTCTTTAGACTGGATGCTTTTTGTTGATCTGTCTCCAAATTTTCTGTTCCTTTTATATACTATGTTAAATCTTTTAAACCCATCCTGGGAAATTTTTATTTCAGATATTATACTCTTGGTTCTAAAATTATCATTCAGTTCTTTTTTATGAATTGTTTTTATTTGCTAAGAATATTTATCTGTTTACAGCATGACCATAGTTTCCTTTAGGTATCAGAATATATTTGCAATAGGTGTTTTAATTTATTTTACCAATACTTTCAATATTTGGGTCATATTTGTGCTTTCTTTTTTGTTTCTTTATTTGTATAAATTTAAGGGGTATGTCTTTACTGTCTGGCAGTTTTCCTTATTCACTGTGTTTATCTTTTTTGGTATACCTAGTAATTCCTGATTGTACAGTGTTCATTGTATATGATACATTGCTGTGAGTATGAATTATGCATTCTCTTTTAAAGGGTATTCACCTTATTTCTGGTGGTTAAATTTTCACATATTCCGGGTCTTGTCAGGCTTGGTATTTTTTCTTTGTTAGGGTGAGAGGGTACTTTTTTATTTAATCTTAACCCATGACTCTTATGCCAGGGCATAATTTTGACTTTCACACAGTGGCCTTTTCGTCATCTCAACTAAATGTCCAAGACACTTGGTGTGGTCTCTCCATACTAGCTGGACTGATGCTCCAACATCTCCCAGCATGGTACAGCTTTTGATATAATCATTTATCTTTTAGCCTGGGAGCATGCAATTTCTGTTAGGCATGGCAGAGTTAGATACTGGGCACGCACAGGATATTGGTCACTTTTTGACAGAAGGTGATTGTGACTGGGATGGAGGACATGGAGTGACTTCTGAGTGACAAGAACTAGAGAGTTCTGTTTCTTCACCTCGGTCATAGTTATGCAAGAGTTTTTGCCTGATGATAATTTAAGTTAAATTAAGTTAATTTAAGATAATTTAAGATAAATTTGCCTGATGATAATTTAAGTTAAATTAAATTAATTTAAGATAATTTAAGATAAATTAAGTTCTATCTTCATTTCATGTAGGTTCTCTTGTGTATCTATATTTCAGTTTTAAATAAAAAGATGTACAAACGCAATACAAGAGCCTCTGAGACACAACTTAAAATAAGCACTATGTGTACCACTCACAGAAAAATAATGTTAACAAATATGTGAAAAAAATATAAAAACTGAACTTCAATATCTATGTAAACATTGCAAGTTAAAACAATGAAATGTCATTTTCACATAACAGTTTGGGAAACATTTTAAGAAAAATAATATGCTAATTAGTTTGCTATTAAATACTCATAAACTGCTGGTAAAAAATGGGAAATTAAATCAACAAAGTGAAAAGACAGCCTACAGAATGGGAGAAAATTTTTGCAAACTATTGATTCAACAAGAGATTAATAACAAGAATATATAAGGAAATGTAACATCTCAAAAGTGAAACAAATAATCTGATTTTTAAAAGGACAAAAGATCTGAATAAATATTTCTATGTTTTCTTTCAAAAGAAACACATTTTTTTCATTTTTTTCATATACCTGTTGATTCCAGTATACGAAAACTGCTCATATAACTACTGGTTTATGAAGAACTGTTCATCATCACTAATCATCAGAGAAATGGAAATCAAACCCAGAATAAGATATCATCTCACCCCAGTTAAAATGGCTATTACAAAAAAGACAGAAAATAACACAGAGAAATGAGAAACGCTTGATGCGATGGATACCCCAGTTACCCCGATGTGATTATTACACATTGCATGCCTGTATCAAATCATTACATGTACCTCCTAAATAAATACACACAATAATTAAAAATGAAAAGTTTGAAAAGACAGAAAATAGATACTGGCAAGCGGGCAGAGAAAGAGAAACGCTCATATGTTGTTTGCGGGAATGCAAATTAGCCCAGCCACTATGGAAAACGATATGGAGATTCCTCAAAAACCTACAAAAGGAACTACCATATGATCCAACAATCCCACCACTGGATATATATCTAAAAGAAAGGAAATTAAGGGGGGCGGAGCAAGATGACCGAATAGGAACAGCTCCAGTCTCCAACTCCCAGCGCGAGCAACACAGAAGACCGGTGATTTCTGCATTTTCAACTGAGGTACTGGGTTCATCTCACTAGGGAGTGCCGGACAATCAGTGCTGGTCAGCTGCTGCAGCCCGACCAGTGAGAGCTGAAGCAGGGTGAGGCATCGCCTCACCATGGAAGGGCAAGGGGGAAGGGAATCCGTTTTCCTAGCCAGGGGAAATAAGACACACAACACCTGGAAAATCGGATAACTCCCACCCCAATACTGCGCTTTAAGCAAACGGGCACAACAGGAGATTATATCCCGCACCTGGCCGCGAGGGTCCCACGTCCACGGAGACGCCCTCATTGCTAGCACAGCAGCCTGCGATCTAACCTCAAGGCAGCAGCGAGGCTGGGGGAGGGGCGCCCGCCATTGCTGAGGCTTAAGTAGGNNAA
>NW_016806622.1:1239416-1278312 GCF_001698545.2 Rhinopithecus bieti
AAATGTGGCACATATACACCATGGAATACTATGCAGCCATAAAAAAGGATGAGGTTGTGTCCTTTGGAGTCACATGGATGCAGATGGAAACCATCATTCTTAGCTAACTATCACAAGAAGAGAAAACCAAACACCGCATGTTCTCACTCATAGGTGGGAACTGAACAATGAGATAACTTGGACTCGGGAAGGGGAACATCACACACTGGGGCCTATCATGGGGAGGGGGGAGTGGAGCAGGGATTGCATTGGGAGTTATACCTGATGTAAATGATGAGTTAATGGGTGCTGACGAGTTGATGGGTGCAGCACACCAACATGGCACAAGTATACAAATGTAACAAACCTGCACGTTATGCACATGTACCCTAGACCTTAAAGTATAATAATAATTTAAAAAAAAGGAAATAAGTCAAAGAGATGTTTTCTCTCCAATGGTTATTGCAGCACTATTCACAATAGTCAAAATATGGAATCAACCTAAGTGCCCATTAATGGATGAAAGAAAATGTGGTACATACACATAATGAAATATTATTCAGCCATTAAAAAAATGAAATCATGTCATTTGCAGCAATATGGATAAACCTGGAGGAACTTATGTCAAGTAAGTCAGGCACAGAAAGACAAATATCAAACATCCTCACTCATTTGGGAGCTAAAAAAGTTGATGTACTGGAAGTAGAGAGTCAAATGATGGTTACCAGAGGCTGGGAAGGGTAAGCAGAGTGGGAGATAAGGAAAGGCTGGTTAATGGGTACAAAAATACAGTTAGAAGGAATAAGTTCTAGTGTTTGATAATACAGTAGGGCAACTATAATTAACAATAATTTATAGTATTTTTCCAAATAACTAGAAGACAAGGTTTGAGATTTTCCCAGCACAAAGAAATAATAAGTGTTTGAGGTAATAGATATCTCAATTACCCTGATATGATCATTACATATTACATACATATTGTATATACTCCATAAATATGTAAAACCATTATGTATCAACATAAAATTGAGCAATTAATGAACTGCTAAAGAAAAAATATTTATCAGTATATAAACACCCATTTATATAATCACTGACCTAATAATTCATTTCTATAAAGAAAATTATAGCAATATGGGGGAAATTTATATCAAATGTAATTGTTGCAGTGTTATTTATATACAAAAACATCAAAACAATGTTATTCAACAATCAGCAAATTATGATAAACTCAAGTGATAAAATATTATATAGACTTTGAAGTCATTCTCAAAATAATTTAAAGACATGAGAAAAATTATAAAATTAGTAAATAATATTCTATCAAGTTAGGATTCTATGTAACATTTTGGGAAAGACTTAGAAGTAAATATGCCTTAAGGTTAATAGCAGGTAACTCTTTTTTTGGTGGTTGTGGATGATTTCGTTTGCTTTTTCCAGTGTTTAATAATCTCAAATGAACATTTTGAAAATTTAATGAGTTATTTTATAAGTTGGTACATAATTAATTTTTAATACAAAATGAAAATATATTTTAAAAATGAAAAGCCACATTGAAAGGTGCTGGCTACATGAGTCAAAGGTAGCTTAAGCTTCTATTTCTAGATTTAGAGGCCTGTAAATATTTTGAAGTTGAAGCAAAATTGAAAATAGAACATTTCCTGTTTTTTTCAAAACCTAAATGTTATTTCTGATTTTCCAATATAGATCACCCTGAAGTTACTTTTTGTAATTATTTCTTGTTTCCTCTGAGTCAGCCAGTTCTAGTTCTAAGCTAGGAAGCAACAAGTACTTATCTTTGGGAGAGAGATGCAAGAGTGGAGATGAAACTTTAATTATTTTTATATTAAGAGATTGGATACAAGATGTAGTTGGTCATTATTCATCCTCTTTACAATTCTAAGTCAATTGCTCTGTATTTTGAAAATCTACTTTGTATAACTCAGCTATACTAACAATAATTTTAGAGCACCTTGCCAGTTCATAACTCATTCTCTGACAATTATACCCCATATGCATAAACCCTGGATACCATCCATTGAACAAATAATATCAAATATGCATTTTATGCCTGGCATAATCCAAGGCATTTGATATACAGTGATATAAGGTAAGCAAAATTTGTGTTTTATGGAAATTATATTCCTGCAGCAAATGAATACAATAAATAAACATGATAGTTTCAAATAGTGATAAGTGCAATGAAGGCAGTGAACCAGAATAATGGCATAAAGATTGCCTGGGGGAAAGGAAGTTATTTAGGATATATCTACTACTATAAGTTGGACTAGAGATGACATGAGGTATATGCAGCCATGTAGTCTCCAAGAATTTCGAATGATAGACAGAATTTAGAAATTAGGAGTATGTTTATATTCCAGGGGAACTACACTTTTTCAATATTCCCTCTTTTCCACATTGTGATATTATAAATAAGAGCACACATAGCAGAAGCAGAGGAAATATGCAATAGATTTCTGCATTAAGTGTGTGTAGTTGAAGCAGAAAGTTTCTGTACTTGTACTTTGCAGTTTATTATTGAGCGACACTGTATTAGGCCACTCTTGTATTGCTATAAAGAAATACCTGAGACTGGGTAGTTTATAGAGAAAAGAGGTTTAATTGGCTCATAGTTCCACAGGCTTTATAGGAAGCATGGTGCTGGTATCTGCTTGAAATCTAGGGAGACCTAAGGAAGCTTTCACTCACAGCAGAAGGTGAAGGGAGACGAGGCCCGTCACATGGTGAAAGCAGGAGCAAGCAAGAGAGAGTGTGGGGGGAGGTGCCACACACTTTTAAATGACCAGATCTCATGAGAACTCACTATTAGGAAGACAGCACCAAGCCCTAAGGGATCTGCCCCCATGATTCAAACACGTCCTACCAGGCCCCAGCTCCAACATTGGGAATTACAATTCAACATGAGATTTGGTGGACAAATATTCAAATTATATTAAACATGAAGCAATAAGATAAACGATTCCCTGTAAGTATGATATCAGCTCTGACACAGAATTTACCAGCTTTATGTGGACAAGTGTAGCCTTGTAGGAATATGGACACAACCAAAGCCGTCATCTCAGCCCATGGAATGAAGCTACATGTTGAAGACGACTGAGCAAAAAGATGGGAAAAGCTTAAACCCCTGGCACCATGGAGCAATCCTAACAGCCTTGATCTCCTTTACCCAGATGGTTACATGACTGAGAAATAAACTTTAATCTTGTGTAAACCACTGTTGTTTTGGTCTCTGTTTCAGAGGTTAAACCATATCCCAACTAAAACAAGATTTCTCTTGCCTAGTAATCCCTTTCCTCATTTTTGGTCTTGCTAGGAGTTTCTCTCAGGCCTCAGCATAAATACCAATTCCTTAGGAAAGTATTTTCTGACTCCACAACTAGCAGAGATTTTTCTTGAACATGTTACTGCTTTGTAGACCTTATCACACTTACAGGTTTGGAGGGGGGGTTGGTGGGGGCTGAACAACTTACAAAGTAAATGAGAAGGAACACAAGTAGAGAAGAAAATGAAATTGACCCATAATAAGGAGTTGAGATAGGTACACCAGCAGCTGGAAGCAAAGACTCCCAGCCAAAATTGGCCCAGATCAGCTGACTTTTAGCTTATCTATAAATGTGTTCATAAGAATTACTAATTTTTGTTTTCAGCCATTGAGTCTTGAAATGATTTATTTTGCAGTAATGTCTAACTGATACAAATTGGTATCCTGAATTTCTCATGAAACTTTTAGATAAAGAGCATAGGGAATTGGGCCATGGGGTATGGAGCAGCAGCAGGTATTTCTAATACTTGCTAGTTTGTCAGTGAGAGACATTATTTGGGGTATATAGTGCGGCTGCTCCATTGCTTTAAGGAGATGATTAAGAATCCTTACAGATAACCGAGTTATGGATCTAACAACAGAGAAAGAACTAAGCTAGGGTAAGTACTGGAGTCCGACCACCATTAACATTCAAGTACTCAAGACACCCAAAGGCTATTCCGCTGCATTTGCTGCTGCCTAAATTTTATCATTGGATACCCAGCTATGCCACATTATAATTTAACTTTTGGTTTTGTATTTAGAAGTTTTGAATTACCAAGATTTATTGAACATCGGTCATGTATTAGGCACTCTCCCGAGCACTGGGCACATGAAAATAAATGTCATAATTGCTTTCTTTCGGGCATTCTCAGGAGGAAAGGAAAGACATGTAGACAGATTGCTCCAATATGATGTCATAAATATTACAAGAAAGGAGAGAGGATAGTGAGATCACACACAAAAAGAGCAAGGGAGTTGGGGATGTTTGTGGGAGGGTGGAAAAGACTTCACTTAGTAGATAACATGGGAGTTAGGAAAGGGAGGACTTTCCAGGCTCAGGGAAAAGTGAGTGTGGCTAGGAGGCTGTGGTGGTGGCAGTGGGGTGCTGTAGTCCCGTTTTGTGGCTCCTACACATGTAGGTGACTGTTTAAAGGGCTCACGGCTGCTATGTAACCTACAGCCAATCACTAGCTCCCTTACCTCAAGGTGGCAGCAGTTCCGTTGTGAAATTCACGCCCCTGAGCTCCCGGTGGAATCAGACTGTAGCTCCTCTCCAGCCGAGACCACCTCCTAGCTTAGTTTTTCTGCCCGCTAAGGGCTTCCACAAGTCCCCTTTTGACCTCCATCAATAAATTATTTTTACAAGAATACTTTTTGAGACTCTTTTTTTAAACTTGTTTTTTAATCCAGTAAAGACAAAATTGGAATTTTGAGATTATTATCACAAAGTAACACAGGTTAAAAAGAAGGGAATATTCCCCTTTACAGACAGCTTTCTTTCCGGGTTAAGAATAATTCATGTGGTTTCTTCCCTGAATGTATTTCAGGCATCCATTTTGCAATAGGTACAATTTTTATAGGGCATAGGGAGAGAAATAATTATTTCTGTTTGATTTTTATTCCTTTCATAGCTGTTATTGTGAAATCATGCCTGGAAGTACTAGCAATAAAAGATCATCTTTATCTTGTCATGCCACTAGCATAAGCCACTTAATAGCCAGGGACTGTTCTGAAGCTGCATTTATACAGACTAAGTGAATTAGAAAATTGAAGCAACTTTGTGACGTAGTTCAGACTCCTACATCTAAAATAGTTCAGATTAATAGAACATGTAGTTTTCATATAAAGCAGCTCTGTTTTGTGATTCCCTTGGGGAATAGATGGACTTATTCGTTTATTTAATTTTTATTTTTTTAAATAAAAATTGTGTATATATAAAGTGTACAATGTGATGTTTTGGTATACATAAACATGATGTAATGATTACTATAGTCAAGCTAATTAACATATCTACTTACTTGGTTACCTTTTTGTATGTGTGGTAAGAATACTAAAGATCTGCTGTCTTAGCAAATTTCAAGTATATAGCATGGTATTATTAACTATAGTCAACCATGCTGTACATTAGATCTCTGAACGTACTCATCGCACATAACAAAACTTTGTGACCGTTGACCAACATTTCATTTTCTCCACTCCCAGCCGTGGTAACTACATTCTACTCTCCACTTCTATGAATTTGACCTTTTTAGATGCTACAAATAATTGAGATCTTGCAGTAGTTATCCTTCTGTGTCTGGTTTATCCTACTTAGCATAATATGCTCCAGGCCTGGACTTTAAACCTTCCCAAACAACAGCCCCAACCAATACTTTTTATTGGTCATGGCTAAGCCTTCCTGAGAGATCTTCAAGGTCTTTGACTCTGCCTTAGCTTGTGTCATTGTTTTCCAAGTCTACCTTATCAGTTCTATAATTTTGAGGCAATAATATTTTCTTACTGCTTGTGTACATTAAAAACTACATTAGCCAAAGGGAAAGTTGAAATTGAAAACTGAATTGATGCAAAAAATCAACTTCCACATTCACCAAAAGTAAATTGCAGCTGTATCAGAGTTAAACGCTAAAAAGGAAATGCAAATCAAAACCACAATAAGATACCACATCACCCAAATTAGAATGCTTATTATCAAAAAGAAAAAAAATAACAAATACTGGCGAGGATGTGGAGAAAAGGGAACTCTTATACATTATTGGTAAAACTGTACATTACTCCAGCCATTATGAAAAATAGCATGGAAGGTCCTCAAAAAATTAAAAATAGAACTATCATATGATCTGGTAATCTCAGTACTGGATATATGTCCAAAGGAAAAGAAATCATATGTCCAAGAGATATCCACACTCTGTTTACTGCAGTGCTATTCACAATAGCCAAGATATGAAATCAACTTAAATGACTATCTACAGATAAAGAAATGTTATACGTGTGTGTGTGTGTATGTGTGTGTTGTATGTGCATAACATTTCATTATCTATTTATCTGTAGATGTGTGTATACACAAACAATCAAATACTGTTCAGCCATAAAACAGAATGAAATCCTCTCATTTGTGGCAACATGGATTAACCTGGAAGACATTATGTTAAGTGAAATAAGCCAGGCACAGAAAGACAAACATCACATGATCTCAGTCATATGGAATCTAAAAAAGTTGATTTCATAGAAGCACAGAGTAGAATGGTGGTTACCAGAAACTGGGGAAGGTAGAGAGGAAGGGGGACTGGGAGAGGTTGGTCAATGAGTATACAGGAGTATAAAGTCACAATTAAACAGGAAGAATAAGTTCTGGTGTTCTGTTACACAGGAGGGTGACTACAGCAAATAACAGTGTAGTATTTATTTCAATATAGCTAAAATATTTTGAGGCTGGGCGCGGTGGCTCAAGCCTGTAATCCCAGCACTTTGGGAGGCCGAGACGGGCGGATCACGAGGTCAGGAGATCGAGACCATCCTGGCTAACACGGCGAAACCCCGTCTCTACTAAAAAATACAAAAATATATATATATATATATTTTTTTGAATGTTGTTACCAGGAAGAAATGATAAATGTTTAAAATGATAGATATGGTAATTACCCTGATTTGATCATTATACAATGTATGCATGCATTGAAACATCCCACTATACCCCCTAAATATGTACAATTATTTTGTGTCAATTATAAATAAAATTAATTAAAATAAAAGAAAACAATTTTAAAATTATACATAATATATGAGTAATACTTATTTCCAAATGGAAAAATATTTGCTAAAGGAAATGAAAAAAAATCACAAAGATCAAAATTCTTAGGCTTGGCCACACAGTACTTAACAATTTCTTAATATTAAAACCCCATAAACCCAATTCAAAAGGAAATTAGAAACTCAGACATATTTGCAACAAAAGATGACAAAATAAATAGCTCTCAAAGAACCCCACCACCTGCAAGGTCCAGCCTAAAAGATGGGTATCAAATATACAGCTCATAGATCAAATACACATATAACCCTTAAATATATTAAAACTCCCAAAAGCCTAATCTCAATACCAACATAAATTATGCAAATTAAGACAATGGGATATTTATTTTTTACCCATCTAATTAGAAATTATTTTCAAAAGTAATAGTGATGAAATCATAATGAAAAATTCAGTTTATATACTTTTCATATGGGTACAAACTGATAAAACCTTTAAAAATGAAATTTATTATTCATTAAACCCAACAATTCCAGCAAACAATTAGGAACATTGTTTTATACAGATTTATATTCAAAGATGAATGATTATTAGAGTATGAATTTCAATAAAAGCACTGAAACTGCATCAGTGTCCAATAACCAGGAAACAGACTAATAAATTAAAATACATTAAAAAGATAGACTACTATGTACACCTCAAAGATATCCTCAGAATCTTTTAAGATATGAGAAAATGCTTGAAAAAAATCAGTATACAAAAATATACATAAGGCATGATTTTACTTATGTAAAAAAAGCATGTCTTCTAACCTAAATAGGTTAGAAGAAAATATACCAAAACACTGGTTATTTCTATGTTGAGGAATCATGGATAATTTTCTTCAAAATATAACCAAACCTGGTTGTTATTTATGATTCTTTCAATCTGATCACCTGGAAGATCTTTCTGTAATTATTGTTTTCTTAGAATTACCCATCTTTAGTTCTAAAAGTCAAGCAGCACCTACAGCACATTTTTAGGAGAGAGGCATGAGCTGGGGGATGGAATTCTCTATGCTGATTCTTGATCTCATGTAATGGGATGTTAAAATGCGGGTGATAATTAGTCTATTAACAACTCTAAATCCATTGTCCTGAATTATGGATAACCAGTGTAACTCAAATGAAGTAATATGTAGATGGCAACTTTCAGTATATTCTCCTAGGCCACAACTCCTTCTCTGAAAATTTTCCTAATCAGGTGGATTAGGTGGCATCAGGAGGCCAGGTAAGAATAATGATGTCCAGGGACGCCAGAGGCGCAATTGGGTTATAACTGGTGATTTATCAATAAAATGAAGCTTACTTGCCAGATTGGGATTGAGGCAGAACATTTATCATGGAGAAGGTAACTGGGATTCGAGCCTGGACTTAAGGACTGGAAGATAATTGAAACTTCAAACCAGAAAACTTACAAGTTAGAAATCAAGAGTTGGAATCAGTTCTGTGAGACTTCTGTTGTCCGTTGCTGCTTGCTCTATTGTCATCACCCCTGTGATTGATCCCTTTCTGGATTTTTCTCAGTTCCTATGATTCACCATATTCTTTCTTTTGTCAGAGACTTCTCACATTCTGTTGGTTGTCCCCCTCTGCTTCTTCCCTTATTAATAGAACTCTAGAGCTTTATCTGGGCACCTGGCCTCCCAGCTAAACACTTTATTTCCCAGTATCTTTTGTATGGGAACTACAAAAGGCCTTGTGACTAGGTTCTAGACAATAGGATGTAAGTAGAAGCGAGGTGTGCAATTTCCAGGTGGTAGTCATAAAAGGAGAGGAGTATGACTTCTCTCCTTGTCTCTGGCTTGAAACAAGACTTAGGAGCTGGAAGAGTCCTCATAGACAATGAGATAAAAGCTACTTGTTGAACACAGCACAGCAACAAGCAAAAAGAAGTCTGTGTTCATGAAGTTTCAGGAAGCCAACAGATCAGTCTTGGATTGCTTATGCTTAGTTTGCTATGTGACTGAGAAGTAAACTTTTGTCTTAAGATGCTGATATTTTGGCCTTTTCTTCTTTTTCTGTAAGACTGGTAAATCACCACTTGTCTCTCAGAACTCACCTTAAATACCAATTACTTAGGAAGTATTCTCTGACTTCAAAAACTAATTTGGTTTCTTCTAGGACAGTGTAGTATTTTGCATCACACATTTAAAATATGCTGATCTTAATTTAGAAATTAATTTCTTTTGCTATCTAGTGACAACAGATGTTTTGGAATTATTCTGGCAAATTTGTTTGAGAGACAGAACTAAATCATTCCAATTCCATATCTGGAATTAAAATTAATAATTCATGCAAGGATGTTAAATGAAAATAACAGAACAATGGATATAGTGCATTCATTAATATATTCATTTGTTCATCAAATATGTCAAGAAGACATTATATTTTTGGCTCTCTATTATGACAGTGACAACACAAGCATGACTAACACTAGATTTATGCCAAGTCAAGTGTGAGTAGTGGGTACAGGACTCACAAACACTATAAAACAGTGCTACAACCCAATGATAGGGGCAACTCATCACTGGGTGCCTCATACTATGAAGGTTCTAGAGAGGGCCACCTAAAATACTTTGTGAGATGAGAAAGAAGGGGATTTGTATAATAGTGTACAAATCTGGGAAGGCTTCCAGGGAAGAATGACTCTTAACTATTAAAAGGCTAGTAGGAGTCAACCAGGGATAGGGCATAGAGGGAGGATCTTGTGTGCAAAATAGCCATCTAACATGATGGCAAGAAATAGAATGGTTCTCTTGTCTTATTTTTATGCATTAGGATTCCACTTCAGTTTGCCACAGTTTTCATCTTCCTGTGGCACACTCTTTTACACCAAAAATAATGATCAATGCCTTGATGAAGGAATTAAGTTTTATGTTCCATATCCTAACCCCGACTAGGGATTCGTTTGTGCCCTACTTGGCTCTAGTTATGCCATTGAGTATAATCAGGGCTCAGTGGAAATCAATGACTAGTAAACTAGTGGGCTCATTGGCTGGGCAACATAGGCAGAGAAATCAGAGAATGGGACTGAAGAGGAAAAAGTTGGGCCAGGCAAATGAGTTCTAAGAGACTGTCAGTTGAGTAAGGATGGGAGAGATAGTGGCAGGTGCATGGGGACTGGAAGAGCATTACAACTGGGCTGAGTACATGGCACAAAGTATCTGTATCAATTAATGCCAGATAATTTCAGAAATTCTACCTGAAAAACAGGCAAATTAGATCACAGGCAGAGACTAGCCGCATGTATACATGGCTTAAAAGAAATAATATACACAGTAGACGCCGCTATATGGTGCGCTGCTGGAACACAGGGCAAAGTTTGGTTCCAACTTGCTGTCCTGGTTTGGCAGATAAGAGAATCACTGGGCACTTACGGAATCGGAAAATAAGCAAGTAAGAGTTGATAACCTGGCTACCTCCCTAGGCCTTTCATATGATCATCTGCCTGAAACTGTTACTGATATGCCCAGAGCATGGAGTAGTGACAACTATTTCTAAACCATGTTGCATTGTAAGGGATTTGGCTACAGTAGTTTAAAGAATTAGATGAAATCACACAGGCTGGGTGCATTGGCTCATGGGTGTAATCCCAGCACTTTGGGAGGCTGAAGTGGGAGGATCTCTTGAGCCAAGAAGTTTGAGACTAACTTGGAAAACATAGTGAGACCTCATCTCCTACAAAAAAATATTGTTTTAATTAGCTGGGTGTGGTGGCATGCACCTATAGTCCAAGGTACTCATTAGGCTCAGGTGGGAGGGTCACTTGAGTGTGGGAGGTTGAGGCTTCAGTAAGCTGTGATCATACCACTGCACTCCAGTCTGGGTGACAGAGTGAGACCCCATCTCAAAAAAAAAAAAAAAAAAAACACAAAACAACAAAATATATATATATGTACAAAATCATATTGGTATTATATTCTTTTTTGGAACAACACAGAAAAAACTAGATGAAAGAAAATACTGAGTGGGATACCCATAGGCACAGGTAGTTAAAACATCCGGTCAACTTTCCTTCACAGTAGCTACTGATTAAATTTAATCATTGTTTACAAGTTATACTGCACTGTTCTTTAACATTTTTACGTATTTTTTAAAGTTCTAGGAAACAAAACCTTTATTGAGCACCTGTTATATATCATGCATTCTGCTAAGTAATAAAAATATAGAAATTAGTGGCTCAATTCTTCTCTTTTGGAGTTCACTGAATGAAAAAAACAGACATGTAAAAAGAAAGATTATTAGAATACAATGAGACAAGAATTACAACAGAGTAATTCTTCATACTTATTTGTGGGAACATAAGAAACAATTCTTCCTGCCAGTTTGCGAAGGGCTGGGGGATTGGAAAGGATTCACAAAGGACAGAACACTGGAATTGGCTTTTAAAGCATGTATCAAAAGATGGTTGGTATAGAGGTTGAGGTTATAGAAGCTGGATGCAGAGGACATTCAGAATATTGGATATATCAAGCATATATAGAGATATTTGAACCTTGTAAAGAGATAGTGTAGAGTTCATTGTGAATGGAGTGCAAAGTGCTCAACGAGTAGCGAGGGGGATAGAATTGAAAAAGTAAATGGTGCGATTTTGAAAAGCTATAGAATTTGGCAACATGGATTGGTTGGTGGGTGGTTACAGATGAGATTAATATATTTGTAAACATCTTAACTGATTAGAAAACTGCTAATGAGTCAGATCCCTTATAAGAAACACCTGGAAAGCAAAGACGGCATAAAGCAACGCAAATCTTTCACAAATGTGAAAAATTATCTTAAATAGTCCTGTCTCCTGAGGATAGATTAGCAACATTTTTTGTGTGTATAAAAATTAATGTAGCTCAAGTGTTGCACACATTATTCGTTTTCATCAGGGTGACTGCTTTGCAAAAATAGGAAGCAAACTATTTTTAGAAGTTCATTAAAAAAGAATTAACAAATGGAATAATGACTTGGAAATTACTAGTGCCATTTACTTTAATTCAGTAATTCTCAGCCTTAGGTGCACATTAGAATCAAGGAGCTTTAAAATGATACTGATGCAAAACTCCATCCTTAGAGATTCTGATTTAATTGGTCTCAGGTGATGCCTATGTAGTAGATTAAAGATGTTGCAAATTCTTTGCTACTCCTTTTGTGCCATAGAGTGTAACTGTCCTCCCCTTGAATCTGGGCCAGCCTTAGTGATTTGTTTGATGGTGGCAGAGTGATGATCTGGGACTTCTGTGGCTATGTCACAGGAAGTCTTCTACTACTTTCTAAGAGTTTTGAAACACTAGCATTTGCAGCCCTGAACCTCCATTTAAGAGGCTTAAATTAGCCTGCTGGAGAGACACTACAGAGAGGTTTGAGAATACATACTGAGGGAAAGGGGCCTTGATGAATTCAGTTTTCCAGATGTCCTCAAGGTACCAGGCATATGGGAGGAGCTGTCCCTGAGCTTCGGCCAAGCCTAGCCAGGTGTAGCAGAAGAATCACCTAGCCAATTCTTGCTTGATTCTTTACCTGTAAAATTGTAAGATATAAATTGGCATTGTTTTAAACCACTAAGTGTTGGAATAATTTTTCATACAGAAATAGATAATATGAAATTTTGGTTATCAGTATAGCTTCCAAAATGTTATCAGTATAGCTTCCAAAATGTTTCAGGCAATTCTAATGTGTAACAGGTTGGAGATTTGTGACTTTAGTTCTCCTTTAGAATACTTAACTGTGAGCTGGCAACTCACATCTTAGACACCATTACATTTTTAGTTAACAATTTTATAATTACAGGGCCTTATATATCAAAGTTACATTATCTAGAAAATCAGCTATAAGGTAAACAGAAAACATATCAACATTATTAAATTTAAGACAGCAAAATAGTGCTTCTCAAGTTTTGGCATAGGTCATGGCAAGGAATCTATTTATGACCCACTGTTTTAATTACATTGAGAATCCAATGAATTTTTCCCATTACATGTATCAATTCAATATCCATTATTGGAAAAAAGTATAATTTAGTAACTACGAATAGTTTCCTAACGTACATAGCAGGGAGCATTTTTGGTTATGAAACATTGCCATTTTATACTCAAATATTTACATAGATTAAATATTTTTCAGGAAGCACTGCCACATAAATTTATAGATTCTAGATTTATTTCCCATAAGCAATCATTAACTGGGACTTCTTGTTAAATCATTCCATAGATTCCACAGATAAACCATACATCTGTTATCAACATGTTTGCCAAGAGATTAGATCTTCTTTCTTTCTTTCTTTCCTGGTAATGACAGATAAGTTGATCACAGACCAGCTGCTAAACATTTTCTTTCCCAAACTTAGAAACTGCTAATCCATATCATGGTAAGAACAGATCTACCAACTTGAGTGCAATAGCTGTTACTCTCACCTGAAGATACAGAATCAAAATACTGCGTATAAAAGTTGTTTAGGTTATTTCTTCCCATCATCCCAACACTTTGGTGTTGCTATATTATTCATTCAAAATACAGTTATGTTGATTTTTTTCTGTTTGTAATCCATTTTTCCTCCCTATCCTTGGTGACTTTTTTTGTTATATACATATATATATATATATATGGTTATCTGTTTTCTTGCTGTTTAGTTGTATGCATTTATTATATATTTTGGATATTAATCCTTTATCAGATATATGGCTCGCAAATATTTTCTCCCATTTCATAGGTTGTCACTTTACTCTATTGATTGCTTCCTCTTCTGTGCAGCTTTTTAGTTTGATGTAATTCTGTTCATTTATTTTTGCTTTTGTTGCTGTGCTTTTGGTGTCATATTAAACAAAAAATCATTGCCCAGACCAATCTCATGAAACTTCTCTCATATGTTTTCTTCTAATAGTACAGTTTCAGGTCTTATGTTTAAGTCTTTAATCCATTTTGAGCTGATTTATGATATGGTGTGGCATAAGGGTCTAATTTTATTCTTATGTACATGGATATCCAGTTTTCCCAGCATCATTAATTGAAGAGACTTTCCTTTCCTTGTTTTATATTCTTGGTATCTTTGTTGAAAATCAATTGACCATAAATGTGCACATTCATTTTTGGGTTCTCCATTCTGTTACACTGGTCTATGTGTCTGCTTTTAACACCAGTACCATGATGCTTTGATAACTACAGCTTTGTAGTATATTCAGGAATAGGTAGTGTGTTGCCTCTAGTTTTGTTGTGTTTGTTCAAGATTGCTTTGGATATTTGAGGTATTTGATCATTCTTTTTATTTTTTATTTTTGTTATCTGGTCTCTGATTACATTGCTCCCCTTCTTTCTAGCTAAAAAATGGAAAACAGTGGAAACTTATAGGATTGACTGACTCTTCTGTCATTTATTTCCTAGTGGCAGAGGGAGACTGCTCACTAAGCTTTCTGCTTATCCTCTCTATGGACTTCCTATTGCATTGCAGGCCAACATACAGAATAAAATTAGGTCAAGTAGATAAATGCTGCTTCTAGAACAGGTGCTCACCAACACACATGCTTCACATTTCAAATTGGAAAAAAGTTGTTATTTGCTGTTTTTTGAAAATTGGATTATGTAAAGAAGATCACGATCTGTTTTATTTTAACTTTTAAATGTAAGATTTGTTCTATAAACAGCAGTACAATTCTTAAGAGCCAGAGTCAAATGTCTCCAATTTAGCAAATGATAGCTGCACCCACAAACCAAATTGCCACCATTGCAATTTTCTTTTAGTCTGAGATATTCTTGGGGAATTATATGTTTGTAATCACTTCCCTATCTCCTTAAGAGCTAGCTACTCACACCCCTTTGGAGATTTCCTCTATGATGTAGTATCCTTCAGAGAGGACCCAGTATGGTGTCTTCCCACTGAATTTTCCTGTGCTCGTCACTTCCTGTAGTATCAGCTCATAGGGCTCCCCTGGCCACTAGCACTACCACCCAACTTGCCTTGACTGTGTTCCTGGAGAATGGGAGGTCAGCTGGAAGCGAGGAGGAGCAGTCACTGTCTTCCCATTAGCACTCTAACCTAAACATAGAACTTTCTCTCAAGGTTTCCCTAGAGAATAGGAGAAGCAAGACTATTATTTTAAATAGGATTTTTACTGCAGAATCAAAAAGGTAAGTAAGCCAACATGGCTGGCTACAATCAGAACCTATAGGTGGAACCAGTCTCACTAAATCTCTGACAGGGTATCTTCTTACATGTTGCTGCCTGGAGTAGCTTCTGGCTGATCTCTCTGGCAAACTCGTGGCTTATCTCCATGAATGCCCTTGATTAGAAGTACAGTAGAAAGTAGAAAATGTCTACACATCCAACCCATCAAAACTGGAAAGTTGATTCTTATTGAAGTCTGTTAGCTCACCTATAGAATCCCATTTTTGCCTTTATTTTTTTCTACTGCTGTAAAACTTTGGGTTTCCTACCTAACCTTAATAATGTTTTTATCAATTTAGGAAACTAATGCTGGGTACTAATAGTTGTTTTAATTTTGTGGTAAAAATAACTAAACTCACCTCTCAAGGCCATGCCTCTTAACACTATTACATTGAAGACTAAGCTTCAACATGAATTTTGGAAGCATATGAACATTCAGATGATAGCAATGAGCATCTAATTAGTACTGAGTACAATAAAAAAGTTTATTTCATAGTTTCTGCATACCATATATTTTGACCTATTTTAATATATAAATCACCAAATAGAAAATATGTAAGTCTGAGTTAAAATCTCATTTATCAAATTTGCTAATCAGATATATTTAAACATTTTACCTACTCCATTGTACACCTCAAAGAAAAATAGGATAATGGCACAAATAGTATATGGCACAAGTAAATATAACCCAAGTTTTCCAACCTTGACTGGCCTGGGGGTACAAGCAAAAGCAAATTAACAGTAGTAATTTAGAACGTATTTGTTCACTTCTCCCAAATCCATTATATAGAATCTTGGTCCCCACTTCCTTTAAATCCTCAAAGTGTGTCAAATATGTTTATGAACTGATTTCTCATATTCCGCTCTGCCTTTTACATGTTGTCCTCTACCTCAAAGCCCCTGAATGGTAGGTAGGGGGTAGGATGTGGGATGACTCCACAGCTAAACATTTTGTGGAGTGGAGTAGACATATAAATATGCTAGTTGATCTTAAGATTCATGACAACCAATGTTGCACGTGGCATAACGACACCAGGAATGGGTCACGTTTTACCACACTCTCTTCCTCCATATAACAAAATTATGTTCAGTAACAATTATGACTGAGAATTAATCTATTTTATGGATGAACTAAAAATTGAATTCTTCAACAAAACTAAAACAACTTGCAATTTGAACTCTGTTCCACTGTTGTAAATTTTAAGCACTACTAAAAACTCCAAGTGGTCACAGGGAGTGACAGAATTGAAATAACTCAAGTTCTGTTGTGTTTACAATCACTGGGCTATTGTTTATTTCCAGTGTTCTAAACACAGGAATATATACAGATGTGAACTTGCCTGAAGCAAGCTCGAATGATTCTGTACCATTTTAGAATGCTAAAGGAACCAGTGAAGCTAAGTCTGCCTGTGTTGGAGCTCAGGGGCCAATTTTTAAAACAGGAGTTTTCCAAAATAGCTTCCATATAAACTATAATATTTATTAAATATTAAATACATCTAGCAATTCAGCACATTTTCATGTGCTAAAATGAACTTAAATATGTACTATTAAAACTCAAAAGTAATCATAGCACTTGTTTATATTAGGATTTAGGTCAATAAAAGATTCTTTTCAGGGAGGAATACTTTACCATTGACATTGTTTAGAATGCTTACACATAGTGATAGTAAAAAACAGACCAAGTTTTAATTGGTTTATTCTTTTTAAACTTTAACATACAGTTTATGCCTAATTTTCTGTACCAAGAATGATACAGCTTCCACTATCTCAACTTTTTCCACAGATAGGACTACTAACTTCAAGTGAGCTCTATCTCAAAATTACTATTTTACAGTTTTCTCCCTTCTTAAACCTCATTCACCCCCTCTTCTTTTTAGAAGACTGCAGTACATTGTAATGCCCTGAGAAAACAGAAATAATCAAAAGAACTTCCTCATCATCCTACTACAAAATCAGCTAACCCTCCATTGTCTGTACCCATAGTCCCTGAATTCTGTCCTGTTGACGTAAATGAATGCTCAATCCCTCAATGTGTATACTATATCCTTTATCTCTTACTTACTCAAGCATTTTTCTCTTGCAGTTACCCCTTTCTCTCTCTTGTAATCAACCTTTGCCCTCTCAATTTTTTTTTCAACAACAAATGAATTTGTCGTATCTGACATTAAAAGAAAAACAAAAAACCTTACTCTCAAATCTTTTTTTACTATTGTCCTACTTCCTTTCTCCAACTTATTACAAAATTCCCTGAAAAAATGTATTTCCACATACATGCTGCCATATTTTCTACTCTAACTTGAATTCACTTCAACTAGACTTTATCTCCATAACCCTTATGCATCCACTGTTGTCAAGGCAATCAACAATTTCCATTTTATCAAATCCAATGGTGAATTTTCAGTTTCCAACTTATGTGACCAACTTTTATGTGACCATTAAACAGTATCTGACATCATGATAATTCTTCCTTTTTGAAAGTCTTTTTCCCCCCACTTAGCTTCTAGGATTTTACCCTCTCCTACTTTCCTTCTACCTCATAGGCTATTTATCCTTAATCATCTTGCAGATTTACCTCTTCCCAACCTTTAAATGTTGGAGTGTCGGATTATTTCAGGATCCCCTCAACTAGCCTTGTTGTGCCCTTTAGTTGTAGTAACAGCAGCCAGGCTGGACTCCATTCTTGGTGGTTTGAACATTATCTCTGAGGGGTCTCTCCTCCAAAACCCTATTTCTCCCTTTTTCTTCTCTCATTCCTATCAGTTGGCAACTGCTTCTTGCAGTGATCACCTATAGAGTACCTTGATGTTCCCATTTTATTCTTTTACCCTTTAACACTTGTACAACCAGTTGCCTAAATTAAATATCCTCTGCTGAGTACCCTGTTTCTGTTTTCCTGACTAGATCCTTACTGTAGTGATACCATCAAGTTTCATCACATTAAATACTATCTCTTCATTGTAACTCCCAAATTTATATCTCCAATTTCTTCATCACCCCGAGCTTCAGACTCATATATCCAACTGACTGCTTTAATATCTATTACATATCCAAAACCTAACAGCTTCCAAACATTACTTTGTTTTTCTCGTAAGGTTTGCTTCTCTCTTAGTGTTCCCCCACCTTAGTAAATGACACCACAATTCACTCAGTAGCTCAGAACAAAAATTAAAAGTTGCCTTTGCTATTATTTTTACCTCATAACACACATCCTATCCATCATTAAGGCTGGTGGGTTTACCATCAAAATACATTCCAAATCGCAGTTATCATTATACCCATGGCTCCCATCTAGTAAAATTGGCCATTATGTCTTGTCTAAAATTACTTTAATAGCCTTCTAACTAGTCTTATTACTTCCAATTTTGCTGCCATTGCTTTGTTCTCTATAAAAGACTGATTTTTCTAAAATGTGACTCACTTTGAGCCCTTTTTCTATGCAGAATGCTAATGATTTCTGATGATAATTGGAACCAAATCCCAAATTCTTAACGTTTCTTATAATTTCTATATCACCTGAACCTTATCATGTCTTCACATGTTTCTCCAACTATTTTCCAATTTGCTCTCTTCAATGGCCCCTTTGTTGTTCTTCATACACATCAATAAAACACCCTCAGGATCTTAGTACCTACTAGTCTCATACCCTTTGGCCTGACTCCTTCCCTCCCTTTATGAGGGTTCTCCTCAAAGATTAGCTAAGAGACATTTACTGATTATTCCAGTCTTATATATCTATACTGCTCTGCCCCATCACCCTCTATTCCTTCACTCTGCTTCATTTCTTACTGGCATTTATCCTTATAAGACTTTCTTTTACACATCCAGTTGGTTTTTTAATATTCTTTCTTGTCCTCCCTCATTGTAAGCTTAGTGAGATCAAGGACTTTAAGTTATTTACTTCTTTATCTTTAGCATTTGGAAGAGTTTCTCACATATATTATTCCTTCAATGTTGATGATTAAGTCAGAAGAAAAGGAAGGAGGGCAGGAAGGAAGGGGAAGGAGAAGGGAGGGAGGGAAGGAGGGAGGGAGGAAAGGAAAGAAGGAAGGAAGGAAGGAAGGAAGGAAGGAAGGAAGGAAGGAAGGAAGGAAGGAAGGAAAGGGAAGGAAGGAGGGAGGGAGGGAGGAAGGAATGTGAATACTATTCAAATTGCTTCTATCTGTAACAGTCCAATTACAGAAGGTGTTATGGACTGCACTGTGTCCCCCATGACCTTCACACATTCATATGTTGAAGCTCTAACTCTCAATGTGACTGTATTTGGAGATGGGACCTTCAAAGAGGTCATTAAGATTAAATGAGGTCATAGGGTAGGGCCCCAATGCAATAGAACTGATATCCTCAGAAGAAGAGGAAGAGACACTAGAGATCTCTCTCTCTCTCTCTCTCTCTCTCTCTCTCTCTCTCTTTCTTTCCACACACAAAGAAAAGGTCATGTGAGACTGGGTGCAGTGGCTCATGCCTGTAATCCCCGCACTTTGGGAGGCCGAGGTGGGCAGATCACTTGAGTCAGGAGTTCGAGACCAGCCTGGTCAACATGGTGAAACCCTGTCTCTTCTACTAATACAAAAAAATTAGCTGGATGTGGTGGCAAGCGCCTGTAGTCCCAGCTACTCAGGAGGCTGAGGCAGGAGGATCACTTGAATGCAGGAAACGGAGGTTGCAGTGAGCTGAGATCGCACCACTGCACTCGAGCCTGAGCAACAGAGTGAGACTTCACCTCAAAAAAGAAAAAGAAAGAAAGAAAGAAAGAAAGAAAGAAAGAAAGAAAAAAGAAAGAAAGAAAGAAAGAAAGAAAGAAAGAAAGAAAGAAAGAAAGAAAGAAAGAAAGAAAGAGGTCACGTGAGCATACAGTGAGATGGCAGTATCCTACAAGCCAAGAGAAGAGGTTTCAGAATGAAATCTACCTTGCTATCCCCTTGATCTTAAACTTCCCAGCCTCTGGAACCATAATAAACAAATATCTGTTGTTTAAGCCACACATTATTTGATATTTTATTATAGCAGCCTGTGCTGAATAATATAGGCATGAATGAGACACCCTGGCATATGTTTTCTTCATTGTGCCTGACTCTCAGAGACTCGTTACGATTTTCTTGCTAGATCAAGCTTATCAAGTCTGGTTCCTTCTTCCTTCAGGACGAACTTTGCAACATCCTTCTCAATCTTCATGTGAATGCAATGATAATTGGCCCACCATGCCAACTGGCCAAATATGGCCACCACACATCTGAATCACATTCTGGCTAAGGCATGTACTACATTTAGTAACGAATGTAAAAGCATACCGAGATCTTTGATGAAGCAGAACTGCACATATCATAGTTAGTGGTATTACCTCTCTTTTAGTCATCCTACCATGTACTTGTTATCTGAGTGATAAACCTGTGTGTGACAGAAAAAGGTAAAAGTAGATATATATTTAATATAGATTTTTATAACTTTTCTGAGGTATGATTATTACACAACAAAACTTCCTATAAAGTGTACACTTTAACAAATTTTGATGTTTACATAACTATTAAACCATCTGCACAATCAAGATAATGAATATATGCAATACATATATCAACCCCAAAAGTTTCTTCTCATTCTGTTGTAATTCAGCCCTTTCTCTTAATTCCAAATCCTCAAACACTAATCTTCTTCTTGTCATTATAGATTAGTTCGCATTTTATAGAATTTTATATAAATAGGATCACAAAGTATGTATCCCATTTAGCCCATATTAGGCAGAAACAAATTTTTAGATTCATCCATTTCATTGCATTTATCAATAATTCATTACTTTTTATTACTGTTGTATTGTTTGATACATATTGATACTTATACTGTAGTATTATTCAATTTCATTATATGGACACATCACAATATTTGTTTCTTCCTTTATCTGTTGATAGTTGTATGGGTTATTTTTAGTTTTCAGTTATCTTGAATAAAAATACTATAAATAACAATTTAAAAGTCTTACTTCTTTTCTATTGAGTAAACACTCAGAAATAGAATGAATGGTTTATATATATGGTAAGTGATGTGTAATTTAACAAAATTACCACCAAACTCTTTACCAAAGTTATTGTACTATTTTACATTTCCAATAGCAGCATTTGAGAGTTTTGCTACTATCCTTTATATTTACCCACATATTTACCATTTCAGTAGCTCTTCGTTTCTTTGTGTCGATTCAGAGTTACTTGTGGTACTTTTTTCCTTTTGCCTGTGAAGCAACATTCCAACATTTCATGTAGTGTAAATCTGATGATGTTAAATTTTTTCAGCTTTTATACATCTAAAAATGTCTCTATTTTACCTTGTTTTAAAATATTTTTTACTGGGTTATATATTTAAGTTGACAGGTTTTAAAAATTTTTTTCTTTCAGTACTTTAAATATGTCATTCCCTACACTCATTGTCTTCTACCCTTCATTGTTTCTGAAGAAAAGTCACTATTATTTTTTACTTCATTTCTCTATATGTAATGTATTCTGTCCCACCCAGCTATTTTTCTTATTTTTACTTTATCACTACTATTAGGCATTTTGATTATGATGTGCCTGGGGTAAATATTCTTCATGTTTCTTACATGTAGAACTTGTTAAGCTTCTTGGATCTGTAGGTTAGCTTTTATCAATTTTGAAGAAGTTTTCAGCCATTATTTCTACAAATATTTTTTTCCATCCTAATCTCTCTCACTTCTCTTTTGAGGATTCTTATTTCCCATGTATTAGGCCACCTGAAGTTTTTCTAAGGCTTACTGATACTCTCTTCATTTTTTTCCCACTCCTTTTCTCACCGTGTTTCATTTTGCATTGCTTCTATTGCAATTTCTTCAAACTCATTAGTCTTTGCTTCCGCAGTATCTAATCAACTGTTAATTCAATGCATGCATTTCAAACCTTGTATTTTTCATCTCTACAAATTTATTGGGGTCTTTTTTCAAATCTTTTAATTTCCTTACCATCATACTCATGCTTTCCTCTACTTTCTTGAGCATATGGAGTGGAGCTGTAATAGGGTTTTAATGTCCTTGTCTACTAGTCCCATCATCTGTACCATTTACAGATCTCTTTGAATTGTTTGATTTTTCTCTTTGTGATGAGTCCTATTTTTCTGACTATTTGCAAGTCAGACATTATGAGTTTTACCTTTTGGGTGCTGGATATTTTGATATTCTTGAGTTTTGTTCTATAACATTGTTAAATTAGTTGGAATGTTTCATCCCTTTGAGGTTTTCTTTTAGGCTTTATTAGTCAAGATTCTGGCCGCTGGTGTAGAGCTAATTTTGCCCCATTACTAAGGCATTACCCTTCTGAGTATTATGACTAATATCCATGTATTTTTCTTCTGTGGCTGATAAGATACAACCTATTCCCAACTCTATAACCATCAGGGATTCTTCTACTGGCTTCTTCACCGTGATTCTTTTCCAGTAGTGGGTAATTTCATCATGCATAAGCACTGTTCAGTACTCATCTGAACACTCAAGGAGGAATCTTTGGCAGATTGCTAGAATTATACCTCTGTGCAACTCTCTCATCCCCAGTACTCTATTGCATGCCTTTTAGCTGCCTTGATATCCTGAAACTTCTTAACTCTGTTTTCTCAACTCAGAAACCTCTCCAGGCTCAGTATGAGCTTGCCTTTCCTGCTCTGCAGCCTGTAAACTCTCTCCAGGCAGTAAACTGGCGAATCAAAAGCTCATCTTATTTGTTTCCCTTCCGTTAGAGATAAGTCTTTTATTACCAACTGTCCAAGGTGAAAATGGTTCTTCTGTTTTTGTCTATTTTAAAATTGTTTTAGGCAAGAAAGTAAACCTGGTCCCTATTACTCCATCATGACTGTAAACTGGAAGTAGGGATACTGGTGTTTTACACTGAAACATGGCTTTGAGATTTTTCTGAAGAAAACCCTTTGCCTTTGGGGATATTTGTCTGAAAACGCAACAGGCCTAGAAAATACAACGTGGAGCCTCTGCTACCAGCCAGGGCCACTTGTGCCTGCATACTGCTGCATAGGCTCAAACTTCAATATGGTTTTATTAGCCCATTTTACTATACTTGTGTCCTAAAGTCTTAACATTTAATCTGAAAATAATATTTTATTGTAGGAATGCAAGTGCTTTTACTGTCAACGTTTGTTAAACAGAGAGTATCAGCAATGACACAAAAAGAATATTTTAAATAACAGAAATCTACAAATTTTGAAATGATCATTTCCTCCAGCTTACACTACACACCAACAAAGCAGTATTATCCAATGGTTCCTTGAAACTGTTCACTGACTCTTGATCAATAAAGTCATACATATTTTTATCACTGAAAATAAAGAAGACACACATGCGGCCAACAATCATATGAAAAAAAGCTCAACATCACTGATCATTAGAGAAATGCAAATCAAAACCACAATGAGATACCATCTCACACCAGTCAGAATGGCTATTACTAAAAAGTTAAAAAATAACAGATGCTGGCAAGGTTGTAGAGAAAGAGAAACATTTATACACTGTTGGTGGAAGTGTAAATTAGTTCAGCCATTGTAGAAGATAGTGTGGCGATTCCTCAACGACCTAAAGACAGAAATACCATTCCACCCAACAATCCCATGAGTATATACAAAGGACCATAAATTGTTCTATTATAAAGACATGCACATGTATGTTTATTGCAGCACTATTCACAATAGCAAAGACATGGAATGCCCACCCATGATAAATGCCCATCCGTGATAGAATGGATAAAGAAAATGTGGTACATACACACCATGGAATACTATGCAGCCATCAAAAAATGAGATCATGTTCCTCACTGGGACATGGATGGAGATGGAGGCCATTATCTTTAGCAAACTAACTCAGGCACAGAAAACCAAATACCACATATTCTCACTTATAAGTGGGAGCTAAATGATGAGAACACATGGACACATGGAGGGGAACAACACACACTAGGCCTGTCAGATGGTGAAGGATGGGAGGAGGGAGAGGATCAGGAAAAATAACTAGTGGGTACTAGGCTTAATAACTGGGTAATGAAATAATCTGTGCAGCAAACCCCCATTACATAAGTTTACCTACATAACAAACCTGCACATATACCCTTGAACTGAAAAGTTTTAAAAAAGAAAATAACAGCCTTTGTTTTTTATTAAAAATATGTCTAGATATATAATATAAAATTATATGAGATTTATTTCATATTCAGCTCTTTGATAAGTTGCAATAAACCTAATTTTTTAAAGTAAGGAATTTTGCTAAGCTATGAGTAGTAGGATTATGAAAGATATAAACGAATCCACTTACAGAAATTTTTTGATTCTGAATTTTAAGAGATTGGAAAAAACTGCTTTTTATCAAAATGGCTAAATAGTGACCATAAATCTTTTGTGGAAAAAGGCAAAAATGTAAGTAATTAAGTAGAAAACATAATTAAAATTTTCCTTGAATTTATATACTAACAAATCTTATTATCAAACACAGCCCATATATCCTATATTTACTTTCCTTACTACTTTTATTACTAATTAGTAAATGTCTGTTACTTGCAAATTGAGCTCCCCTGTACCAGAATCCTAAAAGCCAAATAGGAAGTGAGACATTGCCTGATAGTTCTGAATTCACTTTCATGGTACACTTCTAAACCAGCATTCTGCTTTTAAAAAAGTCAGGAAGGGCATAGGTCATTTAGCTAGCAGCAATTATTTTCTATAAGATATACATGGCAGTATATCAAATATACTATATGGTGTGTTTTGAAAACTCTGGCAATTCTCTCACCCTGGTTTCTCTTTGTATCTTTAAATTAAAGCTCCTCACCATCACACTCTCAAATTCAAAACCATAAATATTAATTTTCTGCGTTTTCATGTATTTCTTCCAGAGAAACAAGTGTGTCTTTCCCCCTTGGATGTTGTCCTCTCTGGGCTTATACATGTCTTGTGAGATGAATTTCATTCAATTTAATCAATTTTCTTAAGTGCCCACTTTTGCACAGGGTGCTTGACAAAAAATAATATAATGTGCCATATTCCCCTAGAAGATAATAGTAACAAAAGTTTCTTGAGCATACACAATGTGCCACACACTGTTAAGTGCTTTACTTACATTAATGCATTGAATTTTCACAACTACCTCTGTTTTACAGATAAAAAAGTAAAGCATTTTTTAAAAGTAAGCAACTGATGAAAGTTATACCGTAGATGAAAGGTGGATCTGAGCCTTAAATCCAGGCTGACTACTGTGATACACTGCACTGCCCCAATACAAGTAGAGCCATACATACAAATAACTGTATTTTAAGCATATTTACTTATTCAAAACACAGTAAAGTACCATGAAAGCATCAATGACTACTTGATGTATTTCATCTAGGAAGACTGAGAATAGCTTTGCAAAAGGGATAGCATTTGAGCTGAATAACAAAGGATGGGAGTATCAGCAGAGTTGAAAGCAAAAGATATTTCGAGACAGAGGCTCATCTTGAGGACATGGTTTTGCTCTGTGAAATGTGTGGTTCTTAACACAGTTGAAGTACTTCACAACCATGCAGATTCCTTCACATACACTTAATCACTTGGAGAGTCTGAACATCTGCATTTTTAGTAAGCAGTCAAAATGATTCAAATGAAGGTGGTTTTAGGACTATACTGAAAAACACAAACATAATTCGTTTTCAGTCCCTGCATCTATCTTCACACTTCCTCCTTTCTGCAAGCACAAACCTCACACCACCATCCTGAACCCAAGCAGGAAATTCTAAAACCAAATCCAACCTCCAGCAGGTAGAATTTAAGAAATACCAACCCAATACTCAAGATTCAGTAACCATCACCCTCACTCTGGTCCAGCCCCAATCTTACAACCGAAGTTTTGAATTACTAGAGTATTCCCTTGTTTCTTTTTTGGCCCCTGTAACTGCTTCATAACAGCATTTTCACTGGAATTAGATACTGAAAATATCCACCTTGTTTGGAAGGTCTACATAGTAAGTGAATGGGAATCCCCAATTCCAAAAATACCCAGAATATAACATCTTCAAAACAGGAACCCTGAAACTTACTCTTTCTCGGGCCTTACTCACATATGAGAGTTCTGATCCTGACCTCTGGCCCAGAAATTAGAATCAATGGTATCAAATTACTTCTTGACACCAAATGTCTCCCAGCCTGTATATTCAAGTGTCATCCACTTCCAGACTGCCAAGCTGTACTCCACCCGTCAGCTAAGATGTGATCATTCCCTCATTCATTCAGTACATAGCTGTAACCCAGCTGGTCCCATTGCCCATCATCTCCCCTAACAATGGGGAAATTTGATGTGGTGCTATCAACTAGAGGGAAAAGTATTGTTTTTTGGCATGTTTTTAATTGAGGAAGGTAGTACACGAAAAAGACAAAGGTAACCGTATACAGAAACAAATCAAGGGTTACACACCTTTTAGAATTTTCAGTAAATCAGGCAATATTGGCCTCCAATAAGAAAATCCATTTTCATACACAGATAATAAGATATTTTATGTTATAGAAGTGATATATTGTCCCCAAAATGGAAAAGTGTATACAAGTTCAATGGAAACACTCCCAACCACACCACCTTACCACAGCCTCTGCCAGTATTTTAGGGCATATCCTTCACTTTTGTAATGTTTGCTAAAGTTGAATTTCAATCCAGACCAAAACCTGATTGATCTTGCCTACCAGAGGGAAAAGACAGATTCAAATGTATATTTACCAAACCAGAAAAAGTAGAGGAAAGAGCATTGACAACTTCCAAGGCTCTTAGATTTCTCAACTGCATCAGGAATACAAAATGAAAACCAAGTTGGAGAGGAAGAATAGATTTGAGGAGATAGCCATGTACACAAACTATGCTTGTGTCAACTTACTGTGCATATAAATATTATATACCTGTATATGTAAATATATAATATGACATATTTCTTTTATATATATCTTAAAGAAATGGTTGATAATTTATGTAACTTTTAGAATAGTCTTTCTATATAGGAATATATTAGCAATGTTTTTTTCACTTGTCAGTAGATACCACTCTAGAATCTTGCTGCTCCGCTTGTACTGAGAACAGCAGCAGCACCAGTATAATCTAAGAGCTTCTTAGATATAAAAATTCTTGGGTTCTATCTCAGATCTACTGAATCAGAATATCAATTTAAAATCAAATACCACATGTTCTCACTCATAAGTGGGAGCCAAACAATGGGTACACATGGACATAAAGATCAAAACAGTAGACACGAGGATCTTGAAAAGGGGAGAGGCTGGTGGGGAATGAAGACTGAAAACTTACCTATTGGGAACAATGTTCACTATTTGGGTGATGGTTACACTAGAAGCCAAAATGTCACCATTATACAATATATCCATGTGTCAAACCTGCACATGTACCCCCCCGAATCTAAAATAAAATATAGCAAAAAAAAAAAAACTTGAGCATATTTACATGTGTGCATTTTTCTTGAAGAAGTTCCATGAATTTCATCATATTCACATAATGGTCTAATTTGATTTATGTATGTATTTAATCTATTTTTATTTTTATTCTTATTTATTTATTTTTTGAGACAGGGTCTCACTCTGTCACCCAGGCTGGAGTGCAGTGGCACCATCATGACTCAGTGCAGCCTTGACTTCCCTGGTTACAGCGTCCCTCCCACCTCAGCCTCCCACGTAGCTGGGACCATAGGCACACACTACCACGCCCAGCTAATTTTTGTATTTTTGGCAGAGATAGGGTTTCACCATGTTGCCCAGGCTGGTTTTGAACTCTGAGCTCAAGCAATCCACCTGCCTCAGTCTCCCAAAGTGTCGAGATTACAGGCATGGGCCACCACCCCAGGGCCCATTTTAATTCTAGTTGGACATTCAGGTAATAAACTCACATGGAGCCCATTTTGTAGATAAGGAAATGTAAAAGAGGCCTAAAAGACATCTCTAAATTCAATAATTGAGTTCCTACAATAGAAGCCAATTGCAAGTTTTTACCTTTACAAATGAGTCTATTGCATTACAATCAATCATTTGCTTAAAGGCAATTTTCACCTTGTCATCTAGATGGCCAGCTATTAAAACCTCTGTGCAGTGGTCACTCTTCCACTACAACATATTTATCTGGTTAAAAATGCCTTTGATGGTGGAAGTTCTACCTTTTTAAAAATATCTGATTTGGCATAACAAAAGTATGTGGAGTCAAATAAACCAAAGACTCTTAATAGACTACACTGGGAGATGTTTCAGCATGTATTTATTCACTCAATTTATGACAGTAGCATGTATTTTGTTCAAGTGCACTATGGTTCATGTTTAACTTCCCTTTCTGCTCTGAGAAGATACAAAATTTAGCATACGCTAACAGTTTAAGTCAGAGGATATGGAATAACAATGAATTTAGCAGTCGGTTCAGACTATGCAAGAAGGGGTTATTATGGACTCAAAGATACCGACAAAATACCATGCCTTGAGCTATGAAAGAAAACAATTCAGTTTAATAAATAAATCACACAGGGGGATTTGAAATAGTATACAAGTCTATTTAGCAAGCCTTGAAGAAGGACAGCAAACAAGCAAGATTCACTAATCATTAATGGCATTCAATTATTCCCACAGCATCCAAATAAGGCGATTTTATGCTTTATAATTAACCCAAGGATTGAACTATGCATTGGGAGGAATAAATGTAGCTATTTGTACTTTATTGGTTATTCATGTTTTCAGTAAATAAATTGAATTAACAAACTTCAGCAGGCTTTCATCCTGCATTAAAGCAACACATAAAGTATCCAACAAAGCAAAGAGATAGCATTAGGCCTAGAGTTTGTTAAGAAATAACAGAATTTGCGTTTTAACAAGATTTCCAGGGTATTTGTACACACTTTGAAGTTTTTGAGAAGTACAGTTTTCAGGGCTGATGAAGCAACAGAATAGGGGTACTTGCATCCCTGGACCACCCTGTAGATCAGAGCCTCCCACCAGAAAGTAAAACACATGTGAGGCTAAGCTTCCAAATGTTGCACTAATAGGACTCTAACCTGGAGACTTTTATTATAAATATTATTCCTTGACTTCCCTTTTAAAGCAAACATTGGGCCACAGGATGTGTGGGCTGATTTCATGCAATGGAATACGACATTAATGTTCACTTATCATTTTTACCCTATAAATATTTGGCAAGCACAGGTATTGATTCATCACTTCAACAAATATTTATTGAATACCTACTCTGTGTACACATAAGTATTACAAGTATCTCTGACATAGCCTGGGTATAGAATGAAAGCTGTTAAGGTAAACTGATGGGAAAGATGACTTTATTTCAATTAACTAGTGTTTCAGAAATCAAGTTTGAAAATATTTAAATTATCCAAATTGTTATATAATTGATTCTGAAAGGAGTAATAAGACCATACCCCCCCCAAAATTCTACATATTTTTGTTATGCCAAGACTGTTTCCTTGCAGTCACTATTATATTTTACAGAGCATTGAAATTATAAATTATTTAATTATTTCAGAATATTTTGCACTGAAAGATAATAAACTTAGTTGCAAGTTTTTTATGAGAGACAATTTCTAAATAAGTTGAAGTCTTTGTAAAACCTTAAATAAAATAACTAGGCTCTACCATTTATGTGAATTAGAAAATAATAGTATTCATTGTATTTTATAATATATATGTCAGATGTATTTTTACATTAGTACTCAGGAAATTCCAAACAATGAATGCATTCAATGAATCTAAAGTACCACCTCTTACTGAGAAGATACAACAATGTAGCAAACAATATAGAAACTACTGGTTATCTCTTATAAGTCTAATTCTCTTTGCAATATTAAATGTGAGTATTTTCTAAAGCCAGTCATTCCTTCAGATTATGAGGAGTTTCATTTTTTGCATTTTTGTGCTACAATATGGATAATCTTGATAGAAGATTCTATTTATAGGCAAGATTATTTTATTGTAATTTGATTTATTATGCTTTACAGACTGCGGGTTTTTTTAAAAATTAAAGGTTTGTGGGAACTCTGAGTTGAACAAGTCTGTTGGCACAATTTCTCCAACTGCATATGTTCACTCTGTGTATCTGCGTCACATTTTGGTAATTCTTAAAATGTTTCAACCTTTTCCATTATTGTTATATGTGTTATGATGATCTGTGATTAGTGATCTTTGATGTTACTATTATAACTGTTCTGGCGGACCACAAACCATGCCCACATAAGATGGTGAACTTAATTGATAAATATGTATGTGTTTGGACTGCTCCACTGACTGGCCATTCTCTCACATCTCCCCTTCTCTGTGAGTCCCCATATTCCCTGAGACACAACAATATTGAAATTAGGCCAATTAAAAGTGCCACAATGGCCTCTAAGTGTTCAAGTGAAAGAGTCATACGTATCTCACTTTTAAAGCTAGAAACTATTAAGCTTAGAAAGGAAGATATGTTTAAAGTCAAGGTAAGCCAAATTCCAGGCCTCTTGCACCAAACAGCCAAGTTTTGAATACAAAGGAAGATAAAGGAAATTAAAAGTGCTACTACTCCAGTGAAAATGCAAATGATAAGAAAGCAAAACAACCTTGTTGCTGATATGGAGGAAGTTTGAGTGGTCTGGATAGATGGCCCAACCAACTATAACATTCCCTTCAGCCAAAGCCTAATCCAGAGCAAGGCCCTAACTTTCTTTAACTCCACAAAGGCTGAGAGAAGTAAGGAAACTGCAGAACAAAAGTTGGAATCTAGCAGAGGTGGGTACATGAGGTTTAATGAAAGAAACCATTTCCGAAACTAAAAGTGCAAAATAAAACAGCAAGTGTTGATGGATAAGCTTCAGCAAGGTATCCAGAAGATCTAACTAAGATCATTGATGAAGGTGGCTACACTAAACAAGAGATTTTCAATGTAGAAAAAACAGCCTTCTATTAGAAGAAGATGCCATCTAGGACTTACATAGCTACAGACGAGAAGTCAATGCCTGGCTTCAAAGCTTCAAAGGACAGACTATCTTATTAGTAGCTAATGCAGATGATAACTTTAACTTGAAGCCAATGCTCATTTACCAGTCTGAAAATCCTAAGGCCTTTAGAAAATTATGCAAAATCTACTCTGCCTGTGCTCTAAAAATGGAACAAAGCCTGGATGATAACATCTGTTTACAGCATGGTTAACTGAATATTTTAAGCCCACTGTTTAAGCCACTGTCTAGAAAAAAGATTCTTTTCAAAATATTATTGCTCACTGGCAATGTATTTGGTCACCCAAGAGCTCTGAAGAAGGTATACAAAGAGATCAGTGTTTTCCTACCTGCTAACAACATCAATGCTGCATCTCATTGACCAGAGTAATTTTGACTTCTGAGTCTTATTATTCAAGAAATACATTTTATAAGGTTATAGCTGCCACAGATAGTGATTCCTCTGATGGATCTAGAGAAAGTAAAATGAAAGCCTTCCGGAAAGTGTTCACCATTCTGGATACCATTAAGAACAGTCATTATTCAGGGGAGGGGATCAAAATATCAACATTAAATAGAGTTTGAAAGTTGATTCCAACCATCATGGATGACTTTGAGGAGTTCAAGACTTCAGTGGAGGAAGTAACTGTGGATGTGTTGGGGAAAAAAAAAAAAAAAAAAAAAAGAGAATTCGAATTTTAAAATGGAGACTGAGGATGTGACTGAATTGCTACAATCTCACGACAAAACTTGAACAGACAAGGAGTTGCTTCAACAAATGAACAAAGTGGTTTCTTGAGATGGAATCTACTCCTGGTGAAGATTCTGTAAACATTGTTAAAATGACAACAAAGGAGTTAGAATATTACATAAACTTAGTTGATAAAGCAATGGCAGGGTTTGGGAGGATTTGCTCAAATTTGGAAAGAAGTTCTACCTTGGGTAAAATGCTGTCAATGAACATTACATGCTACAGAGAAATCATTCCTGAAAGGAAGAGTCAAGCAACGTGATAACCTTCGTTGTTGTCTTATTTTAAGAAATTCCCACACAAAGCCACCTCAACCTTCAGCAACCGTGCATAAAGTAGGCCTATGCCAGCAGAATAAGAGTCAGGCAGTACGTTGGGATAGAATGTGGAGCCTGCTCGCTCCTGCTAGCCCTGCCTTTTTTCTTTCCCTGGGTATACTTCCAATAAATTTCTTACACTTTTAAATTTGTCTTAGCATCTGCTTTTTAGAGTACCTGGACTGATGCAGCCACAGTCCAAAAAATGCTAAAGTTATGATTCACCAAAGATTATCTGACCCCAGAGATCTGCATATGTAAACAACGCTTCCTTCCCCAGGTGTAAATTCTGGATTACTTCCTGCCCCCATTCCTGGCCTTACAGTCAAAAGTCTTAACATGTCTCTAAGGTACTGGGAGCTAGAACTTCAATATAACTTTGGGAAGGACACTATTCAGCTCATAAAAATACCCGAAGAAGAGGTTTCCTTCACCTGGATTTAAGGGTGGTCCTAGTAGTTACTGTGTGACCTGGAGAGTTTCAGATAATACATGATCAACATGCATCATTGGCCTCACGTGAGACTGCCAAATACACTATACATGGAGAGTCACCCCCACATAGTACCCTTAAACTTCCACAAAATAATGAAGTCATAGGAACTTGAGAGTTTGGGTGGGTAGAAGAAGTTTCATGAATCATCTAAACCCAACCTGAGTATTCACAGTAAGCATCTCTACCCCTAAGCACTAATGCCTGCACTTAGCAAAATACAAATTGCAGCCAACTTAGAAGAGCCCTCTATGTGACCATGTTCAATACATGTGTGTTGTTTGGTTTAATTATAGAAAGTGTGATGTATGTAAAATAAACTTGCAACTGAATTGTTAAAGACGGCTAATCATAAAACTGTAATATTAACCAAGATCTTAGAATACTGTTTGCTATACAATCACCCTCTATTATCCTCCTTGTACTCCCAGAGAGACTCTGATTGTTTTGTTTTTTTTTGTTTTGTTTTGTTTTTTGAGATGGAGTCTCCCTCTGTATCCCAGGCTGGAGTGCAGTGGCATGATCTCGGCTCACTGCAACCTCCACTTCCCAGGTTCAAGTGATTCTCCTGCCTCAGCCTCCTGAGTAGTTGAGACTACAGGTGCGCACCACCACGCCAGGCTAATATTTGTATTTTTTTTTTTTTTTTTTTGAGGTGGAGTCTCGCTCTGTCGCCCGGACTGGAGTGCAGTGGCCCGATCTCAGCTCACTGCAAGCTCCGCCTCCCGGGTTTACGCCATTCTCCTGCCTCAGCCTCCCGAGTAGCTGGGACTACAGGCGCCCGCCACCTCTCCCGGCTAGTTTTCGTATTTTTAGTAGAGACGGGGTTTCACCATGTTAGCCAGGACGGTCTCGATCTCCTGACCTCGTGATCCGGCCGTCTCGGCCTCCCAAAGTGCTGGGATTACAGGCTTGAGCCACCGCGCCCGGCATATTTGTATTTTTAGTAGAGAAGGGGTTTCATGTATTAGGCAGGATGGTCTCGATCTCCTGACCTCATGATCTGCCCACGTCAGCCTCCCAAATCTCTGGGATCATAGTCGTGAGCCACCGTGCCTGGCCAAGAGAGACTCTAATTTAAATTTTCTTTAATCTATCATCTTGTGAAAGCCTATCTGAAAATCACAGAATATAATTTTCTACCCCAAACATGATGTCTCAGTGGCCTCATTTCTACCTTCTTTCTTCCCACCTCACTTCCCAAAAAGCAGACAGAATTCTCTTCTAATATTTTATTCTCGTTATTAGGAAATGTTTCTCAAAATTTATTTCAGTCCCTTATGTGCAGTTCAACATCAGTTCGTTTTGTTTTTCTTCAGCAAAAAATGAACAATAAATAAACACCATTCTTCAATGAAAAGATTTTCTTATAGTTAAAACGTTATTAAATTGTCTTTAGTTTGATAAGAAAAATGTACTTTATAATAATTGTATATATCACAAGGCAGAATCCTTAAGGAGTACCAAGTTCTGTTTAGCAATTGTGTTTTAGTACCTTGAATTAATGCACACCTCTACTGGCTTATAATATCAAGGAATTACTCACAAAAATCAATTTATCAGATCAAAGATCCATACTTAGAACAGACATACACCACAGCAACACAAATGAAACAGCATAATAAAAACTTTATATGCACACATTTTTCCCGTGTGTGCATATAAACCCACAGCTACCAAGTGTTCTAGTGTTCTAGTGAAGAGTCTTTATAAATAAGACTTGGAATTTTGTTGTGTTGAACAGAGAGAAGAAAAACAGAGTCAAATGCTGAGGGGTACAGTTTTAAAAGAAGTAGCTAATACTGTGATGAGTAAGAGATTCTGTGGTGAAATTATCAAATCAAACTGATACTGGGCAAATAGACTCAGGAGAACACCTGTCTGTGAATTCTTGCTATTATCTCTAGAGTTCTGGGCACTTCTGTCAAATATTGTTTCATTCCTAACTCATAAAAAAAATTGTGGTAGTATACTGAAAAGTTATCTAAATACATTTAAAAGCTGCAAAAATATTTAAAAAGCAAAGTAAACTACAAGAATAGCTGAACACCATGGAAACCTCAGAAGGCAGGTTAGAAGCAATCCTCTTCTCTGGGCCTTCACCACCCGAGACCAGACCTTCCAATTAAAAGAGGTTATTTTAGTCAGGTTTTGGTTTTTGGTTTTAATCTTGGCTTGGTTTATTGTGTTTTTTGTTTGTTTGTTTGTTTGTTAATTTGCTTGTTTCTGGGGAAAGGGTAATAAACAATATAGTCAGAACAAAACAAAGAAGCACAAACCCACCACTTGGGACCACGACAAATTTTATCCCTAATATTAAAAGGATTTTCAAGCATAATGCAGGGCAAATATCAGTATTTAAGACATTGCAGTGAATAAAGGAGTTGGCAGAAGACTGAAGATTAGCAGACACATGTTTCATTTTTCAAATATATATTCTAGAAACTACAAACTTTCAAAGCATATTTCAATCACTGGCAAAAATTTTGAACAAATTATTAACAGAGTGTGTGAACATTTTTAGGTACTAACCACTAGCAGCCAACCTTGCATTATAAAGAATAAATTACACAAAAACCTACTATCATTTTATCTTTCTTGAGACAGAGTCTCGCTGTGTTGCCAGGCTGGAGTGCAGTGGCGTGATCTTGGCTCACTGCAACCTCCGCCTCCCGAGTTCAAGTCATTCTTCTGCCTCAGTAGCTGGGATTAGAGGCATGAGCCACCATGCCCAGCTAAATTTTGTATTTTAGCAGAGACAGGATTTCACCATGTTGGCCAGGCTGGTCTCAAACTCCTGACCTCAGATGATCCACCTGTCTCAGTCTCCCAAAGTGCTAAAGTGCTGGGATTACAAGCATGAGACATCACACCCAGCCCTAATATTATTTTCTGATAGCCAGGTTGACATAAAGATTATATTTGGGTTGCAGCAAGGCATTTGAAGTTTTTAATGATGTACTTATTAATTAGATACAGAAATATGATCTGGATAATTTACAACTGAGTGAATTAATGCCTACATGAAATGAGAGTGTTGCTTAATGTATCAAATTTAATCATAAGAAATTATTATGTTGATGTTTTCACCAACATTTTGCATGAAAAAAATTTACTATATGCCTTAAAAAGTGCAGATGAATAGAACTTGGAGAAATCATTCAGATGTTTGAGAGAAAAATCAAAATGCAATATGTAATAGCCTATACTAATAAACCCAAGTTAGAAAGATAAACATTTTTTAAGGAAAACCTTAAACACTATCTGTAGACCCCAAACTTCAGATACAACAATACCAAATTGAGAAACATGCTTTATGCAGTTTTTTTCCAGTTCTGCTGAGATCTGTGCCCAGAACCTCAGGGCAACACCAACTTCTTAGTAACCCAGGAAGGTAAAAAGAAAGAGCTGCACATCAAAAAGCTTGTCCACCACGATCAAGTAGGCTTCATCCCCAGGATGCAAGATTGGTTCAATATACACAAATCAATAAATATGTTTCATCACATAAACAGCCAACAAAAGACAAAAACCATATGATGTTCTCAATAGATGTAGAAAAGGCTTCCAAGAAAATTCAACATCCCTTCATGTTAAAAACGCTCGATAATCTAAGTATTGAAGGAACGTGCATCAAAATAATAAGAGCCATCTATGACAAACCCACAGCTACCAACATACTGAATGGGCAAAAGCTGGAAGTATTCCCCCTTGAAAACCAGCACAAGATAAGGATGCCATCTCTCACCACTTCTGTTCAACACAATATTGCAAGTTCTTAGGGCAATCAGGCAAGAGAAAGAAATAAAGGACATTCAAATAGGAAGAAAGGAAGTCAAATTATCCCCGTTTGCAGGTGACATGATCCTATATGTAGAAAACCCCATTGTCTCAGCTTAAAAGCGTCTTAAGCTGATAAGTGACTGCAACAAAGTCTCAGGATGCAAAGTCAGTGTGCAAAAGTTGCCAGTATTCCTATACACCAACAACAGTCAAGTAGAGAGCCAAATTACGTATGAATTCCCATTCACAATTGCCACAAAAAATAAAATAACTAGCATCACACCTAACAAGGGATGTGAAAGATCTTTATAAGGAGAACTACAAACCACTGCTCAAAGAAATGAGAGAGGACACAAACAAATGGAAAAACATTCCATGCTCATGAATAGGAAGACTCATGAAAATGGCCATATTGCCCAAATCAATTTACAGATTCAAAACAATTCCTACCAAACTACCAATGACATTCTTCAAAGAACTAGAGAAAACTATTTTAAAATTCATATGGAACCATAAAAAGAGCCTCAATGGCCATGGCAATCATAAGCAAAAATAACAAAACTGGAGGCATCACACTACCCAACTTCAAACTCCACTATAGGGCTACAGTAATTAAAACAGCATGGTACTGGTACAAAAGCAGACACATAGACCAATGGAACAGAATAGAGAACCCAGAAATAAGACCACACACCTACTACTATCTGATCTTTGATAAATTTGACAAAAACAAGCAATAGGGAAAGGATTCCCTATTTAATAAATGGTGCTGTGATCACCAGCTAGCCATATACAAAGATTGAAACTGGACCCCTTCTTTATACCATACACAAAAATTAACTCAAGGTGGATTAAATAATTAAATGTAAAACCCAAAAACTATAAAAACCCTGGAGGACAACCTAGGCAATACCATTAAGGACATAGGCACAGTCAAAGATTTCATGATGAAGACACCAAAAGCTGTTGTAATGAAAGCAAAAATTGACAAATGGGATCTAATTAAACTAAAGAGCTTCTGCACAGCAGAAGACACTATCAACAGAGTAAACAGACAACCTACAAAATGGGGGAAAAAACTTGCAAACTATGCATCTGACAAAGGTCTCATATCCAACCCCTATAAGGAACTTAAATAAATTTACAAGAAAAAAATAATCAACCCGATAATAAAGGGGGCGAAGGACATGAACATACACTCCTCAAAAGAGGACATACATGCAACCAATAATCCTATGGAAAAAAGTTCAACATCACTGATCATTAGAGAAATGCAAATCAAAACCACAATGAGATAGCATCTCACACCAATCAGAACAGTTATTATTAAAACTGAAAAATAACAGATGTCAGCGAGGTTGTGGAGAAAAAGGAACACTTATACACTATTGGTGGGAGTGTAAATTAGTTCAACTATTGTGGAAGACAGGGTGGCGATTCCTCAAAGACCTAAAGACAGAAATACCATTTGAACAGCAATCCCATTACTGAGCATATACCCACAGGAATATAAATCATTCTATTATAAAGACACACTGTAGCACTATTCACAATAGCAAAGACATGGAATCAACCTAAATGCCCATCGATGATAGACTGGATAAAGAAAGTGTGGTGCGAGGCCGGGCGTGGTGGCTCACGCCTGTAATCACAGCACTTTGGGAGACTGAGGCAGGCAGATCACGAGGTCAGGAGATCCAGACCATGCTGGCTAACACGGTGAAACCCCGTCTCTACTAAAAATACAAAAAATTAGCCAGGCGTGGTGGTGGGCGCCTGTACTCCCAGCTGCTCGGGAGGCTGAGGCAGGAGAATGACGTGAACCCAGGAGGCAGAGCTTGCAGTGAGCTGAGATTGTGCCACTGCACTCCAGCTTGGGCAACAGAGCGAGATTCCATCTCAAAAAGAAAAGAAAATAAGGTGCATATATACCATGCAATAGTATGCAGCCATAAAAAAGAATGAGATTATGTCCTTTACAGGGACATAGATGGAGTTGGAGTCCATTATCCTTAGCAAACTAACGCAGGAACATAAAACTAAAGAGCGCATGTTCTCACTTATAAGTGGGAGCTAAATGATGAGAACACATAGACACATAGAGGGGAACAACACACACTGGGACCCATAAGTGGATGGAGGGTGGGAGGAGGGAGAAGATCAGGGAAAATAACTAATGGGTACTAGGCTTAATACCTCTGTGACAAAATAATCTATACAACGAACCCCCATGGGACATGTTTACCTATGTAACAAACCTGCATATGTACCTCTGAACTTAAAACAAAAGGGAGTTTTTTGTTTGTTTTTTGGTTTTCAGGGTTTTTCTTTTTTCCTATTTTTTTTTTTTT
>NW_016806622.1:1279101-1286339 GCF_001698545.2 Rhinopithecus bieti
ATCCAGTTTCAGCTTTCTACATATGGGCTAGCCAGTTTTCCCAGCACCATTTATTAAATAGGGAATTCTTTCCCAATTGCTTGAAACAAAAGTTTTTAAAATAATTTCTAAAATTAGTTCAATTTTTTAAAAGAAAGGGCCTGTAATCCCAGCACATTATAGCTCAGAGGACTTGAGGAAGGCCGAACAGATCGTACAGCTGACCCTAAAATATTGAGAATCTCATACTCTAAAATCATGTACTTTCTTCTGTATGGTACACATCTAGGCTGAATGTTGCTTATTTAGAACTACTTTTCCCACTGAATGCTACTCTTTAGGGTTATTTAAAACTCTAGAGTTCACCTGAATCTTCATTTTCTAAAACAAAACAAACCCCAAGATCAGGGAGAATTAAGCAGAACACCATAGTAGGCACAGCATGTGCTTTGGAATTGGGGAGTGTTCTGGAAGAGGATTCTGGGTCCACCACTTAATTTGGTGTGCAATCCTGGGAAAATTACTTAATTCCTCTGTGCTCCAGTTCTTTTATCACTAAATTGGAGTTTCTACTAGTGTCTACTTCATAGAGTTGTTGTGAAGAATAAATATGGTAATGGATGATAATGGATATAAAGCCGAAAGCACATTGTCTGGCTCAAAAAATAGCAGCTCATATTAATAGGTCATTTCGTAGGCCCTTACCAACATGCATGTGAAAAACCTGAGGCAAATTAGGCTGTTCATACTGAGGAAACAGCAACAAGTAACTTTGCTTAACCCTAGAGCAAGGAGCCTGGGATAAAGAGTAATGAGGAAAAGGGAGTTAGACTTCAGAATGGAACAGATGAGAACAGTATAAAAGAAACTGCTAAAGCAGGAAGTAGGTAAACAGCAAGAGACTTCACAACAAGGGAACAATCATCCCAGTAACATTTCAAGTTTATAATTCTTGCTGCTCCATGTCTTAGAGATTGCATGGAAGGAGGATGGCATGAATCATGCTAAAAGTGCTGTCAGTAGCATCCAGGCAGAGACTGGATTATCTTAGTAAAAGTGAAAACACAAGGCAAGGATCTGTTACATTTGAGTAGGCATCGATCTTCTCCCTGCTTCCCTGTGGCTGGTAACTTCAAAAAAAACAAAAAACAACAATGAACTTTTAGTGGAAAAAAAGGGTACAAGGCATTGTGCCAGGCATTTGGGAGGATGCAAAAATAAGCCAGACAACAATTTGGCCTTAGGAGCCAAAAAATTAATAGAGAGGTTTTTCTGTACGTTGAATTCAAAGCAATATCTTGCTGTGTTCAATAAGTATGATAAATACAGTTACTGTAGATGTTCAAAGGATAACAAAGCTCTGTCTGGGCTTATGAGAAAGCTTTATTGGAGGAAATGGTATTCAGCATGGCTGAAATGAGTAGCCTCCAGATACATGCTATAAGATAGCCTATATTTGAATCACGCTTGAATCCCTCAAAATGCAGAAAAATAATGTGGCAGTAGCTTGATATCTTTTGTTTGCCCACTAGATCCTACCTGATACTAGCCCTAGGGCACTGCATTGTCTCTTATAGTTTTCACTAAACCCTACCTATGCCTTCATAGATTGTTGTTTGTTAAAACTCACTCAGTTACACAGTTTGAGTGTGCCATCTCTTTCCTTGCAAGAACCTGGCACATACAGTGACTTTCTGGGTATCATATTCATATTTCTAAGCTGAAGACTCTTAACGAGCCCTAAAAGGTAAGTCTTTGCCTTTGAAGAATGAGATATTTGAGGTTTAAGACCCCAATCTGACTATCTAAAACCTCATGAAGGAGATGAGTCTAGACAAAGGACATAAGCAGGTACATCAGTAGTTGTGCAAAGCCTTGTCCTTTCCCACATCACGATTAGCAATTGCGTATGCATATTCAGAATCAGAGGGACAGATGTGAAATATGCCACCTCAGTAAGATAAACAGCCCCTAACTTTGCACTGTTGAACCAGGCTAAAGATAAGTGATTCTCAATCAGCCAGGATCTATAGAAATTAGGAATCTTTCTCACCTTTGCCTAAGTATGACCCCACACCCTGTTGTTCCTGCCGCTGCCACCATCGCCACATGCTCCAATGGCTTCCTAATCCTCACTGTCCTAGAAGAAGCCTGCAAAGACCAAGCAAAAGCTCAGGAATACGGTGATTAAAATAAAATAGGCTCCTAAATTTGGGAGAATCTGCTCCTTGCTTGGGTACAATGTTGCAAAGGCAGCCTCAACATTATTAGTAATACTACTCCCTTAGGCGAGGTAGATTCATGTGCTCATTTTATTATACTTATCTCCCTTTCCCCACTCTATCTGGCCTCTCCTTTTGTCATTCAGCAACCAAAGACTCAAAGCTGTGCTTACAGGAGACTCCACTGAAATTTGGAGAGAGGACCTGATGCTCACATCACTGTTTAGCATTGCCAACAAGTTACAATTAAGGATTAGCCCTCCTTTCTGCCATTTTTGCCTCAGAGGTGTCTTCAACAGTTGTGTCTTCCCAGGCTCTAGACTCCTATCAGATTATAGGTCCCTATCTGCCTATACCCTTTCCACGCCTCGTATCTCCTTCCTTATTCATTCACCCCTGAACCTCCCCCACCACCCCGAAATTACTGTTTATTTCCTAAGCAGAGAAGTTTTGCAATGTCTCTGTCTCTCACTGCAGTCCAGATCCCTCATCCTGCTAACCAAAAACTTATATTAAGAAGACCTCCTTCTTGTGATAAGAGTCTTTACATGCCAGGGCTTAGAATACCCAAGTCATACCTTTATATTTCTGCTTCCTTTTACAGTACAAGGCAAATGTCAGCATTCTTTTACAAGATGATCTGACCCTGGCTGACAGGTACAATCAATATTGCAGACTTTAGAACTCTTTGTACAGTTTTCTGTACCTAGTGTGTGCTTGATAAATATTGCTGACTGATTGATTCTTGCTTTAGTGATCCAGACGGCTCATGTAGAAGGAACCAGTTTGAAAAAAATAATGTGTTTGAGTTGCAGGCTAATAAGAATTATGCAAGCAGATTCTGACTAGGGAAAACAAGGGGAAATATCCAAGAAGAAATGTAATGAGACAAAAAAAAAAAAAAGGTATTCTTTTGAACAAAATGTTATATGATTTCTGCCAATAAAGTATTAATAATTTCAGCTCAATAAAATTGGGGTTGGGAGAACTTATCTATCCAAAAATATGTTATGAAATAAAACCTCTGATGACTGAAAGTTTTGGAGCAGGGGCTGATAATCAGTTGTTACAGGTGTGAGAAAAGAAATACTAGTGGTAGGTGGAAAGCTCTCCAATATCTACACTTCAGTAGTAGGGGAAATTTTACATGCAAAACAAAATGCCACTACAGAGTATACATGTCATAAGAGAAAGACAAACTGATAGTGGAATTCAAAGAAAAGTCTGCTGTTTTGGATGTGAATTTCTACCTGAATTCTTTGAGCTCCTTTCTTTTGTTATCAGCTGAGCACAAAAGTGAAGGGACAACATAATCAATGTAAGGTTAAATCGGAGAGAGCATAAAAAGCTGGATTGCCATCAAGAAACACACCTGCCGCCTTGTAGCTGAAGCCAGCCAGGAAAGCAACAAAAACCTGCATTAATTCTAGCCAGTGAAAAAGAAAACTATACCTGGGCCTTGGCTAGTCATCTAATCATTTCCACACTGGCTTTCCTTTCCACATCCATAACTGGTCATGCCTGGAGACCTGCACCACCAAAGGACGTGTTGTTCTTGAATTTTTCCAGTTTCTATGAAATGTTTATTGCTGAGTTTTAGTTTTAAGCTTCACTTTGAATGATAGCTTATTCCAGAATATTTTAACGTATATACTACAAACTGTTAAGAGACGGAAGGTATCCTCCTTAAAGAAAATGAAATTTTTCCCTATAAAAAAAATATATCTATAATAGTTTGAATATTTTAGATCTAAAGTTTTAAATCCTAATCACTAGATAAATCCCCACGTTTAAAAAGCAGTTTTTTATTTAAAAATAGCAAATTTTGAGATTAAATATTATCTATCAGTGCACACTAAACTCCACAGAGATTTTTTTTCCTCTTTATTATTTTCTGGAAGTGGAAAGATATTTCTTAGTGGGCCAACTAAATGACCTATTAATATGAGCTACTATTTTTTGAGGCAGATAATGTGCTATGCACTTTATATCCATTATCATCCATTACCATATTTATTCTTCACAACAACTCTATGAAGTAGACACTAGTAGAAACTCCAATTTAGTGATAAAAGAACTGGAGCACAGAGGAATTAAGTAATTTTCCCAGGATTGCACACCAAATTAAGTGGTGGACCCAGAATCCTCTTCCAGAACACTCCCCAATTCCAAAGCACATGCTGTGCCTACTATGGTGTTCTGCTTAATTCTCCCTGATCTTGGGGTTTGTTTTGTTTTAGAAAATGAAGATTCAGGTGAACTCTAGAGTTTTAAATAACCCTAAAGAGTAGCATTCAGTGGGAAAAGTAGTTCTAAATAAGCAACATTCAGCCTAGATGTGTACCATACAGAAGAAAGTACATGATTTTAGAGTATGAGATTCTCAATATTTTAGGGTCAACTGTACGATCTGTTCAGCCTTCCTCAAGTCCTCTGAGCTACAATGGGCTCCTTGAAGGATGGCACTCAGGCAACCACCTGCAGTCAGTACATTCCAGAAACTGCTCTGCCCATTTTTCATTTGTGGGTTATGGTGATGCCATCACAAAGTCAAACAAAAGCAACTCTAACTACTCTTGAGGCACCCAGGGAAGTTCTCAGTGCCTTCCCCACTCCTCACTATCAATCTACATGACACCATTCAGCAACAATTAGCTGTTCCTACTGTTGCTGGACCACAACAACTAATTTTATACTCAAGATTATGATTCCTGACAGCATCCTTTTAAAGTAACTATTTTGATCTTATTTCATTCATCACTGAAACTTTTACTTGTGTTTTTATCCTGCTATTCCCAATGGTCTTGAGGACTGATCTAAAAATCTATTCTAACACTACAGTTACTTATAGATTTTTATGGCTTGATATATAACTGTATGTTTAACTTTGTTCCATCTAATTGTTTCTGAGTTTTGTCTCTTATTCCCCTGAACTCATATTCACATTTTTTCAAAGTTCTTCAAACACATTTTTTCAACATGGATTTTCTTGTCAAATTAACTGATATAAAAAGCATACAAAAACTAGTAAGCTGTTGTGTAAATTGAAATAAAAATTTCCAGAATACTCACTCAGAGTATGCCATAAAGTAACCCAAAAACATCACTCAGAAAAAACAGTTAACGTCCTTCCAAGTAAAATGGATACTATCATTCATCCTAGGCAGTATTGTACAAATAACATTTTATTGGATATGTTGAAAGGTGACAAGCAGTATTGTTTTAAAAGAAAGCTGTCAACTTTTTCTATTGGTTTGAAAGGTGTATTTTAAGGAAAGAAAACCTTTGATAACCTAGATTAGCCTTGGAGGTACAGCTAGGCAGGAATTCAGCAGTTAAAGACAAAAAGACAAACCAAATAATGGGTTCAGTTAAGCAGTCACATAAAATTTTTCACATAATGATATAAAACCTAATTACAAAATGACAGGCATTCTAAATCACCTTGCCTTGATTGATTTGAGTTGTACTCATAATATTTAAATTCACGTTCTGTCACTGGTATATCATATTTAAGCACTGGCTAATACTCATCTTCCATGAATTATCAGGCACTCAGACATATATGTGGTAGCAAGTGGCAAGAAGAAGAAAAAAAGTAAATGTTTTCACCAAGTCTACAAATATGAACCAAGGAGCATCAACAGCCATGTGTTGAAGCTCATCAAGCTCAAAGACATATTCCTCAACACCTGGAAACTTTCAATCATGCATTTTACCTAATTCAGTATTATGTTCTTCCAGTTGTCCAAGCCAAAAATTTTGGATGTAGTATTTTTATTTATTTCTTTTTCTCACATCCTACATCCAATTCACCAGCAAATCCTGTAGTTTCTACTTTCAAATTATATGCTGAATCCACTTCTCACCTGTACCACCACCCACCCCCAAGCCTGTTCCAATCCACTTTCATCTCTCACTTAGATTACTGCAATGGTCTCCTCCTTAAGTAGTCTCTCCGCTTCCACTCTTACACGCTCAGTTTGTTCTTAACAGAGCAGCAAAAACAATCCTTTTAAAACATGAGAAAGTTGAAGTTACTCTCTGCTCATAACTTTCAAGGGCTTCCCATCTCATTCATAGTAAAACTAAAAGACTCATCACAGCCTACCATGTCCTATAATTTAACCACTCTGCTCCATCACAACTCCTCTAAACTTTTCTGTTTTTACAAATTTAGTTTTAATGAAAAATAATAATTCTGTATATTTATGAGATACAATGTGATGTTTTCATCTATCTATACATTGTAAAAGATTCAATCAAGCTAATTAACACATACATCATCTCACCAACTTATTTTCTTTGGAGAGGATTTTAAAATCTATTCCTTTAGCAATTTGAAATATACAATATATTGTTATTAACAATGAAGCTCTTCCTTTATTACTCTCTTTCTTACTCCACTCCAGCCACATTGTCCTACTTGGTGTTCTGCCAACATACCCAGTTCATTACAGCAGCTGTCTTTATTTGGAATTCAATCCCACTCTCCCCATTCCACCCAAAATACCTTCATAACTCTCTCACTTTCTTTAAGTTTAGGTTCAAATATGACCTAATCAAAGAGGCCTTCTTTGCTAATTTATATAAAATGACAAGCACACACCTCATCCCTTATTTCCCATTGCCTTTATCCTGATTTATGTTTCTCTGCACAATATTTACCACATGCTTATCATGTATCTTTGTATTTTTCGCCCTCTCTCCACTAAAACACAAGCTCCATGAAAGCAGAGACTTGCTTTATTCTAGATCTCCTAGCCCTAAACTTAGAATCATGCCTAGAACTGAGTAGAATCTAACAAATATTTGTTGAATTAATAAATAAATAAGTTCATTAATAAGGGGTATAATTTTAATAATTTATAACAACTTCTCTATGTGATTATGTGATTTCAGCAAGCATCATTTCTCTTTGAAAAGGAACACTTTCCATTTTTTTAGTTTTTCTATAAAGAAAACCACAGTATAAATGTTAACTTTTTGTTACTTTTTTCTTTCCTTTTCTTTTTTTTTTTTTTTTTTTTTTTTTTT
>NW_016806622.1:1286741-1294407 GCF_001698545.2 Rhinopithecus bieti
TTTTTTTTTTTTTTTTTTTTTTTTTGAGACGGAGTTGCCCTCTGTCGCCCAGACTGGAGTGCAGTGGTATGATCTCTGTTCACTGCAACCTCCGCCTCCCAGATTCAAGCGATTTTCCTGCCTCATTCTCCCAAGTAGCTGGCATTACAGGCATGCACCACCACATCTGGATAATTTTTGTATTTATAGTAGAGATGGGGTTTCACCGTGTTGGCCAGGCTGGTCTTGAACACCTGACCTCGTGATCCCCTGCCTTGGCCTCCCAAAGTGCTGGGATAACAGGTATGAGCCACAGCGCCCAGCCCAGCTTTTCTTTACTGATATAACCTTAAAGTTGGAAGTGATTTCAAAGTTTCTCTAGCTTAATTGCTCCTTTCCACAACAATACATCACATCTTTGAATATCTTTGACTATTAGAAAATTCCTGCTACGTTGAACTAAAATCCACTTATTCATAACATGCATCCTTTGAATCATGTTCAGTTATGTTTTTATATGTTCAGAAAGAATATTTTAAGAAAAAAAATGAGCTTGGAGAAAAGATCCTAAAGCAGAATTTAAGAACCTAAAAATTGCTTCAATAAAGGAAATTATTCCCATGGTAATATGTCACCTATATCTTATTTAGAACTGTTTGCCTCATTCTCTGAGTAAACAGACCCTGCTAGAAAGAGGCCATCGCCTTAGGAAACTTAAAATGGCTGCCCTTATACCACAGGTGTCACATGAAAAATAAGCAAGAATGATACAGTAGTATTCTGAGAAATGCTGAAAAGCTATCAAAATTGTTTTAAAGATTCCTACAGAAAACCAAGATTTAAAGTCACAGGTAAGAATATTGGGACAAAGATTTACATCATTAGATAGGTAGTTATATTTCTACAAATTCTACTATGTGTGATGTGTGTGTCACTTTATTATAATAGAGATATTTTTAAAGTTTTTTATTTAAAAGATATTTTAGAGAAAAGCATGTGATGAAAACACTAACATGAGATTTTGTCTCTGTATTAGTCCATTTTCACACCACTGATAAAGACATACCCAAGACTGGGCAATTTACAAAAGAAAGAGGTTTAATAGACTTACAGTTCCACATGGCTGGGGAGGCCTCACAGTCAGGATAGAAGGCAAGGAGAAGCAAATCATGTCTTACATGTATGGGAGCAGGCAAAGAGAGAGAGCTTATGCAGGAAACTCCTCTTTAAAAACCATCAGATCTCATGAAACTCATTCACTATCACAAGAACAGCCCAGGAAAGACCTGGCCCCGTGATTCAATTATCTCCTACCAGGTCCCTCCCACAATACGTGGGAATTCAAGATGAGATTTGGGTGGGGACACAGCCAAACCAGATCATTCTGCCCCTGGCCCCTCCCAAATCTCATGCCATCAAATTTCAAAACCAATTATCCCTTCCCAAGAGTCCCCCAAAGTCTTAACTCATTTCAGCATTAACTCAAAAGTCTTACAGTCCAACATCTCACTAGAGACAAAGCAAGTCCCTTTTGCCTATGAACCTGTAAAATCAAAAACAATTTAGCTCCTTCCTAGATACAGTGAGGGCACTGGGTAAATACAGTCATTCCAAATGGGAGAAATTGGCCAAAACAAAGGGGCTACAGGCCCCATGCAAGTCCAAAATCCTACAGGGCTGTAAAATCTTAAAACTCCAAAATGATCTCCTTTGACTCCATGTCTCGCATCCGGGTCGTGCTGATGCAAGAGGTGGGTTCCCATGGTCTTGGGCAGTCTGGCTCTGTGGCTTTGCAGGGTACAGCCTCCCTCCTGGCTGTTTTCACTGGCTGGTGTTGAGTGTCTGTGGCTTTTCCAGGTGCATAGTGGAAGCTGTCAGAGGATCTACCCTTCTGGGGTCTGAAAGATGGTGGCCTTCTTTTCACAACTCCACTAGGCAGCGTCCCATTGAGGACTCTGTGTGGGCTCTCCCACACAACATTTCCCTTCCCCACTGCCCTAGCATAGGTTCTCCATGAGTGCTCCACCCCTGCAGCAAACTTCTTCCTGGACATCCAGGTGTTTCCATACATCCTCTGAAACATAGGCAGAGTTTCCCAAACTTCAATTCTTGATTTCTATGCACTCGCAGGCTCAACAACACATGGACACTTCCAAGACCTAAGTCTTGCACCCTCTGAAGTGATGGCCCAAGCTCTACCTTAGCCCCTTTCAGCCATGGCTAGAGCAGCTGGGATGCAGAGCACCAACTCCCTAGACTGCACAGAGCATGGCGACCCTGAACCCGGCCCATGAAACCACTTTTTCCTTCTAGGCCTCCAGACCTATGATAGGAGGGGCTACTGTGAAGAACTCTGTCATGCTCTGGAGAAATTTTCCCCATTTTCTTGGAAACTAACATTTGGTTCCTTGTTACTTATGCAAATTTCTACAGCCAGCTTGAATTTCTCCTCAGAAAATGGGATTTTCTTTTCTATCACATTGTCAGGTTGCAAATTTTTCAAACTTCTATGCTCTGCTTTCCTTATAAAACTGAATGCCTTTAACAGCACCAAAGTCACGTCTTGAATGTTTTGCTGCTTAGAAATTTATTCTCCCAGATACCCTAAATTATTTCTCTCAAGTTCAAAGTTCCACAGACCTCTAGGGCAGGGGCAAAATGCTACCAGTCTCTTTGCTAAAATGTAACAAGAGTCACCTTTGCTCCAGTTCCCAAAAAGTTCCTCATCTCAATCTGAGACCACCTCAGCCTGGATTTCATTGTCCATATCATTATCAGCATTTTGGTCAGAGCCATTCAACAAGCCTCTAAGGAGTTCCAAACTTTCCCACATTTTCCTATCTTCTTCTGCGCCCTCCATACTGTTCCAAACTCTTCCTGTTACCCAGTTCCAAAGTCGCTTCCACATTTTTGTGTATCTTTTCAGCAGCACCCTACTTTACTGGTACCAATTTACTGTACCATTTTCATGCTGCTGATAAAGAAGTACCCGTGACTGGGCAATTTACAAAAGAAAGAGGTTTAATAGGCTTACAGTTCCACATGGCTGGTGAGGCCTCACAATCATGGTGGAAGTCAAGGAGGAGCAAGTCACATCTTACACAGATGGCAGTAAGTAAAGAGATGTGCAGGGAAACTCCTCTTTTTGAAACCATCAGATCTCATGAGACTTATTCACTATCACAAGGATAGCATGGGAAAGACCTGCCCCCATGATTCGATTACCTCCTACCAAGTCCCTCCCACCATACATGGGAATTCAAGATGAGATTTGGGTGGGGACACAGCCAAACAATATCAGCCTCTTAAATCTTTAAATATATAATATATTATTATTAAAAATAGGTACAATGTTCTACACTAGATCTTTAGAAACTATTTTTCTTACTTAACTAAAACTTTAAGTCTATTGATTAGTAATGGGTTAGTCCATTACTAACCAATGTCCATTGATAAGTAATGGACCATTTCCCCCTCCTTCCAGCCTAGGTAACCACCATTGCATATTTGATTCTATGAATTTTTCTATTATAGATACTTTATATAAGTGGAATCATGCAGTACTTGTCTTTCTGTGACTGGCTTATTTCACTTAGTTAAGTGTCTTCAAAGTTCATTCATGTTGTCATATTCTGTAAATTTCCTTCTTTTTAAGATTAAATAACATTCTATTGTATATTCCACAATTTCTTTATCCATTCATCTATTGGTGGACATTTAGGTTGCTTCTATATCTTGGCTATTGTTAATAGTGCTGCAGTGAAGATGGAAATTCTAATAACTCTTTGAGATCAGGATTTGAATTCTTTCAGATAAATACCCCGAAGTGGGATTGCTGGATCATATGGTAGTTATAGTTTTAATTTTGTGAAAAACCTTCCTACTGTTTTCTATAGCATATATACCATTTTGCATCCCCACCAAATGTGTGCAAAAATTCCAATTTCTCCACATCCTTGGCAACACTTGTTGTCTTTCGTCTTACCATCGTTTCATGCACTTATTTATCATCTGTATATAATAGTCTCCCCTTATTTACTTAGGGTACATATGTTCTAGGATACCCAATGAATGCCTGAAACCACTGATAGTATCAAACCGCATATATACTATGTTTTTTTCCTATATGATAACCAAGCTACTAAGCGACTAACAGGCAAGTTGTATATGCAGCATGGGATACACTGGACAAAGATATAACTCATGTCCTTAGTAGGGTGGAGCAGGACAGTACAAGTTTGCATCATGCAACTCAGGACAGCATGCAATTTAAAAATGATGAATTGTTTATTACTGGAATTTTCCATTTAATATTTTTGGTTTTGGAAAGCAAAACCATGGCCAGGAAGAACTACTGTATTATCTTCAGTGAAATGTCTCTTCATGTCTTTTGCTCATTTCTTACTTCAGTTACTTTTTAATGTGAACTTTTGGAGTTCTTTATATTCTAAAATTTGTCTTTAGCAAATGTGTCAGGTTTGCAAATATTTTCTCCCAGTTTGAAATTGGCCTTTTGTCCCATAATCCTTGGAATCATTGTAAAGCATCATATAATCTATAAACAGTTTTATTTCTTTTTTTCTGATGCTTTTTGTTCCCTTTCTTGCTTATTTCACTAGTTAAAATTTCTCACACACTATGTTGAATAGCAATGTTGAGTCAACATTTTTGTCTAGCCCCAGTCTTAGGGGAAAGTGTTCAGTTTTTTAAGTTTGACATTAGCTGGGGATTTTTAAAGATATTTAAAGTTGTGGAAGTTTCCCCTTATTCCTAGTCTTCTGAGAGTTTTTCTCATGAATGGGTGTTTAATTTTGTCAAATGTTTTTCCTGAATAAACCAATATAGTCATATGGTCTTTTCTTTAGTCTGTTAATTTTGTTATTAAATTTATTTTCAAATATTGAGCCAGCTTTTTCTATTTGTGAATTCTATTTGTTAGTCTTTTGTTAAGAAGTTGTTACCTATATTCATGAGAGATACTGGTCTTTAGTTTTCTTTTTTACATTGTCTCTTTTTGGTTTTAGTATCAGAATAACACTTGCACCACAGAATTAGTAAGGAAGTATTCTCCTCTCTCCTGTTTTCTGGATCAGATTGTATAGAATGAGTGTGAATTCTTAAACATTTGGTAGAACTATCCAGTGAAAGCACCTAGGCCTGCAGCTTTCTTTTTGAGGGGAAATGTTTAATTATAAACTTGATTTCCTTGTTAAAGGGCTATCAAATTATCTGTTTCATATTGTGCAAATTGGATTTAGGTTTTTTGAGACAAAATGGGTCCATTTCATCTAAGTTGTCAAATTAGTGTTTTTGGAGTTGTCTGAGGTATTGCCTTACTAGGCATTTGATGTCTTCAAGATCTGCAGAGAGATCTCCCATTTCATTTCTGATATTTGTTATTTGTGTCTTCTCTCTTTTTACTTTGCTATAGCTTTGTCAGTTTTATTCATATTTTCAAGAAACAGCTTTTTGTTTCATTGATCTTTTATATTGTTTTCTGTTTTAATTTCACTGATACAGGCTCTTGTTTTATTGCTTTCTTCTTTCTACTCGCTTTGGATTTATTTTGCTCTTTTATGGATACTGAAGTGGAAGCTTAGATTTTGATCTGAGACTTTTCCTCTTTTCTAATGTAATCATTTAGTGCCACAAATTTACCTCTTGAAATTTCTTTAGCTAAATTCTAAAATTTTATATATTGTATTTTCATTTTGTTCAGTTCAGTGCATGTTTTATTTCCTTCAAGACTTCTTCTTAGTCCCATGGAATTTTTAGGCATGTATTGTTTAGTTTCAAAGTGTTTGGGGGTTTTCCTGTTAATTTTCCATCATCAATTTCAAGTTTTATACTATTGTGGTCAAAGAATACAATCTGTATGATATCAATATTTTTAAATTTGTTGATATTTGTTGAGTAACTCTGAATAGTGTGTCTCTTGCTATGGGTACTTGAAAAAAAGTGTCTTCTTCTGCTGTTGGGTGGAGTGTTCTGTAGATGTTAACTAGATCCTGTTGGTTCACAATACTGTTGAGTTCTTCTATAGTCTTACTGACTTTATGTCTAATTATTGCATCAGTTGTTGAGAAATGGATGTTGAAGTATCTAACAATAATTGTGAATTTGCCTATTATTACTTTGTCTTATTCCTTTTTCTTTACATATTTTACACTTTTGTTGTGTGGTGCACACACATTTAGATTGTTTGGTGGGTCGATGCATTTGTCATTGTGTAATGTCGCTCTCCATTCCTTGTAATTTCTTTGCTCTGAATTCTAAATTACTTGATATTAATATAGCCACTCCTCCTTTATTTTCCTGAATGCTTGCATATATTTTTCATCCTTTTACTTTTGACTTATGTGTATAAATATATTTGAAGTGAGTTTTCTGTAGAAAACTCATGTAGTTGGTCTTGTTTTCTATCCATTCTGCTGATCTTTGTCTTTTAATTGATGCATTAGTGTAAATGATCTAAATGCACCAACTGAAAGTTAGAGAGGAATACTATATAAACTGTAATGTAATCATTGATATATCAAGGCTTGTCTGCCAATTTATTCTGTTTTCTGTTGATTTTCTGGTCTTTTATTTCTCTCTTTTATTTTTTTTTTAGTCTTCCTGTATGTTAATTGAGCATATTTTAGAATTCCGTTTTGATTCATGTCTAGTGTTTTTGAGCGTATTTCTTCTGATAAAAGTTTTAGTGGTTACCGTAAGTATTACATTAGAATCTACTGGTATTAACATTTTACCAGTTTGAATGAAGTGTATAAACTTTACATTCTCTATGTTTCTTTATCCTCCCCAACTTGTAATTGTCTTAAATATTTCCTCTACACAAATTGACAACTGCATTACACAGTGTTATAATTTTTTTTCAACTGTCAAGTATAAATTAGAAAACTGAAGAGGAGAAAATAAGTCTATTGTAGTTATCCAATTTTTGTTGTATGTTTTTTCTTCATTTCTTCTTTTTTTTTTTTTTTTTAACAAAACAGAAGCATGTTTTATTTCAATCCTGTTGAGGGAGAGGGATGGAAAACACAAAATAAGAGGAGGGGTCTGTTTATATAATACACACATCAGGATCAACTACAATGAATAATACCCATTCCACCCTTCCCCCACCAACTCCTATGGGGGTTCCAAGGCCAGCTGAGAATAGATGGGACAAGAATTAAGACACTTTGGCACAGTAACATGGCCAATGCACCCAAAGATGGAGAGAAGAGAATTTCCCAGGGAGCAAGGTCCTGGGCCTCAGCTGCTTCCCCAGTGGAGGGGGAATGAGAAAACTTTGGCTCAGCAGGAAGGCAGTTGTCAAAAATCAGGGTTACCTTAACTGCACTCTCCAGATCATAGACTACGGGCTGAACAGAGTTAAGATGTCTATCCAGTCCATCCTGTTCTCTGCTTTCTTTAAGATCACTTCTCTTCAGGCTTGCGATTATTAAGGGTTTGCCTGCTTCTCCTCTTCATCTTGGAAGGCAGGGGGAGTAAGTGCTTATTCTGCCCTTCCTATATCTAGGCTACTTAATTACTATTTTCTTGGCTCTAAAAAGACAGAAGCCAACTAATAAGTCCGGCTTTCTTGGTGAAAGTCGGCTTGAAAGAGCCCTTGTGTTGACAAAACTGCCTCTGCAAAGTTTTTTTTTTTTTTTTTTTTTTTTTTTTTTTTTTTTTTTTT
>NW_016806622.1:1294468-1296596 GCF_001698545.2 Rhinopithecus bieti
AAAAAAAAAAAAAAAAAAAAAGACTGAGTGAGCAGAATCCAGCCCTCCATCTTCAACCATCTTCAATTTGAATAAAATTAACTCATACAGCTAATACTGCTCAAGTACAATCATGAAGACAGATGGAACTGCTGAAATTCACACTAAAACAAAGAATAGGATCAAGTGGACTGTCACCTTAATCCCAAGCACCTCCCATTTAGAGTTATTGAGAAAGTATCTTTGAAAACTTGGATTGAAGGTGAGGTCTACCACCACGCCTTGTCCCGCAATACAATACCCTTCCAAGACAGCCTGATGAATTAAGACATCTGTTTTAATTTTAATAGAAGGGAAGTTTAAAAAGGGAAAGCACTGAGATTTGGGAAAACTAGCAGCTAAAGCCAGAAACTAGGTTAAGGTCCTTGTGGCATTCCAGACTGGGAGTAGAATGGGAGAAGGAAAATAGGTGGTAGGTTCCTGCTGTCCTTTGGTTTTACATCTTTCCCCTGCCCTCCCATTTCTCCCAACAGCTTGATGGAGCTATTGGCCTGCCAGAGGGGATGTAATGCCCAGACCAACTTTTTATTGAGCTTTTGCAGCTAACAGACTTGTAAACAGTGCCAATTGACAAAGTTTTGCTGAATATTACAGCTTGTGCCCACTCAACACACCTCTCTCTGAGATTAAAAACAAAAAAACCAAAGTAAACAAACATCGAGAAAGAATGAAGAGACACATCTTGAGTCTTCCAGGAAGGTAAAATAAAAAAAATGCCACATGGGCCGGGCGCGGTGGCTCAAGCCTGTAATCCCAGCACTTTGGGAGGCCGAGACGGGCGGATCACGAGGTCAGGAGATCGAGACCATCCTGGCTAACATGGTGAAACTCTGTCTCTACTAAAAAATACAAAAAACTAGCTGGGCGAGGTGGCGGGCCAGCTACACGGGATGCTGAGGTAGGAGAATGGCGTAAACCTGGGAGGCGGAGCTTGCAGTGAGCTGAGATCAGGCCACTGCACTCCAGCCTGGGTGACAGAGCAAGACTCCGTCTCAAAAAAAAAAGAAAAGCCACATGGCTTGGTCCCTGGCGTTCACCATGCCTACAGTGCTGCTGCTATCACCACTGTCTCCCCTCCCTGCCAGTGGTTAGGTAGAGGTAGAGAAGAAGGGTCATTTTGGACATGCTGCAAATACAGCATTTGCTGGTGTTGACACCCTCCTGGGGCTGTGGTGGCAAAATGCTGTGTCAGGAGCCCATTTCCTGGGAGTACCAGAGGGAGCCCAGGTCCTCAAGACAGCCTGAGATGGCAGCCCATGCACCTCAGCAGGGGTACCTTGCCTCTTTTCTCCAGTGCGGTTCAGCATTGAGGTTGTCTATTGCCAGTCGGTGATAAAATCTGAGCTGTTTTTCTCATAGGTTCCCCCCTCCTTTCCCCAATTTGGGGGAGTAGTGGGAGGGAACAGGCAAGGATCACTGAGGGGGCAGGGGGATACCCCTGGGATCGGTGACCTGGCCCTCTTGCAGGTTCTTCACCAGTTGTGCAAGCCAGCGTTTTGTGGTGGTGTCATCTTTTAGCACCTGGGTGAAGGTTGTGTCTTTCAGCTGGTCAGGGAGGCACTGCCTGAGTGCTTCACGTGCCCTGGGGTTATCTGAAAGTCGAAAGTAACATTTCACTACATGCTTCAGCAGACGGGCAGAAGGCTCTTTGGATAGCTGCAGGACCATCTTACCCAAGATCATGGCAACATGGGAGAAACGCTCATACGTCTGACATATATAAGCCAAACTGTGTCATCTAACAAGATCTTCTGGAGGATGAATGTGGCAACTGTTTTAGAAAGTTCACTTCCAGGACGGGCGCGGTGGCTCAAGCCTGTAATCCCAGCACTTTGGGAGGCCGAGACGGGCGGATCACGAGGTCAGGAGATCAAGACCATCCTGGCTAACACGGTGAAACCCTGTCTCTACTAAAAAAAAAATACCAAAAATTAGCCAGGCGAGGTGGCAGGCGCCTGTAGTCCCAGCTACTCGGGGAGGCTGAGGCGAGAGAATGGCGTAAACCCGGGAGGCGGAGCTTGCAGTGAGCTGAGATCTGGCCACTGCACTGCAGCCTGGGCGACACAGCGAGACTCTGTCTCAAAAAAAA
>NW_016806622.1:1300325-1343803 GCF_001698545.2 Rhinopithecus bieti
TCGAGGTCGGTTTGGGAGCTGCCTCTTAATATTTCCTCAGTCTGAGTAACCACCGCCATTACCTCAGGATCTTTTTCTTTTTCCTTTTTATCTATTATATCTCTGATTAGATTCCAATAAGAAAAAGCTGTCACCGGAACCTTTTCTGGTCCAAAAGTACTATAGTAATCTTGAAAACAGTCTCCCACTCTACGCCACCTCTTTATGTCAATGGTCCCCTCTTGTGGAAACCAAGGGCAGGTTTCTTTTACAAAATCAAAAAACTTAAACAAATCATTACTTTTAACCTTTACTCCTCGTGTTTTTAAAGCCTCTTTTAATTGCCCTACATAAATTTGATGCTGTCTTAATTCTTGTCCCATAATCAGACACTATTACTCACCTCTGGTTCCAACGCGGCAGGCTCCCGCAACGTCCGGAGGAATTTCTTCCCACTTTCACTTTCGGCCGACTTTAGTGCCTTCTTCCTCACTTTTTCCCCCGTGTCCAGGTCCCTGTTCAGGCGCCAGGTGTCCCAACCTGCAGGACAGTCGAACAGACCCTGGAAGGGGGAGTGGGAATGGAGGAGACAAGAAAACACGAGAAATGGAGACAAGACAAATAGCCTGATCAAGTCTCGTTTATTGAGTGTAGGGTCATGCCTTATATAGGCTGGCAGGGGAAGAGGTTGGGCCAGGGCGGTGACGGGGGGGCTGGTCTTCTCAAATTACAATCGCGCATGCGCCGTGGGTTTGTACTGTTCCCGGGCGCGGGATCGCTCCTGTGCCCTGGGCTGCATATCTTCCTGGGCGGGAAAATGTTTGCGCGCGCACGGGAAAGGTTGGCGCGCGCGGGAAAGGTTGGCGCGTGCGGGAACAGTTTTGGCGTGCGCAGGAGAAACTTAGGCGCGCACGGGAAAAGCTTTGGGCGCGCGCGGGAAGGGTTTGTAAATAAAGAACCCGGGAATGTGCCCTCTTGTCTCCGCTTTGCGGAGATCAAGCAACAGAGGTCGGCTAATTCCGGGCCTCATGGCTCCGGACAAAAAAGAAAGTTCACTTCCAGATTCCATAATTCGCAAACATAAAGGGATAATTTCTGTTGTCAATAAAAAGTTGATTACTTCTTGTTCATCTGTTTTCACCAGGGCCCCAAATAACTCCAAGGCTGGTGAGCCAAAGATACTCAAAGGGACATGTTTTGCTGACAGTTTGCAAAATGGGGTACAGAAAAAGTGGGATGTGTGCTGCAAGAAATGCTGACCTGGTTTCTGGATGTGATGCTACACATTGCAGTAATGCCAGGGCATTGCTAACTCTGTTAGACTGGTGTGCTGTCAAGGTTGGTGGGTTGAGAGATGGATAAATATTTACAATTTCCTGTAAAAGTGCTGCAATAGTACCAAATGAGTGCCACTGCATGGGTGCAAGGTCAGGAACAGATTCTAGCTGCTTAGCTCCAGCAAAGCATTTTCCCTTGTCTCAGGACTGGACAGCTCATTGATCCACTGATAGATCTTTTCTCTATCCACTTGTGCCAGTGCAGTAGGCACAGACGCAGCCGTCGCCAGGCTGTGCATGTTGTGAGCGGCTGCCGCTCTCCTTCCACAGCTGGACGCGTTCCACCTGTGTCCCCGCTTCAGCACCTCTGCCGCGGAAAATAATGAGCCGCCCTAGCCGCCATCCGCCTCCGGTTTGCTCCGCCCCTTCGCGGCCCTCTGACCTCTCACCCCTGACCCCACCCACACATCCTCTTCCCGCCTCCAGGCCCTCAGCCTAGTTAACAGTCCCAGAGTATGTCCTTTGCCCCTTAAGATTTAGGACTGGAAGGACGTCCGCGACCACTAGTCCCCACAACTCCTGGCTTTGAGCAGGTATTTCCAGACAGCGGCATAAACTCCGTCCGACCCTCCTCCAAAGGCCAGTGAACAGCAGGAAAAGATGGACAGTCCTGGGAAGACAACTATTCTCTTCATTTCTAATGTTCCAAGATTTCTTTTTTCAGAATTTACTTTCTGTTTAGACAACTTCCTTCAGCCATTTTTTAGGGTGGGTAGCTGTTGACAAATTCTCTTAGTTTTCATTCATCTCAGAATATTTTAATTTTTTCTTCATTCATGAATAATATTTTCACCCAATAGGAAATTTTGGGTTAATTCTTTTCTTTAAACACTTTAAAATGTTGTAATGCCTAAACTTTCTTCTAGCATATATGGTTTCTGATGAGAAATCTGCTGTCATTTGAATGGTTTTTTTCCCCTTTAGGGAATGTGTTTTTTCTCATTGGCTGTTATCACCGTGTTCCAGATTCCCTGGCCAGTTCGTCTTCTTCAATCTTCCTTTCACACCTTTCAGAGTCTTCTTATTTGTTTTTTGTTGTTGCTTTTGTTTGTTTGGTTTTTGGCTTTGGGTTTTTTTTTTTGTTGTTGTTAAACAGGATCTGACTGTGATGCCTGGCTGGAGTGCAGTGGTGCATTCTCGGCTCACGGCAACCTCTGTCCCCCAGGCTCAAGTGATCTTCCCACCTCACCCTTATTTGGTCTTTATTTAATGTCCAGAGTTTTTAGTTGCACTGAGAGGGTGAAATAAGTAAAATCAAATCTACACTATTCTCCCCTAAGTGGGACCTCCTTAAAATTTTTGTTTAAAAAGTGAAAAAATAGTCCTCTACAGCCAAAATCAAATTCCCATCATATACTTATTACTTTTACTTATTAAATTTTACTTTTACTGAATATTGTGTGATTAGAGTTTGCCTACTGCTGAATATCTCTTAATTACAAATATAATACCTAGGAAAAAATAGCCTCTGTAAGGCCAGCATTGAAAATTATTCAGTGGTAATAAATATTACAATGCATGCAGTGCAAAGTACCTGGTATTAAAAGAAGTTGTGAGCACAACCAACCTTTTAAGTCTATTGAGTTATCAGGCCAAATTATATTTAGCTATTTCTACTCTAACTAGACTATAGACTATAGATATTCTATTCCTTGTATTTCTGTATAAAACCCTGACTAATAAAGGTTTTGGTGCCAGCAGTGGTTCTAGAGGGGAACCAAATTTTAAGCATGAATATTCTGAATTGGTTTTCTAGAATTTCTGGAATTGGCTTTCTAATCTAATTAAAGTCCAGTAATAAAGAGAACAATGATCAATCATGGCATAACATGGCAATAGAGATATATAAAATATCTGAATTTGGTACTACCACTTATAAGAAGCAAAGAGCTGGCCAGGTGTGGTGGCTCATATCTATAATCGCAGTACTTGGAAGGCTGACGCAGGAGGATTGCTTGAGCCCAGGAGTTCAGGATCAGCCTGAGCAACACAGGAAGACCTTGTATCTATAAAAAATTAAAATTAGCCAGGAGGTGAGCATGGCACTGCTCTCCAGCCCATGCAACAAAGCAAGATCCTATCAAAAAAAAGAAAGAAAGAAAAAGAAAGAAAGAAGCTGGCTGTCTACTTTAGAACATTTTTTAAAACTAACTAATAGAATAAGACTAGCTGGTTGCTCCTAATGTTGCTGGACCAAAAAAAAAAAAAGGAAAAAAAAAGAGGATGCGCTCAGGGATTCAAATTCCTCAGTGAAGAGCTTTTAAAATGACCAGAAATCTCCTATGTTTGCTCTGAACAAAACCCTTATCTCCTTCAGCTACAGGGCTGAGCTTGCTGAAAATCAAACATGGGTCCTCTCCTATGACTGGCTAAATTACCATTCAAGATGAACTATCAGCCTCGCAGAGTGTCTACTGTTAAAATGAAGGTTGAATGGAAAGAATGAGATATTGTAAGTTGGGATGGGGACATGTGGGAAGACCCTAATGATGCTGGAGACAATAAGCTTCTAAATTTTGATGAGTCTTCTTTGACAGTGAAAGAGATCTCCTCACTCCCAGCAGTAGCAACCTTCCCACACCTTTTATTATCAGCCTTTCTATGCCTAGCTGAGTATTAACCTTGCAATGACTGAGAAAACTGTAATGGCCTCCCCTGAAGCAGTTGCCCTACAAGACAATGCTGATTCTCCTAGGGATCCACCTCCACCAAAGACCCACCTATTTGTTTCTAGACCTATAAATAGACTTGAGTTCCAGCAGGTCCCTAATGTAAGGTACAAAATGTGACCCATTAGAAGGTATATTACACTCCAAAAGAACTACCTGAGTTTTCTAATTTATACATATTACAATCTAGGAAACATGTGAGGGAATGGATTCTAAAGGTGTGGAATAACCATAGAAGGAACATAAATATGGATCAGGCTAAATATATTGATATCGGTTCACTAAGCAGAGATTTTGCATTTAAACTTGAGCTCAGGGAGCTAGAATGAACTCTAGCAGTACATTTGGTTGGTGGGCTGAAACGGACCAAAATGTGGCCCATAGTAAGGAAATTGGAAATGCCCAACCTACCTTTGTTGAATGTAGAGGAATAAATACAAACACTTAAGGAGATTAAGGAGATTAGAATGTTAGAGTGGATTTGTCATTGAAGATCTGCCCACCCGTGCTGGGAGGACCCAGAAGACATATCTTACACCATTACTGTGAGAAATAAATCTGTGAGGAGAGCTTCAACATTGGGTTAAAGGGCTCAAGATTGCTCTTCTCAGTAAGCCAGAACTTACAGTGGAAACTGCATATGCTACACTGAGAAACATAAATACAATGAGACTAATTAGATGCTAGAGTGGCAGGAGCCAAGTGAAAGCACTCAGATATCGCAAAGCATGGTGGGCATTATCACTGTGGTGAATAACAAAGCAAAAACAGCAAGCAGAATGGTATGATTTGTGCAGGCCTGTGTCATTAGCTAGTTGATCACGACGTTCCTAGAAGTGAAATGAATAAGAAACCATGAAATATACATTTGATCTGTACAAGCAGAAAAGTTCTAAGTCAAGTAAACAAAAGTCTAATCTGAATCAGAAAAACAGAGACATATGCCCCTTATCTGTTTTTCTACTTTAGCCAGTTTACAGACTCAGAACACCTTGGGTGAAAGGGTAGCCAATTCCCCTTGAGGAAGAGCCCTGGTACATTGCCAAAAATTTGTACAGCTAATCTTTCTCCCACTCTTCCCCAAAGGGACATACAGTTATCAGGATTTCATTGAGGAAAAGGAAATAATCAGAGTTTTTAGGGGCTCCTGGGCACTGGCTCTAAACTGACATTAATTCCTGGAGACCCAAAACATCACTGTGGCCTACTAGTCACAGTAGGAATTTATTGAGTCAGATGATCAATGGAGTTTGAGCTCAGGTCCATCTCACAGAAGGTCCGCAAATCCATCCTGTGGTTATTTCTCTAGTTCTGAAAAAGCATAATTAGAATCAGCCAAGCAAGGTGGCCTACGCCGGGAATCCCAATGCTTTGGGAGGTCAAAGCTAATGGATCACTTGAGTTTGAGACCAGCCTGACCAACATGGTGAAACCCTGTCTCTACTAAAAATGCCAAAAATTAGCCAAGCATGGTGGTGCTCGCCTGTAGTTCCAGCCTGTAGTGCCAGCTACTCAGGAGGCTGAGGCATGAGAATCGCTTGAACCCAGGAGGTGGAGGTTGCAGTGAGCTAAGATCGTGCTATTGCAATCCAGCCTGGGTAACAGAGTGAGGCTCTGTCTCAGAAAATAAATAAATAATAGAATAAATACACTCAGCAACTGACAGAATCCCCACATTGATTCCTAATCTATGGAATGAAGGCTACTATGGGGGAAAAAATGAAAGCCACTAGAACTGCCTCCACCTAGGAAAATAGTGAGCCAAAAACAACACTGTATTCCTATAGAGACTGTAGAGATTAGTGCAGCCATAAAGGACTTGAAAGAGGCAGGGTAAAGAGGATGTGGAGAAATAGGAACACTTTTACACTGTTGGTGGCACTGTAAACTAGTTCAACCATTGTGGAAAACAGTGTGGCGATTCCTCAAGGATCTAGAACTAGAAATACCATTTGACCCAGCCATCCCATTACTGGGTATATACCCAAAGGATTATAAATCATGCTGTTATAAAGACACATGCACACATGTTTATTGTGGCACTATTCACAATACCAAAGACTTGTAATCAACCCAAATGTCCACAGTGACAGACTGGATTAAGAAAATGTGGCACATGTACACCATGGAATACTATGCAGCCATAAAAAAGGGTGAGTTCATGTCCTTTGTAGGGACATGGCTGCAGCTGGAAACCATCACTCTCAGCAAACTATCGCAAGAAAAGAAAACCAAACACCGCATGTTCTCACTCATAGGTGGGAAATGAACAATGAGCTCACTTGGACACAGGAAGGGGAACATCACACACTGGGTCCTATTGTGGGGAGGGGGCAGGCATTAGGATAGCATTAGGAGATATACCTAATGTAAATGACGAGTTAATGGGTGCAGCACACCAACATGGCACATGTATACATATGTAACAAACCTGCATGTTGTGCACATGTACCCTAGAACTTAAAGTATAATTTCAAAAAAAAAGAAAAAGGTAGGGTAGTGGTTCCCAACACATCCCCATTCAACTCTTCCATTTGGGCCATTCAGAAGACAAATGAATCTTACAGAATGACTATAGATTATTGTAAGATCAACCAGATGGTAACTTGAATTGCAGCTCCTGTACCAAATGTGGTTTCATTACTTGCGAAAATTAACACATTCCTAGTACCTACCATGTAGCTATGGAAGAAGTATACTTTTTCTCCATATTTGTCCATAAGGCCCACCAGAAGCAGTTTGCTTTCAGTTGGCAAAGTCAGAAATACATCACAGTTGTATTTCAAGTACATATCAACTCTCCAGCCCTATGTCATAATTTAGTTCACAGGGATCTTGATCATTGTTCCCTTCCACAAGATTCCACACTGGTCCATTACATTGATGATATGTTGATTGGACACAATAATTAAGAAGTACCAACTACTCTAGACTTAAAGGTAATATATTTTCATGTCAAAGGAAATAAAATAAATCTGACTAAAATTCATGGGCCTTCTGCTCCAGTGAAATTTCTAGGGATCAGTGGTATGGGACATGTTGACATATTTCTTCTAATGTGAAGAACAAGTTGATGGATCTGGCCCCTCCTACAATAAGAAAAAGGCACAATGTCTAGTGGGCCCCTTACAATTTTGGAAGCAATGTATTCTTCATTTGGGTGTGTTACTCCAGCCCCCTTACCTAGTGACTTAAAAAGCTGGTAGTTTTGAGTGGGGTCAGAGCAAAAGAAAGCTCCCCAGTAAGTCCAGGCTGATGTGCAAGCTGCTCTGCTACTTGAGCCATATGATCGAGCAGATACGATAGTGGTCGAAAGGTAGAAATGGCAGATGGTATGCTATTTGGAGTCTTTGGCAGACCCTATTGGAAAATTGCAGGGTAGTCCTTTGGAAATTCAGCGCAAAGGTTTGCCATCTACCACAGATAATACTCTCCTTTTGAGAAACGGCTCTTGGCTTGCTACTGGGCATTAGTAGAGGCAGAATGTTTGACAATGGGCCACTGAGTAACCACGGAAACTGAGCCGCTCATCATTTACTGAATGTCATCTGACTTACCATGCCATAAAGTTGGGCATGTACAGCAAGCAGCTCTCTGTCATCAAGTGGAAGTGGTACATATGTGATCAGAGCTAAGGACATCCAGAAGGAACAAGTAACATGAAGAATTGGCCCAAATCCCTTTGGTCCCCACCATTGCTTCACTGCTGTCTCTTTCTGAGTCTGTATCTACGGTCTCATGAGTTGTTTTCTATAATCAGTTGGCAGAGGAAGAGGAGACTCAGACCTGGTTTACAGATGGTTTTGCGTGATATATAAGCACCACCAAAAAGACAGCAGCAGCACTACAACCACTTTCTGGAACATCGCTGAAGGACAATTTCCTGGTGAAGAAAATGTCTCTTGGTGAGCAGAACTTAGGGGAGTGCACCTGGTTATGCACTTTTCTTAAAAGAAGAAATGGCTTAATTTGTGATTGTATATCAATTCCTGAGCTGGGCAAAGGGTGGTCAGGAACTAGGAAGGAACATGACTGGAAAACTGGTGACAAGGCAATTTGGGGAAGAAGTATCTGGATAGATCTCAGAATGGGCAAAAAACATGAAGACATTTGTGTTTCATGTGAATGCTCACCAAAGGGTGACCTCAGCAGAGGAGTATTTTAATAATCAAGTGAATAGGATGATTGTTTTTGTGGCTAGCAATCTGTCTCTTTCCCCAGCCACATCCGTCATTGTCCAGTGGGCTCATGAACAAAGTGGTCATGGTGGCAGAAATGAAGGTTAGGTATGGGCTCAGCAACATGGACTTCCACTCACCAAGGTCAACCTGGCTACAGCCACCATTGAGTGATCAATCTGCCAGCAGTAAAAAAGACATATGAGTCCCTGATATGGCGTCACTCCCCAGGGTGATCAGCCAGCTACCTGGTGGCAGGTTGATTACATTGGACCACTTCCATCATGGAAGAGCAGTGTTTTGTTCTTACTCAAACCAACATTTACCCTAGATATGGATTTACCTTCACTGCATGCAATACTTCTGCCAAAACTATCATTTGTGGACTTATAGAATGTCTTATCCAGCATTATGGTATTCCACACAGCATTGCTTCTGATCCAGGAGTTCCTTTCGCAACAAAAGAAGTGCAACAATAGGCCCATGCTTCTGGAATTTCACTGGTCTTTCTATGTTCACCACCATCTAAAACAGCTGGTTTGATAGAATGGTGGGATGTTCTTCCAAAGACTCAGTTAAGTGCCAGCTGGGTGGCAAGAACTTGCAAGGTTGGGGCAAGATTCTGAGGATATGCTCTGAATCAACATCTGATAAATGATGCTGTTTCTACCGTAGCCAGGATTTACAGGTTCAGAAATCAAGGAGTGAAAACAGGAGTGATGCTGCTATTACGTGTGACCCACTAACAAAATATTTGCTTCCTATTCATGCAACCTGATATTCTGCTGGCCTGAATGTCCTAGTCTCAAAGAGCAGATACTTCTACCAGGAGACACAGCAATGATTCCACTGAACTGGAAGTTAAGGCTGCCACCTGCCCACTTTGAAATCCTCATGCCTCTGAATCAATAAGAAAAGAACAAAGTTACTATGTTGGTGATTGATGCTAATGACCAGGGGGAAACTGAACTACTGCTCTACAATAGAAGTAAGAAAAACAATGTCTTGAATGCAGTAGATCTTTTAGGATGCCTCTTAGTATTAGCATGCCCTGTGATTTTGATCAATGGAAAACTATCACAACTCAATTCAGATAGGACCACTAATGACTTAGACCTTTCAGAAAAAAACGTTTGGGTCAATCTACCAGATATAGAACCACCACCATACAAAATGGGTAATGGAAGAAGATAGTTACATGTACCAGTTATATCAACTATAATCGTACGACAAGTTATAAGAATCTTGTAACCAGTTATAAAAATGAAGACTGTAATTGTCATGAGTACTTTGTTATGAACATGTGTGTTTGTGTGTATTGAAAATATCTTTGTTTTCTTCTCTTATTCCCTTATCATATAACAAGATGTACTGATTTTATGTGAGTACAATACAAATTTTATTTTACAACAAAGTTATTAAATTACAGAATATTCATAAAAAGAGTAAACAACACTCAAAGATTTACCTCTTCTTTTAGGAAAGGTGCTATGATCAGAATGTTGGTGTCCCCCCAAAATTTGTGTGTTGGAACATAATGCTAAATGTGATAGTATTAAGAGGTGGGGCCTTTGGGAAGTGATTAAGTTATAGGGATCCATTTTCATGAAGGGGTTAGTGCCCTTATGAAAAAAAAGCTCAAATGAATTCCCTGACCCTCTCCCACCATGTGAGGGCAAGTAGGTGCTTTGAAGCAGAAAGCACACCCTCACCAGACATTGAATATGCTGGTGCCTTGATCTTGGACACCCCTTTTCCAGTACTATGAGCAATACATTTTTATTGCTTATAAATTACCCAGTGTATTATTTTGTTATAGCATTCTGAGCAGACTAAGACAGAAGAGGGAGTGTATTTTTGGTTGTATGCAGTGTAATTATATCACAGCAGAACTATGGCTTTGCTATTGTCTCTGTCTGGAGATTAAATATAACTTAAGGAGATGCATATAGGTTCCAAGTTGAAAAAGGATGAACTTGTGACAATTAGTTGTATTTGTCAACCTCTCTGGATCAGGGGATGCCTGGTCATCTGGTTAAATGTTACTTACGTTGCTTCTAAGTGTCTATAGGGATGTATCAGAAGGAAATTAGCATTTGAATTAGGAGAATGAGCAAAGAAATTCATCTTCCCCAGTGTGGGTGGGCATCACCCAATCCATTGAGGGTTTGAATAGAAGAAAAAGATGAAGTAATGGAATTTTTTATCTCTTTCTCTTTCTTTCCTTGACTGACTGCTGAGCTGGAATATCAGTCTTCTGCCTTCGATGCTTCTGGTTCTCAGGCTTTCAGACTGAGAAGGGAAATCTACACCATCAGCTCTCCAAGTCTCAAGCCTTCAAACTATACCATCAGTCTTTCTGGGTTTCAGAGGAAAGATTGTGAGACTTCTTAGCCTTTATAATCACATGAGCCAATACCTTATAATAAAATCAATCTCTTTGTAGATATAGATGATAGATACAGGTATAGCCTGTTAATGGTTTCTCTGGAGAACCATAACTAATATACCTCGCTTCCCCTCAGAGTCACAAGATGGCTACCAGAGTTCCAGGTATCACATTCATACAAGACAACATCCAGCAGTACAAGAAGCAATCCCAAAATTAAAAATTAAAAAAAAACTTGAAGCAATCTCGGAACTGGGCACAGTGGCTCACGCCTGTAATCCCAGCACTTGGGGAGGCCAAGGCGGGTGAATCACTTGAGGTCAGGAGTTTGAAACCAGCCTGGCCAACATGGTGAAACCCCATCTCTACTAAAAATACAAAAATTAGCTGAGCTGAGGCAAGAGAATCACTTGAACCCAGGAGGCAGAGGTTGCAGTGAGGCAAGATCATGCCACTCATTTCCAGCCTGGGTGACAGAGCAAAACTTCGTCTCAAAATATAAATAAATTAATTAATTAAATTAAAGAAGCAATGTCATCCTCTACATCTTTTAATGGCAGAAAGAAAATAATTTCCAGAGCCTAATAGATTTTCTTTCACATATCAGCAATCTAAATCGGAGTTTCTCAACCTCAGTGCTACGAGCATTTTGGATCTAATAATTGTTGGGAGGGGCTGTTCTGTGCACTGGGCAGTATTTGCAATGGGCATGCAAAAATGTTAAAATAGTTATATTAGTACTCTAGTCTTAACTTTCAAAGTTTTCATAGCAATATTGAAGCAAGTAAATACATAATTAATAGATATGATATGCTCTATTGTGCTTAAAATTTCATGACCAGAACTGTTGTAGGAGATGGCCAATAGGATGTAGGACTAGCCTGCAGCTACTGCTCAGATGAACACAGCAGCATGTGGAGACATGTCATGAACTTTTGCTCTAAGAACTACCATAGGAACACACCAGGAAAGCCAAGAGAATCCATGGACGCTTTGAAGGAACTAGATCACCGCTGCAGGCTCCCTGAGATGGTGAAAACCTATGAGTCTGCTTGCTTTCTCAACAGGGAGGCTTGTGCTCTGGAGCAAGTTCTCAGTCCTGATCACCAGTGCCTGGAAATAGACCCGGTGCTATTCAGGGGGCACAGTGGGAATGACATAGGCCTTTTGGATGGCAGGCTGCATGGAAGCTGGGTGAGGCTTGTGACTACCAGCTTTCTCCCACTTCCTTAGTGACCTGTATGACTCAGCAGAGGCAGCCATAATCCCCATGGGAATGTAACTCCATTGGACTAGGAACCACATCCCCATCCCTTACAGCAGCTGCAGCAAGCCCCACCCAAGGAGAGGCTGAGCTCAGACATACCTATCCCTGCCCCAACCTCATGGTCTTTCTCTACCTAACCTGGTAACCGAGGACAAAGATCATAATCTCTTGGGAGTTCTATAGCTCTGTCCACTGCCTGAGACACCTGAATACCTAACCAGGTATCCCTAGAGCAAGTTAGCCTCCTCCCTATAGAACCACAGCTGATGAGCTCTTGAAAGTGCCACCTCCTGGCTGGAGGCCAACCAACACAAAACCAGCGCACTAAACAAAAACACAACCAAGGACCCTCACAGAGTCCACTTCACTCCCCTGCTACCTCCACAAGAGCACGTGCTGGTATCCACAGCTGCAAAACCTGAAGACAGATCACATCACAGAGCTCTTTGCAGACACTCCCTAGTACCAGCCCAGAGCCTAGTAGCTCTGCTGAGTGGCTAGACCAAGAACTACAGTTCAGCTCTCAGGAAGCCCATTCCTAGGGGAATGGGGAGAATACCATATCAAGAGAGCACCCTATGGGAAAAAAGAATCTTAACAGCAGCCTTTGAATCCCAGATCTTACCTCTGACATAGTCTACCCAAATAAGAAGGAACCAGAAAAACAACTCTGGAAATATGACAAAACAAGGTTCTTTAATGCCCCCAGAGGATCACACCAGGTCACCAGCAATGGATCCAAACCAAGACAAAACCTCTGAATTGCCAGAAAAAGAATTCAGAAGGTCAATTATTAAGCTATCAAGGAGGCATCAAAGGAAGGTGAAGGCCAACTAAATAAATAAAAAAACATAATACAGGATATGAAAGGAATAAATTCTTCAGTGAAATAGATAGCATAAATAACAATCACAATTTCTGGAAATCAAGGACACACAGAAGTGTAAAATGCATTGGGAAGTCTCAGCAACAGAATTGAAAAAGCAGAAGAAAGAACTTCAGAGCTGGAAGACAAGGCTTTCTAATTAACCCAATCCACTAAAAACAAAGAAAAAAGAATTTTTAAAAATGAACAAAGCCTCCAAGAAGTTTGGAGCTATGTTAAACATCTGAACCTAAGAATAATTGGTGTTCCCAAGGAAGAAGAGATATCTAGAAGTTTGGAAAATATATTTGAGGGAATAATTGAGGAAAACTTCCCCAGCCTTGCTAGAGATCTAGACATCCAAATACAAGCAGCTCAAAGAACATCTGGGAAATTCATCACAAAGAGATCATCATACAGGCACATAGCCATCAGGTTATCTAAAGTCAAGATGAAGGAAAGAAGCTTAAGAGCTCTGAGGCAAAAGTATCAGGTAACCTACAAAGGAAAAACTAGCAGATTAACAACAGATATCTCAGCAGAAACCCTACAAGCTAGAAGGGATTGGGGTCCTATTTTTTGTTGTTCTTGTTTTGTTTTGTTTTTGAGACAGAGTCTTGCTCTGTTGGCCAGGCTGGAGTACAGTGGCATGATCTCAGCTCACTGCAACCTCCGCCTCCTGGCCTCAAGCAATTCTCCTGCCTCATCCTCCCGAGTAACTGGGATTACAGGTGCCTGCCACCACGCTTGGCTAATTTTTGTATTTTTAGTAGAGACGGGGTTTTACCATGTTGGCCAGGCTGGTCTTGAACTCCTGACCTCAGGTGATCCACCCGCCTCGGCCTCCCAAAGTGCTGGGATTATAGGCATGAGCCACCGGGCCTGGCCTGGGGTCCTATTTTTAGCCTCCTTTATCAGCCAAGAATTTTGTATCCAAGGAAACTGAACTTCATAAATGAAGGAGAGATACAGTCTTTTCTAGACAAACAAACACTGGGAGAATTTGCCACTACCAAGCCAGCACTACAAGAATTGCTAAAAGAAGCTCTAAACCTTTAAACAAATCCTTGAAATGCACCAAAATAGAATCTCCTTAAAGCATAAATCTCACAGAACCTATATAACAACAGCATAATGAAAAAAACAAGGTATTCAGGAAACAAATAGCACAATGAATAGAATAGTACCTCACATCTCAATACTAGCATTGAATATAAAGTGCTTAAACGCTCTATTTAAAATATACACAATGGCAAAATAAATAAGCATTCACCAACCAAATTTCTGCTGTCTTCAGGAGACTCACCTAACACATAAGGATGTACATAAAGTAGAGGTGGAAAAAGATATTCCATGCAACTGGAATAGTGAACAGGAGTAGTTACTCTTATATCAGATAAAACAAAACTTTAAGCAACAGCAGTTTAAAAAGACAGAGACATCATATAATGATAAAAGCACCAGTTCAACAGAAATATATCACAATTCTAAATATATATGCACCTAACTCTGGACTTCCCAGATTTATAAAACAATTACTGCCAGACCTAACAAGTGAGATACCTGGCAACACAATAATAGTTGGGGACTTCAATACTCCACTGAGAGCACTAGACAGGTCATCAAGACACAAAATCAACAAAGAAGCAGTGGACTTAAACTATACCCTATAATAAACAAACATAACAGATATTTACAGAACAGTCCACCCAAGAACGCAGAATATACATTCTATTCATCAGCACATGGAAGAACAGACAATCTAAGGTCATACCTCACATAACTGGAGAAACAAGAACAATCCAAACCTAAACCCAGCAGAAGAAAAGAAATAACGAAGATCAGAGCAGAACTAAATGAAATTGAAACAAAAGTAATACAAAAGATAAATGAAATAAAAAGCTGGTTCTTTGAAAATATAAATAAAATTGATAGACCATTAGTAAGATTAACCAAGAAAAGAAGAGTGAAGATCCTAACAAGCTCAATTAGAAACAAAACAGGAGATTACAACCAATACCACAGAAACACAAAAGTTCATTCAAGGCTACCATGAACATCTTTATGCACATAACCTAGAAAACCTACAGGAAATGGATAAATTCCTGGAAATATACAACCCTACTAGATTAAAGCAGTAAGATACAGAATCTCTGAACAAACCAGTAACAAGCAGAGAGACTGAAATGGTAATAAAAGTCCAGGACCAGATGGATTCACAGCTGAATTCTATCAGATATTCAAAGAAGAATTGGTGCTAATTCTATTGACACTATTCCACAAGATAGAGAAAGAGGGAGTCCTCCCTAAATTATTCTATGAAGCCAGTGTCACCCTAATACCAAAACCAGGGAAGGACACAACAAAAAAGAAAATACAGACCAATATACCGGATGAACATGGATGCTAAAATCCTCAACAAAATACTAGCAAACTGAATACAACAGTATATCAAAAAAAATCCACCATGATCAAGTGGGTTTCAAACCAGGAATGCAGGCATGGTTTAACATACATAGGTTGATAATATGATACACTACATAAACAGTATTAAAAAACAAAAATCACGTGATCATCTCAGTAGATGCAGAAAAAACATTTGATGAAATTCAGCAACTGTTTATGATTAAAACCCTCAGAAAGATAGGCATAGAGGGGACATACCTTAAGGCAATAAAAGCATCTATGACAAACCCACAGCCAACATTATACTAAATGGAGAAAAGTTGAAAGCATTCCCCCTGAGAACTGGAACAAGACAATAATTCCCACTTTCACCACTTCTATTCAACATAGTACTAGAAGTTCCAGCCAGAGAAATCACAAAGAAGAAAGAAATAAAGGGCATCCAAATTGGTAAAGAGGAAGTCAAACTGTCACTATTTGCTGATGATATGATTGTATACCTAGAAAACTCTAAAGATTCACCAAAAAGCTCCTAGAAATGATAAATGAATTCAGCAAAATTTCAGGATACAAAATTAATGTACACAAATCAGTAGCACTGCTATACACCAACAGTGACCAAGCTGAAAATCAAATCAAGATCTCTACCACTTTCATCACAACTTCAAAAAATAAAATAAAATACTTAGGAATATACCTAACCAAGGACATGAAAAACCTCTACAAAGAAAACTACAAAACACTGCTGAGATAATTCATAAGCAACACAGTATTGATTCCACCCATTCCATGCTCATGGATGAGTAGAATCAATATTGTGAAAATGACCATACTACCAAAAGCAATCTACAAATTCAATACAATTTTCATCAAAATACCACCATCATTCTTCACAGAACTAGAAAAGACAATTCTAAAATTCATATAGAACCAAAAAAAGCCTGCATAGCCAAAGCAATAGTAAGCAAAGAGAATAAATCTGAAGATATCACATTACCCAACTTCAAACTATACTATAAGCCATAGTTACCAAAACAGCAAGGTACTGGTATGAAAAATAGGCACATAGACCAACAGAACAGAATAGAGAACCAAGAAATAAAGCCAAATACTTACAGTCAATTGATCTTCTACAAAGCACACAAAAACATAAAGCGGGGAAAGGACACTCTATTTAACAAATGGTGCTGGGATAATAGGCAAGCCACATGTAGAAGAATAAAACTGGATCCTCATCTTTCACTTTATACAAAAATCAACTAATTGCTAGATAGATCAAAGACTTAAATCTAAGACCTGAAACCATAAAGACTCTAGAAGTTAACATCGGAAAACCCCTTCTAGACATTGGCTTAGGCAAATACTTCATCACCATGAACCCAAAAGCAAAAGCAACAAAATCAAAGATAAATAGATGGGACTTATTTCAACTAAAAAGCTTCTGCACAACAAAAGAAATAACCAGCAGAGTTAACGGACAATCCACAGCATGGGAGAAAATCTTCACAATCTGTACATTTGACAAAGGACTAATATCCAGAATCTACAATGAACTCAAACGAAGCAGCAAGAAAAACACAAACAATCCCATCAAAAAATGGGGTTGAATAGACAGTTCTCAAAGGAAGATATACATATGGCCAACAAGCATATGGAAAAATGCTCAACATCACTAATTATCAGGGAAATACAAATACCACCTCACTCCTGCAAGAACGACTATAATAAAAAAATAACGGATGTTGGCATGAATGCAGCAAAAAGGGAACATTTTTACACTGTTGGTGGAAATGCAAACTAGTACAACCATTATGGAAAACAGTGTGGAGATTCCTTAAAGAACTAAAAGTAGATCTACTGTTTGATCCAACAATCCCACTTCTAGGTATCTACCCAGAGGAAAAGTCAATATATGAAAAAGATACTTGCACATGCACTTTTATAGTAGCACAACTTGCAATTGCTAAGATATGGAACCAGCCAAAATGCCCATCAATCAACTAGTGGATAAAGAATATGTGGTATATGTATACCATGGAATACTACTCAGCCATAAGAAGGAACAAAATAATGGCATTCACAGCAACCTGGATAGAATTGGAGACTATGATTCTAAGTGAAGTAACTCAGGAATGGAAAACCAAACATCATACATTCTCACTCCTGTGTGGGAGCTAAGCTACGAGGATGCAAAGACATAAGAATGATACATTGGATTCTGGGGACACAGGGGAAAGGATTGGGGGTGGCAAGGGATAAAAGACTACACATTGGGTATAGCATACACTGCTCGGGTGATGGAGGCACAAAAATCTCACAAATCACCACTAAAGAATTTATTCATGTAACCAAACACCACTTGTTCCCCAAAAGTTTTATTGAAATAAAAAAAAAGTTTTTAAAAAGTTTCATGACTAACATATACTACAAATCACATAAAATATTAAACCAGAAGTTATATTTGAGTAAACTATTTGATATATGGAAAATTAAGTAGAATTCAGGTTGAGTAAAATACACATTTTCTAAAACATTTATTTTTTCCTCATGAGTAATGGGGACCAGACATTCTCTATCAGTAAGAGGGCTCTAACAAGAAAAAAAAAATGACATTTTATTGTAGACAAGAAGATTTAATCTTTTAGACCACAAAGAAAGACATATAAGTTTTCTACCTGGAATAATATTATGACAGAGTCAAGTATAGAAAAATTGCTAAACTTTTCAAAATAATTGCTGAACTCATGCTTTCGTGATTTTATTATCTCTAGAATTATGTTTTTAAAATATTTTAATGCGTCACTAAGGTCAATAAAAATTTTGCTTATCCATTCTTTTTTGTAGCCATAAAGATATTAGATGAAAGATTATGTACTATCTCTAAATCTTTCAGAGCAGCAGTATTGAAAGTGAATCATAACATTCATTATAGGTTGCTGTACAGATTCACAAAAGAAGAAAGGAGTAAAAGAAACCTGAAACCATTTTCAGTTACAAATTCCAGATATAAATTGAGTGAGTCTCAGTGACAAGTGCCGTGAAAACACAAAACCTAATATGACACATAATTTCTGTACTCAATTTAAAATTTAGAGAAATAAAAACAAACCACATAAAAGCAAGTGACTAATATGAGAGTGCAATTATGTTAAATGTAAATATTGTGCTAGTGACTCTAAGTAAAGGCCAGAAAACAAAACAGGTTTCTAGCTTTCACTCTTCTTGAAAAGCAGAGAATTACCTGAAGACTATATTTGGGGTTACGATGTACGAAAGATGAAAGCAGAATTCTGAAAACTTGGGAAGTAGAAAACCACAAATAATTATTTCAAAAGAATACAAAATAAAATCACAGGGCCAATTATTAATCACGGGGTAACCAGAAAGGGGCACAAAAGCAATTATCATAAGCTGACTGGCTTGAAACACCAGAGTACTGCAAACATCCAAGAAGAGCTCCCAACTTCAAGTAAGGTATTTTAAACGTACTGCTAAATACATACAAATTAAGTCTGTGAAGGAAATTTTGGTGGAAATAAGTAAATAGCAATACAAGTGAGTGAGGAGAGTGCCAAATGTTATGGAAGTTTGTCCTATTAAAAACACTGTAAGAAATATTTCCCTTACTCTTTAATTTTGCTACTTACCATGGTATTTTATATTAATATTTTAGACAAATAGAAAAATTTGTATTTCGTGTAAAGTACTGATGAATAAGACTAAAATACCAACCACCCATTCAAGACAACCTGCTTCATTCAATTAAAACCTTAAATGTTATTACTGCAAAGCAAAATGTAACCATATGTACTACAGAGATATATATATGAGTACAGACTTTATGTTAAAACAGTGAAAGACCTGCTATATACTTTATTTTTGCTATTTACTGCCACAATTCTATCCAACAGAGATTTATTGAGCATTTATTATGGGCCAGGCATTGTGTCAGATACGGAGGTGTAGAGATAAACCAACAAATTAATATGGTGCTTCTAAATTCTCTAGCATCAGTTTTCATCCCATGATTTTCCACACCCACTTCTTTACATTTCATTCAACTGAAACCACATTTAACCCAATATAAAGTAACCTAATAAAAAGCATTTGAAGATGCTTATCTCAGTTTAGATTTGATCTGAATATTTTTCAATTTCAGCAAAATAAGCAAAATAACCCAAATATAAAATGCAAACTAAAGTATTGCAAGTTTTACTTCCATATTGCATCTTACACAAATAATCATCCTCTTTAAGCTTTCTTCTTTTAAACTCATTCTCTAACATACACACGCATATACATAAACACATATACACACAACTTTAATCTACATTTAATTTTTCAGGCATCAATCATTCTGAGCTAATTAGCTATGCATAATCTCAACACTTTCATTGGTCATTTAAATTATTTTAAACCTAAAATCATGATATCAGAAAATGAGTATTAAGCATGAATTGAGACAACCCAATGATTTTGCAGGTAAAATACGTCAAGTAATTTGGGCTCACTCACATGACCAGCTGTTGGCAGAGTTGGGGTTCTTCTTGCTCTTATTCCAATTCTCTTTCCACCAGCTACAGTGTCTCTCTGTACACATCTTGGTGTACTCTTATCCTGGTTTCTTCATTCTTAATATCGTTTCTGAGAGTACTGGCATACTTGCTATAAGCCAAATAAAACATTCCTATATTAATTACTTTATAGTGACACTTCTTATATTATACCAAAAGATTAAAAATATCTACAGAGAAACCAACAATATCCCCAGATAATAATTTACTCATAGCAATTATTAAATGTCTTGCATTATCCATTGATAAAGACTTTTGTTTTGCAAATGGCCTTTAATTTTAGTTTCTTTCTTCCTAATAGTCCAAAATTAGTTGTAGCTACAATTTAGCACACTTTTCACTGTTGCACCACTTCAGTCCTTTCAGAAATCTTAGCCCATAAAGCTTTTTTCTAAAATATTAGGATGAAAATTCTAAGGACTGATTAACCACTCACCATAAAAGACAACACTGATAAAATACTAGAAAACCCAGCAGGGTGCAGTGGCTCATGCCTGTAATCCCAGCACTTTAGGAGGCCAAGGCAGGTGGATCATGAAGTCAGGAGATCGAGACCATCGTGGCTAACACAGTGAAACCCTGTCTCTACTATAAATACAAAAAATTAGCTGGGCATGGTGGCATGCACCTGTAATCCCAGCTACTCGGGAGGCTGAGACAGGAGAATCACTTGAACCCAGGAGGCAGAGGTTGCAGTGAGCAGAGGTCATGCCAGCGCACTCTAGCCTGAGCAATAAAGCAAGACTCCATCTCAAAAAAAAAAACAAAAACTAGAAAACCCAAGTGTATTTTCTAAATATGTAATATATTCAAATATTCTCCAATATATAAGAGAAAAATCTCATTCAATAAGTATTTATTAAATGCATACATTTTACATGTTATATCATTAATATAGTCAAATCTATGCATCTATAGTCATTTAGCATATGCACTTTAAGTATCAATTCAAAATTGATGAAATAGGAAACAGAAAAACAGTAAAACCAATATATAAATTAAAATCTGCTACTTGGACACATTTTTAAAATAGAAAATGATTTAATAAAAATAAAAGAGCATAAATACACAAAATAAGAAACGACAAAGGCCAAATAACCATATAAATCAATTTTTTGTTTTGAAAACTGTATTATGAAACTATAATCAAATACATTTTAAAACTTGAGTGAAATGGAAAATTTTCCAGTGATTACAATGTAACGTAACTAACAGAAGAAANCTACTTGGACACATTTTAAAATAGAAAATGATTTAATAAAATAAAAGAGCATAAATACACAAAATAAGAAACGACAAAGGCCAAATAACCATATAAATCAATTTTTTGTTTTGAAAACTGTATTATGAAACTATAATCAAATACATTTTAAAACTTGAGTGAAATGGAAAATTTTCCAGTGATTACAATGTAACGTAACTAACAGAAGAAAGAAGAAATGTAAAACTGTAAACAAGCCAATTACCATCAAAAAAATAGAAAAAAAAAAGATAAAAGAGCTATTCCTTAAAGGGCACCAGACTCAAATGTTTCTGGGGAGAGTTCTACTCAATATTTTTAGTTCACACAATTCTAGTGTTATTTAAACTGTTTCAGAGCATATACAAAAGGGAGAAAAAAACAAATTCAATTTAAAGATGCAGGGATAATACTGATACCTTAAGTTACAAGGTTTACACAAGAATAAAAACTACAAACTAATATCACTTATGATTATCAATGTAAAAATTACACATAATATATTGGCAAATGTCATCCAGCAGCACACTAGAAGGAAAACACAGGATGACCAAGTAAGTTTATTCCAGGAATGCAAAAATTGTTCAATATCATGAAATCCTAATAGCTCAAAGGAGAGAAAAACCATACAATTATCTCTACAGGTATAGAAAATGCATTTAGCATAGTTTAGCAGCAATTGTCGATTTTAAAAAAGAAGAAAATAGTTAATAAAACAGGACTCACTGGATGCTTTTTTAATATGATCTTATCCTTAAGGGAAGAACATTGGATGAATTTTTACATAAGGTCATCTGCTTACTATTACCATTGCTGTTTAATATTTCAAGGAATTAGATAGGTGATTAGATACACATTCTAAAAAGCACCTACCAACACCAAGGAGGAAAATGAGTTGGACACAGGACAGAGAATTCTATAGACCAAAAGGAGAGTTAGAAGGCCATTGCAATAACCCAGGTATAAAATCACAAATGCCTGAACTAACGTAGTGAAAATTGGAATGGAGAGCCACAAGAATTAAAATTATATAAGGTCAATTCAGTAAGGCTTCATTGTTGATGGAATAAAAGAGATTAGTCCCAGATACTTGGGCTAGTTGGCACATCATAGAGTTATTGATTAAGAAAGAGAACACAGGAGGATATTTGTGTGAGAAAATTGCTTCAGTCTTTAAAAAATCGAGTTAGAAGAAATAGTGAAAATCAATGAGGGACTATCTACTACATAGTTGGGTATTTGGGTTTGGGAAAGAATTCAACACAAGAACTCTTGATTTTTTTATCATGTTTCTATTTGACCCTGACAACAATTAGTGAGATTGTATTATTATCCTAACTTTACAAATAAGCAACAAATCAGTAAATTACAAGGGGAAAAAAAAGAAGACCCGGGGTTTTAAAACTCTGTCTCCGTACACTGCCTCTAAGATAGAAGTATGATATAGAAAGAAACTAACAGAGATGATGTCTAATCAGATACAGAAGGAAACAAGAGAAAAGAACATCAACCAAAACACACACACACACACACACACACACACACACACACACACACGGACTCAAGGGTTGATATATCAATCACACTAACTTATAGTTGCATTTGTACATGAAATGTTTGTGAAGTACTTTTACATATATTACAAAAATCTCAGGTATCGTCATTTCTCCCCTACAGCATTAGAAAAGTTTAGGGTATACTAGTAAGTCATACTGCTGACAAACTCTACACTCATTATGTTAGGATTTATTTTTGACACCCATTCTGATGTTCTTTCTACTAAGGTATGGTACCACTACATAGCAGTATATGGATTAAGCATTATTAAAATCTTATTTTAAATAACTTGAAATTTTGACACAAGAAACTAAGTGACTCCCATTAGTTAGGTTATTGAGATATTACTGAATAAGATTTATCATGGAGATAACTAATTATTTTCAAAACTTTGATAGAGAAGTAACTGCTCTTAAGTGAGTCAGGCAAAACATGTAACCATATTGGATGTGGACTCATTTCTGCTGATTCACTGTGAGAAACAATATAGGCAGAATTTAACTTGAGCAACCTCGAAGCACTACTTAGGAAACTTAGGTGGTTTGGGGGCACACGTAGTGTTTCTCCTTCTGCTTCTATTACAGATCATGATTTTGGAAATAAAAACTCAACAGTGGCTACATAGATATGATACAAGAATAAAACTTACTGATTCATAAGCCTTACTGTGCCAATCTGGTGGAGAGCATTCAGATGAGAAAGAAAGAAAGGGAAATAATAATGTTATTACAGATTTCCACATAGAAAACAGGAATGAATCATCCCTAACACAGGTGACAAATTCAGCACAGGCAAGAGATGGTAGTGATGAGGACTTTCGATTATCTGAATATCTATTAGAAGCCAAATCTTGCTTTAAAAAACTGCCTCATATATTCTAGTCTTCTCTCCCTCTTTTATTTTTATTTTTTGGTCATTACTTCTTCCCTTTCTGATAATATCCTCATGCTTCCTTTTCTGATAATATCCCTTGCACAAGCTTGATGAAACATATTTAACTGCTATTTTAACATGTTATTTTGGACTAGTTTGTAATATGAGCATGACAGAAATTTAGATAGGAAATGATCTCTTCAATTTGGAATAAATAATAGCAGAAAAAATACTAGACATAGTCAAACATAGCCAAACAACAAATTTAAAATGTATTGAGAAAGGAGAGAAAATACGATGATCTCAAAGTTTTAACAGAAATTATACAGAAGTGACATAAAGTCTGAAGATAGCTCTCAAAAGACTTAAGCCAAGACCGTGCTGAAATTGTGGAAAACCTGAAAACAAGTGGGACATTTTAATCTAATTTCAGGGAAGCAATAAACAAGCAATGCCTATTTCTCTGCTACAGGTAGATAATGAAATGTTAATGTAATATCATATATACATATATACATTTTATTTTATATGAGGCATTAGTTCATGTAACTAAAAGTGATTTTGTTTTTTATATATTTTATATATACAGACACACAAGCATATACACATATATGTATATATATCATGGAATATTACTCAGCCATAAAAAAGAACAAAATAATGTCACTTGCAGCAACTTGGATAGAACTGGAGGCCATTATCCTGAGTGAAGTAACTCAAGAATGGAAAACCAAATACCGCATGTTCTCCCTTATAAATGGGAGCTAAGCTACGTGTATGCAAAGGCAAATGGAGTGGTATAATGAACACTGGAGCAGGGAGGGTTGGAGTGGGGAGGGGATGAAAAGCTACCTATTGGGTAAAATGTACACTATTTGGGTGATGAATACACTAAAAGCCCAGACTTCACTACTATAAAATTAAGTCATGTAACCAAAAACAACTTGTATCCCTAAATCTATTGAATTTTTTTTAAGTCCTGCTTTTTAGAAATGGCCATATACAAACTTTAATATGCCACCCTTATGTATATATATAATAGAGAGAATAAAGAACAATATACTTTAATTTTAGGGATGAACATCTTTTATTTAATGTGTCCTTTTTATTTTGTTCATCTGAAGGGCGAAAGAAGCATTTCATATCTCTATGTATTATTGCCAAGGTGTCTATTTTTGCAAACTCTAGTAGTGTATAAGATACCTGTCCATCAAATAGCCTGACAAAGTTCCAGTGTGAATAAGATTCACAACATAGAACAAGTGTATTATTTAAACCAGCGTTTCTGAACCAGGATTGGTGGTACTATATATCTAACAGGCATTTGGAAGAGTGTGAAGATGTAAAGATGTTTTAGTTGTCACAATAGCTGGGGGATATGGTCATAATTTAGTGGGTGGCACCAGGAATGAAAAACACCCTGCAAAGGATGTGAGACTATTTTTACAAGAAAAAAAAATTACCCTGCCCAGTGTCCCAGTAGTGTTCATCTTGAGAAACACTTATTTAAACCATGATTGTGTTCATGGCACACTTTACACAAAATACTAGAATTTTTGGATACACATTCAAAGAAATGCAATTGTAGCCATATATGACTGCATTTCCTTGGATGACCTTCAGCACTGTCTTGCTGTTTGAATAGAAGTGTGTTTACTACCTTGAATTCCATCCCATAATCTCCCCAGGCCAAATTCTCATTTGTTTCAGTAAACCCAAGTCTTTCCTAGGTGCTAAGTTTGTGGATGTATGCCACCTCTTCTATGCTCCTTGCAGCAATTTTTGCTCCACTCTTCACCACATCTTTTTTCCAGCTCTATGGAGGTAGGATCAACTACACCACATCTTATGACACTCAGGGCTGTGAGTTCAGTCTGCCAGACATTTCTAAAATAGCTTTCATTCTCAGCTGTAGCCAAAACTTGATGAGCAAAATCTGGTACCACATTTGTGGGAAATCTCTAGCATTCAAGCCCCAGGAAATCAACTGAGAATCAATGACATATAGACCATCAGATTTTGATTTTATGTATTAACAGGTAACTTTTTCAGCTCTTTCTTTTCACATTCCTTGACTTTCTTTAATATTTTTTACCAAAATTAACATGAGTTCTTATGAAGGATAGTTTTTAGCAGTCTTTTAGTTACTACTCCTTTGTTACCTGCATCTTTTTCCAAATGAGGTGGGCTCTCATCAATAGTGAAACCCATCATTAGTTAGCTGTGCTTTCTATTTCTTCTTTCACTTAGTACACCCGCAGCTAAAGTGGCTTGATTGCCCTAGGGTGCTAATCAAACACTTTTTCAATAACAGCTGGTTCAACAGCTGTTGACATTTGATGAATCTTCTTGTTCTTATCCCAGAACATTTTGTTTATTCTCATTAAATGCAAAGGGAAGAAATGAAAGAAAACACAGGAGAGAACTTGCAAACAGAAATATTTTTCAGGGAACTTTCTGGCTTAACCTATGAGCCATGAAATTAGTGATATACTAAATAAGCCGAAAATGTTACCATTTAAAGATCTTGACAGTATGGAGAGTGGGGTGCTGCTCCTTTGCCCATGCATATAAGGAAATACATAAGTTATTGATATAAATTATAACTAATGTCAACTCTGCGAATAAACCTCCTTAAACAGGGGTTGGCAAACTGAGGCTCATGGACAAATCCAGTCTGCCACCCATTTATGTATGGCTCAATAACTAAGAATGGTTTTGGTTTCATTTTTTTGAATGGTTGCAAAGAAAACAAAAGAAGAATACCATTTCATATATGTAAAAATTATATAAAATTCAAGTTTTACTGCCTATAAATAAATTTATGTTGAAACACCATCACATTCATTCTTTTATGTATTGTCTATGGCTGATTCTGCACTATACTGGCAAAGTTGAGTGGTTACAACAGAGACCATATGACCCTTAAAGCCCAAAATATCTACTATATGGTCTTTTAAAGAGAAAGTAAAAGGTGAAGAATGTTAGGAAAAGTTTAATTATCTAAATGGATGTTAATTTAAGTAAAATCTTTTTGAAAGCTGTAGCAGTGGTACAGAAGCACTAGACCTGTGTTCCACAGCTGATTCAATGCCAAATAAATCAATCTTCTAAGCTAATTTGCACAATTAAGAAATAGAAATGAGAATACTTACCTTTCTAAAAAGAAAGTATGTAACTGAAGTATGATATAATACACAAACTATAAACTGGCTATTATAATTAATGTACCAACTATGTATACTCTAATACATAATATACGAATGCAATGAACACTCACAAAGTGAACATACTTTTGTAACCTCCATGAATTTCAAGAAATAAAATATAACCAGTACCCCAAAAGTCCCCCTAAGGCCCCTTTCCCCAAGAAACCACTATCCTGGTCCATATGCTCATATGCCATTCAGGATAGGTGGATGCGGGTTGACAAGGTACAGGTGGATGACAATCTGGAGTCATGAACTATGTAATATGGCAGGGTATAGAATAGCACAGCACACTCAGACACAATCACAGCCCTGACTTGTCACCTTCAACCTCACCAATGAAAGCCTCACCCAAGCATATTTCTGAATTCAGGAAGTGGAATTCATACACAGACATTTAGGTATCATGATAAAGGAGATTATAGCTCATCTATAGAACCTAACTGGTGCATAGTTAACTCTAAGTTTTTCTAACAAAATCTGAGGGCATTATTGGAGACATTTTGTTTCATCCAAAGCAAGCAAAATCTTTAACATGCTTCAACTATCCTTTGAACATTACTACTATCCTGTATTCCTTATTGTTTTTGCTAGGGTTTTGTTATCTCTTACAAACAAACACATTCTAAAAGCCGAGTTATTTTTATAATCTTTTGTTTTAACTTTTATTTTAGGTTCAGGGGTACATGTGCATGTTTGTTGCATAGGTAAACTCGTGTCACAGTGGTTTGTTGTACAGATTATTCCATCACCCAGATACTAAGCCTTGGACCCAATATATTATTTTTTCTGATCCTATCCCATCTCCTACCCTCCACCCTTAAGTATAACCTGGTGTTGGTTGTTCTCATCTTTGTGTCCGTGTGTTCCTATCATTTAGCTCCCACTTATAAGCAAGAACATGTGGTATTTGGTTTTCTGTTCCTGTGTTAGTTTGCCATGGATGATGGCCTCTAGCTCCATTCATGTTCCTGCAAAGAATATGATCTCATTCTTTTTTAATGGATGTATCATATTCCATGGTGTAAAGGTACCACATTTTCTTTATCCAGCCTACCATTGATGGTTATTTAGGTTGATTTCATGTCTTTGCTATTGTGAATAGTGCTGCAGTGAACATTCACATGCATGTGTCTTTATGGTGGAATGATTTATATTCCTCTCAGTATATACCCAGTGTATTCATCTGTTTTCACACAGCTGATAAAGACATACCCGAGACAGGGCAATTTAGAAAAGAAAGAGATGTAATGGACTTACAGTTCCACGTGGCTGGTGACAGCTCATAATCATGGTGGAAGGCAGAAGGCAAGTGTCACATAGTGGTGGACAAGAGAAGAGGAGTTTGTGAGGGGTAACTCCCTTTTTCACAACCATCAGATCTTGTGAGACTTATTTGCTATCATGAGAACAGCATGGGAAAGGCCTGCCCCTATGATTCAATTACCTCCTACCAGGTCCCTCTCACAACACGTGGAAATTCAAGACTAGATTTGGGTAGGGATACAGCCAAACCATATCATTTCAACCCTGGCCCCTCCCAAATCTCATGTCCTCACATTTCAAAAGCAATTATGCCTTCCCAACAGTCACCCAAAGTCTAAACTCATTTCAGAATTAATTCAAAAGGCTACAGTCCAAAGTCTCATCTGAGACAAGGCAAGTCCCTTCCACCTATGAGCCTGTAAAATAAAATATAAGTTAGTTACTTCCTAGATACAGTGGGGGTGCAGGAATTGTGTAAATACAGCTATTCCAAATGGGAAAAATTGGCCAAAACTACAGGGCTACAGGCCTCATACAAGTCCAAAATCCAGCAGGGCTGTCAAATCTTAAAGCTCCAAAATGATCTCTTTTGACTTCATGTCTCACATCTGGGTCATGCTGATGCAAGAGGTGGGTTCCCATGGTCTTGGGCAGCTCCACCCCTGTGGCTTTGCAGGATACAGCCTCCCTCCTGGCTGCTTTCACAGGCTGGCATTGAGTGTCTGCAGTTTTTCCAGGTGCACAGTGCAAGCTGTCAGTAGATCTACCATTCTAAGGTCTGGAGGATGGCGGCCCTCTTCTCACACCTCCACTAGGCACTGCCCCAATAGGGACACTATGTGGGGGCTCTGACATTTCCCTTCCAAACTGCCCTTGCAGAAGTTTTCCATGAGGGCCTTGTCTTGGCAACATACTTCTGCCTGGGCTTCCAGGCATTTCCATACATCTTCTGAAGTCTAGGTGGAAGTTCCCAAATCCCAATTCCTGACTTCTGCGCACTCACAGGCTCAGTACCACATGGAAGGTGCCAAAGCTTGGGGCTCACATCCTCTGAAGTCATGGACCAAGCTCTACATTGGCCCCTTTCTGCCATGGCTGGAGCAGCTGGGACACAGGGCACCAAGTCTCTAGGTTGCACACAGCATGTGGACCCTGGGCCCATGAAACTACTTTTTCCTCCTAGGCCTCCAGGCTGTGATGGGAGTCCTACTGTGATGACCTCCCACATGCACTGGAGACATTTTCCCTGGTGTCTTGGGAATTAACATTCAACTCCTCATTGTTTATGCAAATTCCTGCAGCCAGCTTGAATTTCACCTCAGAAAATTGGATCTTCTTTTCTATGACATTGTCAGGCTGCAAATGTTCTGAACTTTTATGCTCTGTTTCCATGTAAGTCTTCTTTTGAAAAGTGTCTGTTCATGTCTTTTGCCCACTTTTTAATGGATTTTTTTCTTGTAAATTTGTTTAAGTTTCTTATAGGTGTTAGATATTAGACCTTTGTCAGATAGTTTGCAAAAATTTTTTCCCATTCTGTAGGTTGTTTACTCTGTTGATAGTTTCCTTTGCTGTGATGAGCTTACTTAGATCCCATTTGTCAATTTTTGCTTTTGTCTGTAGCAAGACAAGCTGCAGACAAAACCCCTCAGACAACGAGTTAAAGAAGGAAAGGTTTTATTCGGCCAGGAGCTTCGGTAAGACTGACGTCTCCAAAAACCAAGCTCTCCAAGTGAGCAATTCTTGTCCCTTTTAAGGGCTTACAACTCTAAGGGGGTCCACATGAGAGGGTCATGATCAATTGAGCAAGCAGGGGATACGTGACTGGAGGCTGCATGCACTGGTAATCAGAATGGAACAGAACAGGACAGGGGTTTTCACAATACTTTTTCATACAATGTCTGGAATCTATAGATAACCAGTTAGGTCAGGAGTCAATCTTTAACCAGGTTCAAGGTGCAGCGGTGCAGCACTGGGCTGTCTGCCTGTGGATTTAGTTTTTGCCTTTTTTTACTTCTTCTTTTTTTGGAGGCAGAAATTGGGCATAAGACAATATGAGAGGTGATCTCCTCCCTTACTCCCCCGCTTCGACAATTTCACTCATTAATGGGAGTTCTCATTTTTATTCTTACTACCCATGTCTTCTTGCAAGACAGATCGATAGTGATTCATATAGTACACTTGTGCTGAAGCATTTTGGTGAACTAAGGTAGTAATGAAGGTTTTCATCATTTGAAGAAGTACAGGTAGCAAACAAGGGAGCAGTAAGCAGGTTTCTATTATTATAACTCCTATTATAAGAGTTTTAAATCCTCCTAGCACTAGGAACCATTTTCCAAACATGGCCCCAGGATCAAATCCAGACCACACTTGAACAGGCAAATGTGCCAGTTTTGTCATATCTCTAACTATGTCTTCAACTACTTGCCCTTGATCATCTACGTGTAGACAGCAATTAGTAAGGTTAAATTTCCCATGATCCCCCCTTCAGCTGCTAGTAAGTAGTGGAGAGCCAATCTATTTTGATAGATAGCATTTCTCATCTGAGTTTTTTGCCAGGCCAGAATAGTCGAGGCTCTGCCGGTTTTATTAGCGATTAAATATTAGTGATTAAAAATTAGTGATTAAGACAGCTTGTAACCGTATGATTCAGTTGAGCACATAAATGGGGGTACAATATCCCCATGAGCCATCTTGTGCCTAAGTAGGAGGCCCATAATATTGTATGATTCTCTAAGGGGGCCATCATCATCTTTCCAATTTCCTATAGCTATGCTTCTTTTTTTGCAGGAAGCATAGACAGGGAAGCCCAGGAGTTTGCCTGTCTTTATGGACAGTAGAAAGAAAGATGGCTTAACAGTGCCAATAACACAACTACCTGACCCCTGGTCAGGTAATTTGGCATAAGCTCTATGCCCACATATCCAGTAGAATGCAGTGGGGGCTGTCTAGTCCCCGTGGGACTCCGGGTGGGTCCACACGGTTTGCAACTTTGGGAATTTACTAAATTACTTCAGGAATTTAGTGTGGTTTGAACTCCATTAGGTGGCTGTTTTTGTAGTACTATTATACAGCTTTTCCCCAAGGCAGCTGAGTTTTCCCACAGGAAGGGTGAAGTCCTTCCCTACTCTTGCTATACAGTATTGTCTAATGATTGAGGCTTTTAGGACCCAGAAGTTATCAGGGTGATTCTTTTGAGCCAGGAATTCATCAGGAACTGGGTCTGTAGGTACTAATTCTCATGCTCCCCATGACCATTGATCTCCTATTACAGTTTCTCCACATACATAATGTGAAGTGACATGGAGAGACTGGGCTACATGCTTGGCTAATTGCAAAAACAAATTTCTTGTTTTCCCTGGAATTTCTAGTACTGGCACATTCAGTTCATCATAGAAGGTTTGAAATACTGTCTCAGGAGAGTGTTTATAAACTCTTTAAACCACAATATTTACTCGAGGATCCAGTCCAGCCCCATCAATTCCTAGGGTTACACACTCCCTTATTTTCCAGTGAAGATTAAGGGGATTGGTTATTACTAGTTCTAAGGGGTTACACTGACCGCTGGTAAAGAAAGTGCCACTTTCCCCTTTCTGAAGGTAGACAGGATTTTTTCCATTTTTTATCCAAGTAGCCTAAATGACACAAGACCAGTATGCACATTCATTTCCACAAAGTCCTAATTCATGACAAATGTACTTATTTTCTGCCATATATCCTCTTTTCTAATTAAGAGAACGACATCCTATTCCTAACTTCTGGGTGTGACTGGAGCAGGGCTTGTTGTCTTCTTCAGAGTCACTTTGCAGGGGTTGGTGAAGCTGCACCCATCTATGTACAGCTCATAGTTTACTGATGCTCAAGGATGGTCTTGGATGTTGGGCCCAGTAGAATAAACTGAGTCCAATACTGTTGTGGGAAGTCAGGGACCACAAACAGAGGGACCAGCTGAAGCTATGGCAGAAGAAGATAAATTGTGAAGATTTCATGGACATTAATTAGTTCCCCAAATTAATACTTTTATAATTTCTTACGCCTGTCTTTACTGCAATCTCTGAACATAAATTGTGAAGATTTCATGGACACTTATCACTTCCCCAATCAATATCTTTGTGATTTCCTATGCCTGTCTTTACTTTAATCTCTTAATCCCATCATCTTCATAAGCTAAGGAGGATGTATGTCACCTCAGGACCCTGTGATGATTGTGTTAACTGCACAAATTGTTTGTAGAGCATGTGTGTTTGAACAATATGAAATCTAGGAATCTTGAAAAAGGAAGAGGATAACAGCAATGTTCAAAGAACAAGGGAGATGGCCTTAGACTGACTGCTGGTGAGTCGGACAAAACAGAGCCATATTTCTCTTCTTTGAAAAGCAAATAGGAGAAATATTGCTGAATTCTTTTACTCAGCAAGGAACATCCCTGAGAAAGAGAATGCGCCCCTGAGGGTAGGTCTATGAATGGCCCCCTTGGAGGGGGCCGTCTTTTATGGTCGAAGCCAAAAGGATGAAATAAGCCCCGGTCTCCTGTAGCACTCCCAGGCTTATTAAGATGAGGAAATTCCTGCCTAATTTTGATCACACAGGTTGTCTGCTCTCAAACCCTGTCTCCTGATAAGATGCTATCAATGACAATGCATGCCCTAAACTTCATTAGCAATTTCGCCCTATCCTGTGGTCCTGTGATCTCACCCTGCCTCCACTTGCTTTGTGATATTCTATTACCTTATGAAGCATGTGATCTCTGTGACCCACACCCTATTCATGCACTCCCTCCACTTTTGAAAATCGCTAATAAAAACTTGCTGGTTTTACGGCTCAGGGAGCATCATGGAACCTGCCAACATGTGATGTCTCCCCCAGAAACCCAGCTTTAAAATTTCTCTCTTTTGTACTCTTTCCCTTTATTTCTCAGACCAGCTGAGACACTTAAGGAAATAGAAAAGAACCAACGTTAACCATCGGGGCAGGTTCCCCCGATACAATGCCTCTATACGGTTATGTTCAACTGAGCTCTCTGATACCGGGAACAAGGTGGCGGGGTTTAGGGTGTTGCAAACTTCAATGGTTATGGGGGGTTTTCACATAGCTAGCTTTGGTACTTGGTTAATCTAGCATTTGTTAGCCAATGATGTCCTTTGGTATTCATCAAAGTTACCACAGCATGAGGGGACTTTATATTCATGTTTTGCCCAAGGGTTAGTTTATCTGCTTCTTGTGCTAACAGGGCCACTGCTGCCAGGGCCCTTAGACATGGAGGCCAGCCTTTGGAAACCCTGTCTAGTTGTTTTGAGAGATAGGCCACTGGCCTTGACCAGGGCCCCACAGTCTGGGTTAAAACTCCAACTGCCATTTTTTCTCTTTCTAACACATAGAGTGTAAAGGGTTCTGTCAGGTCAAGTAGCCCCAGGACTGAGGCTGACATGAGTTTTCTTTTAACTCATGAAAAGCTCATTGCTCTTGGTTATAACAGATGTAGTTTATCCAATCTACATCTTTATTAACTGTCACCCACCAAAATATTGACTTAAAATCCTGCAGCTATTTGATTTCAAGCTTTAAATTGATCTGGTATTCCGCGCGGGACTCCAATTGCGTCTAAATAGGTGTGAGAGTCGAAAGACCCATAAGGGGCTTCTCTTGCTTTATGATCTCTTATTTTCCTCCCTCTGGTTAATGAAATGCCAGGGTGAAAGGGACAGCCAATTGGACTAAAGCACAAGTGCCACTCCAGTTATTCGGCAGAGTGCCCAGTAAAGGTCCACCACAAAACCACCACACATCCACTCCAGGATGAACAAGGGCTGACTGATTGATAAGCTCTGGAAAATTCTTAAGCTCACTGCATCCTTTCAGGTCTCCAAGGAATGCTAAGTTTCCTCCCTGCTGTGAGAGACAGGAAGTGAACTTAGTGTTGGGAGATGGAAGCTGGATGGCCCTCAGGGGCTGACCCGCAGGGTGCCGGACTTTGGGATATAGCACAAAGAGCTTGGCACAACTTATTACTCCAGGCTGAAGAATCCTGGAAAAAAGCTACCATGCAGCCCACACCTGGTTTACTGGAGGACCACCTTAGTGGAAAAGGGACAATCTGGGCCTCTGGCCTGCCATGTGCACAAGCATAACAATTGTTTTGTTTAACATGAAGATGGAATATTTGATCCATTTCAACCAGGCATTTGCATCTTGGTATCCTGTCTTCATTGCCAAAGTTTCTTTTAAATCTTTAACTTCTATGATCTTCTAGTAAAATGAATGCATGATTTTAGGAAATTACAAAACCTGTTGGGGCCATCCATCCTTGCTCTTTAGTTGTCCACAGAATGTTGGACCAACTACAGCATAAAAGCTCTACATTGGGGGGCAAGACTCCTGGTTGACACTCAAGTCTTTTATCGAAATTTCCCCAGATTAAATGGTCCTAATTTACTATTGCCCAGTCTGAGGAGAGTCAGGAGGGACAGAGGTACTTTTCTGAAGCAGAGAGCTGTCTTTGACTTGGCAAGTCCCCACAAGGTCTAACAAGGCAAGCATTAAATGCAACAGTTTGAAGCAAAATTGACTTGGTTACGTTAATAACTAGATGGTCAACAATAGAGCGAGGAAAGAAGAAAGAGTAATAGAATAGAAAAAAGAGTTAAATTTTCTTTGTTTTAGTTTGGTAGGGTTTTCCCCTGGGACTATGGCCCACGACTCTGAAGGGGTGGCGCTTTCTTGACTAGGATGTGATGAGTCCATCCTTTCTTCGCTGTACAAGTAGCAGTCTCAGTGGTTAGCAGCACAAGGTAGGGTCCTTCCTAGACTGGCTCGAGTTTCCCTTCTTTTCACCTTTTGATGAGAATGTGATCTTCCGGTTGGTGCTGGTTTACTGGAAATTCTAGGGGTGGTACATGTGCTAAAAGACTTAGTTTTGAGGGAAAGGAAAGTGTAAGATAAACCAAGTATATAATTTTAAGAAATTGACCTTTTGTTTAAAATACGGGGACATCAGCAGTGGACTTTATAGTCCTTGGTACCTTTCTACTGAGAAATTTCCTTTAGTACCTATTCTTGTTAGTTTTAGACCAAAGAAGCCAAACACCATTTTATATCTGACAATGCTTCCTGTATGATTTTATAACAGATAAGCTAAATTTTACCTTTATATTAGTGTGCTATTAATGTTAAAACAAGTTTTAATAAAATTTGTAGACATATTTATTTAATTTTTAATGTCAGACCATAAGGTAAGATTTTTATAGACTCTAACCTTTTATAATCTTTGTTAAAGAGCAGGTTACTGCTTTAAGAAAAATCCATTGTGTTTTTACTTCAATGTCCACTTCACAGAAAAACTGGATGATCCCCCTTTAACTTCAGCTAATATGTGTACACACAGAATTTTCTTTACAATTTACATTTTAAAACTTGCTTAAACCTTCAAAACAAAAATTGTTTAACCTTTTAATGTAGGTAAAAATTAACATTCTTATGNGACATGGAGGCCAGCCTTTGGAAACCCTGTCTAGTTGTTTTGAGAGATAGGCCACTGGCCTTGACCAGGGCCCCACAGTCTGGGTTAAAACTCCAACTGCCATTTTTTCTCTTTCTAACACATAGAGTGTAAAGGGTTCTGTCAGGTCAAGTAGCCCCAGGACTGAGGCTGACATGAGTTTTTCTTTTAACTCATGAAAAGCTCATTGCTCTTGGTTATAACAGATGTAGTTTATCCAATCTACATCTTTATTAACTGTCACCCACCAAAATATTGACTTAAAATCCTGCAGCTATTTGATTTCAAGCTTTAAATTGATCTGGTATTCCGCGCGGGACTCCAATTGCGTCTAAATAGGTGTGAGAGTCGAAAGACCCATAAGGGGCTTCTCTTGCTTTATGATCTCTTATTTTTCCTCCCTCTGGTTAATGAAATGCCAGGGTGAAAGGGACAGCCAATTGGACTAAAGCACAAGTGCCACTCCAGTTATTCGGCAGAGTGCCCAGTAAAGGTCCACCACAAAACCACCACACATCCACTCCAGGATGAACAAGGGCTGACTGATTGATAAGCTCTGGAAAATTCTTAAGCTCACTGCATCCTTTCAGGTCTCCAAGGAATGCTAAGTTTCCTCCCTGCTGTGAGAGACAGGAAGTGAACTTAGTGTTGGGAGATGGAAGCTGGATGGCCCTCAGGGGCTGACCCGCAGGGTGCCGGACTTTGGGATATAGCACAAAGAGCTTGGCACAACTTATTACTCCAGGCTGAAGAATCCTGGAAAAAAGCTACCATGCAGCCCACACCTGGTTTACTGGAGGACCACCTTAGTGGAAAAGGGACAATCTGGGCCTCTGGCCTGCCATGTGCACAAGCATAACAATTGTTTTTGTTTAACATGAAGATGGAATATTTGATCCATTTCAACCAGGCATTTGCATCTTGGTATCCTGTCTTCATTGCCAAAGTTTCTTTTAAATCTTTAACTTCTATGATCTTCTAGTAAAATGAATGCATGATTTTAGGAAATTACAAAAACCTGTTGGGGCCATCCATCCTTGCTCTTTAGTTGTCCACAGAATGTTGGACCAACTACAGCATAAAAGCTCTACATTGGGGGGCAAGACTCCTGGTTGACACTCAAGTCTTTTATCGAAATTTCCCCAGATTAAATGGTCCTAATTTACTATTGCCCAGTCTGAGGAGAGTCAGGAGGGACAGAGGTACTTTTCTGAAGCAGAGAGCTGTCTTTGACTTGGCAAGTCCCCACAAGGTCTAACAAGGCAAGCATTAAATGCAACAGTTTGAAGCAAAATTGACTTGGTTACGTTAATAACTAGATGGTCAACAATAGAGCGAGGAAAGAAGAAAGAGTAATAGAATAGAAAAAAGAGTTAAATTTTTCTTTGTTTTAGTTTGGTAGGGTTTTCCCCTGGGACTATGGCCCACGACTCTGAAGGGGGTGGCGCTTTCTTGACTAGGATGTGATGAGTCCATCCTTTCTTCGCTGTACAAGTAGCAGTCTCAGTGGTTAGCAGCACAAGGTAGGGTCCTTCCTAGACTGGCTCGAGTTTCCCTTCTTTTCACCTTTTGATGAGAATGTGATCTTCCGGTTGGTGCTGGTTTACTGGAAATTCTAGGGGTGGTACATGTGCTAAAAGACTTAGTTTTGAGGGAAAGGAAAGTGTAAGATAAACCAAGTATATAATTTTTAAGAAATTGACCTTTTGTTTAAAATACGGGGACATCAGCAGTGGACTTTATAGTCCTTGGTACCTTTCTACTGAGAAATTTCCTTTAGTACCTATTCTTGTTAGTTTTTAGACCAAAGAAGCCAAACACCATTTTATATCTGACAATGCTTCCTGTATGATTTTTATAACAGATAAGCTAAATTTTACCTTTATATTAGTGTGCTATTAATGTTAAAACAAGTTTTAATAAAATTTGTAGACATATTTATTTAATTTTTAATGTCAGACCATAAGGTAAGATTTTTATAGACTCTAACCTTTTATAATCTTTGTTAAAGAGCAGGTTACTGCTTTAAGAAAAATCCATTGTGTTTTTACTTCAATGTCCACTTCACAGAAAAACTGGATGATCCCCCTTTAACTTCAGCTAATATGTGTACACACAGAATTTTCTTTACAATTTACATTTTAAAACTTGCTTAAACCTTCAAAACAAAAATTGTTTAACCTTTTAATGTAGGTAAAAATTAACATTCTTATGCCACCTTATAACCTTTTTACCAAAGGTATATTTTACTTTCCTTATACAGCTTGCACATAAACTGTTTCTTCAGTAGTACTCAGGAGGCCTTATGATTTTTAAATTATATAATATTTCTGGTATAAATTCTTTTTTATAACTTTTTCTTCACAACTTTCACAGACAATTCTTTGACATGCCTCAACTTTCTGACTTATTACAAACATTTTTTTCTTTAAACAACCAGTTAATTTATTTCAGGACAAGAATTTACCATATAACATTCTTTTTACATAAATTCTGCTCCCACTTTTTTTCCCTTTTTTTTTTTCAAAGATGATAACCATTCTTTTCCAAAGTGAACTTCCTTTATGTCTGTGGACTAGACTGTCTAAGGCACAAGATTAGATGTGCCTATAATACATGTTACACTATTAACTTTTAGCAAACTTTACTTTTGTTGAAAACTTTGTAAGTTTGGGATTTCAATTGTCCTTTGCTATTAATAAGAACTTGTTTAGTCCAAATTAACTTAGAATTGGTATAGATGGCTTTTTTTTTCTTCCTTCAATTACCTGGGAGGAACCATCTATCCTCTTGTCCTGAAGGAAGTTCTTTCTAGGTCTGGTCGGACCTTTGTACGGTGATTAAGACTTAGATCTCCTGTTAGGAAACTTGCTGGGTTAAGGGAATTTTCAGTGATTAATGTTAAATCATCTTTTTTTTTTTTTTAACTTAGGATACTTCTAACTGGTGAGATACGCTCACAATGAGGTTTCCTCTAAAAGTTATTTTTCTACTTTCTTCTGTTAGCAAAGCAGTTGCCACTACAGACTGAATGCATTTGGGCCATCCATGGGTTACCGGGTTAAGGATTTTTGATAGGGAGGCTACACGTTGTCAGTGGCCTCAGTGCTTTCAGGCTATGTCCTTGTTTACACTTACAACAAGGTGGTATTGGAGTGTTGTAGGGTCATGGAGAAGACCTTTAATTATCAATTATAGGTTTTAAATTTACCCTGGCTTTTAAAGGAATAGGGTACACTGTTTTTTTCTTAACTACTTGTATATTTCTCTCTTTCTCTTTCTTTCTCTTTGACTTTCTGTCTCTCTCTTTGACTTTCCTTTTGCCTCTGTCTCTTCCTCTTTCTGTCTCTCTCTTTCTCTCTCTCTTCTTGACTCCCTCTTTGTCTCTCTGTCTCTTCCTCTGTCTTTTCCTCTCTCTCCTTGCCTCTTTTTCTCTCTCTTTCCTCTCTCTGTCTCTGCTGGTCTTTCCATGCCTCTGACAGCTGTTATTCTCTCAACCACTGTGTGTGTAGGGAGGGGAGGGGAATGGGCGGGGGGAGCATCTAAAACCAGCTGTAACCAAGTGTCTATATATGGGAACTAGTCTGGGTACCCTGGCTTACGGGTTACCTTGTGCCATACCTTTGAAACAAGGGACCTGTCCAGGCTTCCTTCTGATGACCAATGCACCTCTAATGTTGGCTAGTCTATCTTACACAAAGTTTTAAGTTTTCCTGGTGTCATAGTACTCCATAGTCTCCCTTAAATCCTTTCTTCAAAATTTTCAACATAGTTTCTGGTGGGGGGGGCTTACTTTGTGCCTGAACCATGCTTTCTCGAGACAAAACACCACACTCACACCACACGCACACCACAAAACAAACAATGGGTAAAAAGGGCACACACACACTTTACAGTTTACACCAAACCAGAGTCAAAACCAAAATCAGAGTATCAAGAAATTCAGCCAGGTCAAAACCAAAACCAAAGCATCAAGCAATCCAATTCAAGTCAAAAACAAAAACCAAAGTACTTGTACAGGCACGTCGTGGGTGATCAGGCCACACTTCCACTCAGATGGAGTGGACAGGTTCCAAAGACCAGTCTTACCAAGTTTCAGATGTCCAGACTCCAGGTACCAGTTCTTTCCCAGTGTTCAGTCACTGCGTTGATCCTCCGTGGGGGCCTGCCATGCACCTCTCTGATGAGGTGTTCCAGTGAGGCAAATGCCTACCCAGGAGCGTGCTCAGGATCTACATTGCTCAAGCTGGCCAGAGTCCCCCACAGGGATGCTCCACAGGGCAGGCCTAAGCCGCCTAAAGGGTTGCAGGTGTTTGGCCTTATTTTTGGATTCTCTTTTCTGTTCTATAGCTCTATGTGTATGTTTTTGTACCAGTACCATGCTGTTTTGATTACTCTAGCCCTGGAGTATAGTTTGAAATCTGGTAGCATGAAGTCTTCCCTTTTGCTCTTTTTACTTAGGATTGTCTTGGCTATTTGGGCTCCTTTTTGGTTCCATATGAATTTTAAAATAATTTTTTCTAGTTCTATGAAGAATGTCTTTAAAAGTTGGGTACAATTAGCATTGATTCTGTAAATTGTTTGGGTGCTATGGTCATTTTAATTATACCGATTCTTCTGATTTATGAACATGGAATGTTTTTTCATTTGTGTCATCTCTGATTTCTCTCAGAATTGTTTTTTACTTCTCATTGTAGAGATCTTTCACCTCTCTGGATAGCTGTATTCCCAGGTTATTTATTCCTTTTGTGGCTATTGTGAATGGGATTGTGTTCTTGACTTGGCTCTTCACTTGGCTGCTGCTGATGTATACGACTGTTAGTGATTTCCCTATATTGATTTTGTACCCTGAAACTTTGCTGAAGTTGTTTATTATCTTAATAAGCTTTTGGGCCAAGACTATTGGGTTTTCTAGGTATATAATCATGTAGTCTGCAAACAATGAAATTTACTTCCTCTCTTCCTATATGGATGCCCTTTATTTCTTTCTCTTGCCTGATTATTCTGGCCAGGACTTCCAATACTATGTTAAATAGGAAAAGTAAGAGAGCATCCTTGTCTAGCACTGGTTTTCAAAGGGAATGCTTCCAGTTTTTGCTCATTCACTATGGTTTTGGCTGTGGGTTTGTCATAAATAGCTCTTATTATGTTGAGGTCTGTTCCTCTACTGCCTAGTTCGTTGAGGGTTTTTAACACGAAGAGATATTGAATTTTATAGAAAGCCTTTTCTGCAACTATTGAGATAATCATGTGATTTCTGTCTTTAGTTCTGTTTACGTGATGAATCACATTTTTTGATTTGCATATGTGGAACCAACATTGCATCCCAGGGACAAAGCCTACTTGGTCATGGTGAATTCGCTTTTTGATGTGCTTCTGCATTGGATTTGCCAGTATTTTGTTGAGGATTTTTGCATCAATGTTTGTCAAGGATATTGGTCTGAAGTTTTATTTTTTGTTGTGTCTTTGACAGATTTTGGTATCAGGATGATGCTGGCCTCATTGAATGAATTGAGGAGTCCCTCCCCTCAATTTTTTGGAATAATTTCAGTAGGAATGGTACCAGCTCTTCTTTGTACATCTGGTATAATTTGGCTGTGAATTCATCTGGTCCAGGGTTTTTTTATGGTTGATAGCCTATTCATAACTGATTCAATTTGGATCTCATCATTGGTCTGTGCAGGGTTTTAATTTCTTCTAGTTCAGTCTTGAGAGAGTGTACATGCCCAGGAATTTATCCTTCTCCTCTGGGTTTTCTAGTTTCTGTGCATAAACCTGTTTGTAGCCGTCGCTGATGGTTATTTGTATTTATGTGGAGTCAGTGTTAATATTCCCTTTGTCATTTCCAATTGTGTTTCTCTGGCTCATCTCCCTTTTCTTCTTTATTAGTCTTATTACAATAATAAGATAAATAGTGGCCTATTTATCTTTAAAAAAAAAAAAAAAAAAAACCAACTCCTGGATTTATTGACCCTTTGAATGGGTTTTCTGTCTCAGTTTCCAGTTCAGCTCCAATTTTGGTTATTTCTTGCCTTCTGCTACCTTTGTGGTTGGTTTGCTCTTGCTTCACTAGTTCTTTTCAATGTGATGTTGGTTGTTAATTAGATATCTTCCTTACTTTCTGTTGTGAGCATTTAGTGCAATAAATTTCCCTCTTAACATTACCATAGCTGTGTCCTAGAGATTCTGGTATGTTGTATTGTGGGTCTCATTAGTTTCAAATAACTTTTTGATTTCTGTTTTCATGATTTACCCAAAAGTCATTCAGGAGCAGATTATTCAATTTCCATGTAATTTTGTAGTTTTGAGTAATTTTTTTACTCTCCATTTCTAATCTTAATGTACTGTGGTCCAACTGAATGGTTGTTATAATTCAGTCCTTTTGCATTTGATGAGGATTCTTTTATGTCTGTTTATGTAGTTGATTTCAGAGTATGTGCCATGTAGCAATAAGAAGGAGGTATATTCTGTTGTTTTGGGGTGGAGAGTTCTGTAGATGTCTTTCAGGTCCATTGATCCAGTGCTGAGTTTAGTTCTTGAATATCTTTGTTAACTTTCTGCCTCAATGATTGGTCTAATGGTGTCAATGGAGTGCTGAAGTCTCCCACTTTTATTGTGTGCAAGACTATGGCTTTTTGGAGGTCTCTAAGAACATGCTGTATGAATTTCGGTGCTCCTGTGTTGGGTGCATATATATTTAGGATAGTTAGGTATTCTCGAACTCTTTATCATTATATTAACATAATGCCCTTCTTTGTCTATTTTGATCTTTAATGGTTTAAAGTCTGTTTTGTCTAAAAACAGGATTGCAGCCCCTGCTTTTTTCTGATTTCCATTTGCTTAGTAGATTTTCCTTCATGCCTTTATTTAGAGCCTATGGGTGTAACTGCATGTGAGATGGAGCTCTTGAAAACAGCACACTATTAGGTCTGGCTTTTTAACCACATTGCTATTCTGTGCCTTTTAAATGGGGCATTTAGCCCATTTATATTCAAGGTCAGTATTAGTATGTATAGATTTGATATTGTAATTGTGTTGTTAGCAGATTATGCTGGCTTGTTTGTATAGTTGCTTTATAGTGTCACTGGTCTGTGTACTTAAGTGTGTATTTTATTGGCTAGTAACAATACAAAACTCCATGGTAATGAACTCCCTCAGCATTTGTTCATATGAAAAGGACCTTATTTCTCCTTTGCTGAGGAAGGTCAGTTTGGCTGAATATGACATTCTTGGTTGAAGATTTTTTTCTTTGAGAATGTTGAATATCTCAGGGGCGGAGCAAGATGGCCAAATAGGAACAGCTCCAGTCTCTAACTCCCAGTGCGAGCGACACAGAAGACCAGTGATTTCCGCATTTTCAACTGAGGTACTGGGGTCATCTCACTAGGGAGTGCTGGACAATTGGTGCTGGTCAGCTGCTGCAGCCCAACCAGCGAGAGCTGAAGCAGGAGGAGGCATCGCCTCACCTGGGAAGCGCAAGGGGGAAGGGAATCCCTTTTCCCACCCAGGGGAACTGAGATACACACCACCTGGAAAATCGGGTAACTCCCACCCCAATACTGCGCTTTAAGCAAACGACCACACCAGGAGATTATATCCCACACCTGGCCGGGAAGGTCCCATGGCCACGGAGCCCCCCTCATTGCTAGCACAGCAGTCTGTGATCTAACTGCAAGGCAGCAGTGAGGCTGGGTGAGGGGCGCCCGCCATTGCTGAGGCTTAAGTGGGTAAACAAAGCCGCTGGGAAGTTCGAACTGGGTGGAGCTCACAGCAGCTCAAGGAAACCTGCCTGTCTCTGTAGACTCCACCTCTGGGGACAGGGCACAGCTAAACAACAACAACAAAAAAAGTAGCAGAAACCTCTGCAGACGCAAACGACTCTGTCTGACAGCTTTGAAGAGAGCAGTGGATCTCCCCACACAGAGGTTGAGATCTGAGAACGGACAGACTGCCTGCTCAAGTGGGTCCCTGACCCCTGAGTAGCCTAACTGGGAGACATCCCCCACTAGGGGCAGTCTGACACCCCACACCTCACAGGGTGGAGTACACCCCTGAGAGGAAGCTTCCAAAGGAAGAATCAGACAGGTACACTCGCTGTTCAGCAATATTCTATCTTCTGCAACCTCTGCTGCTGATACCCAGGCAAACAGGGTCTGGAGTGGACCTCAAGCAATCTC